>NC_040913.2:86805495-87106014 GCF_004126475.2 Phyllostomus discolor | reverse complement strand
GCCACATCCCCTGGGGTGGCAGTGGCGTTGCAGGAAGATGGCACTCTGGAGGCAGTGCGGACAGCGGGCAGGCGGTGTCCAGTGTGACGCCAGGTGCAGCGTCTGTGCTTGCCCGGGAGTCCCCACTGACGCAGCTGTGGCGGTGGGGTTCCGAGCCTGGGTCTCCATGCCTCCCTCGGTCCTCTGAATGACCCAGGACATTTCAGTGAGTGAACGGCCGTGATTTAGAGCAGAGACGCAGGCCAGACGGCTTCCCAACGGTACCTTCTGCCCCTGACTGCGCCCACCTGGAGAACTTATCCTCTCCCCGGGGCCTTGACATGGGAATGATAACAGCATGCGCCCACTGGGTTTGGTGAATTAATACTTCACGGAAAATACTCAGAGCCAGGCGTGGCACATAGGAAACGTTCTATCTGTAAGATTTGTCGTTAGTGTTATTAAAAGAGCCGGCACCGGGTTCTCTCCTACGTCACTAAGAATCTTGAAGGACACATCAACAGGATCTCAGCAGCTGTCCCTCCCAAGTATGACATAAAGAGGAAATCACATGTAAGCCACGTAAGGAAGTACGGTTGCACTTGGCTTTGCAACCACGTCACCTTCACTCTGTGCGAGGCCTCCAGAGCCCTTGGGGCCAGGGCCCCCTCCGGAAATGCCCGTTTCCCTCCACTTTGCACCCGGCCGCCTCCTGGTGTTTCAGACCCTGCTCACCAGCCGGCTCTGGCGGAGGCCCCTTCGGCCGATGGAGTGACTGAGCTGCTGCTTTGCGCATCTGAGATAATTTACACATCAGATGATTGACAGGCCGGGTGTCTTTCCCTCGTCTGATCCTCCCTCTAGACTGCAAGCTCTTCGAGCACTTGGCTCCTGGCTCTCTGGGTGTTGTTCCAGCAAGTTCCAGGCGTGTCGTTGGCATGCAGCAGGAGTTTCTGCGACAGCTGGAGGCCCACTGTCGTGCTGACAGTCCCAGTGGTGACGGTGACGTCTTGGGCCTCTGGGCTTCGCTTCCGGCTTTAACCCTGGCCCTAGCTGGTGCCCCCAGGGGAGTAGTCATGGTGGGATCGGTCATCTCGATCCACTCCTCCTGGGCCAAGGCAGTGCGCTGGGGCAGTTTGGAAATCCATCCCCCGGTGGTACCTATGTAGACTTCCGTCTTGGGATTTTGAAAATTCCAAGATGAGTCTTTGGTGAAATTACAGAACAATACGGCTTTTTTGAATCCACTAAACTTCTAAGGTAAAGCGTCACTCGAGATCAGGTGCCGGGGCTCATCATTACACGGAGTCTTCCTGTTGACCCAGTGAGCACAGTTGAAATTTCATTCTGAGTTGCTGTAGAATAATTGAAAAGAACACTCAGACACATTTTCCTCATCCTCGCTGACTGGTTATTTATAGGGGAGACAACAGACAGCTGTTGGTACACTTTAAAACACTGCTTTGGGAAGGCCTGTTTTGCCAGGCGGTGGACACGCCCAGAGGAGTCGGACAGCGAGTGTGGGCGCGATGTCGGATGGGTTTTTCTGCAGGTGTCACGGTGGCTCCATCGTGGGCTCATGAATGATTTCACAGAGCAGGGCGTTGTGACTTACAGCATGAAGTCAGGTGATTGGGTGTCCTGGCATTTTATGTGATCAATTCATCCTGTTTCTTATGTGTAAGAGGAGGATAAAATTATATCTGACTTGCAGTTGTTATGTGGAGGAAATGAGCAAGTCTATGCAAAATAATCAGCACAGTGCCTGACAGTAAGAACTTAGAACACTTTTGCTACTAGGCTATTATTTGTTTTGGGGCATCACTCTGCAGGACGGACTCGTTTCTAAAAGTTTCACACCCGGGGATGCAGAAGAAGGGGGGCAACAGGCACCTTGTCGGGGGTCCAGTAGAGTTGAAAACCAGTCGAGTGAAATCTGAGTCCTAGACTTGGTACTCAGTTCACTGGAAATCAGATATTCCATTCCTTATAGATTTGGGTATGAGATCTAAGAAGTCTCCAGAATCCTTCATTTACCTAAGTAGGTTTGCTTGTCTCTGAATTTCCAACTTAGGAAAAATGGCAGAGAATCGTGGTGTACTCATTATTCCCGTGGGCTATAAATCTAAGAGAATTTGGCTTCTTCTAAAGTCAGTGAACTGGTGCTCTGTATCATCAGACATGGTTTACTATGTTGGCTTTTCAGTTGAAGGTAAAGAAGGGAAAACCTCATTGGAGCGGAGGGTTGAGCTGTGTGTTTGCGTGTGTTTGCGTGTGCAGTATAAATGACGTCACCACAAGGCAGTATGGGAAAGAAAAGCCGTGAAGCCAAGGTTATCGTTCGGGGCCCGTTTGGAAAGGAGAAGCACCCAGTGGCCTCTCAAGCTGAGTGCCTTTTCCTCCTCGTAGTGACAGTGCCGTGGCATCTCGGGTCGGAATGTCCTCTGGGCTGGGCTGGCCGGGTGGGGGAAGGCTCCGTTTTCTGCGCGTCACTAAATCAGCAGCTTCCCCGAGAGCCGTGGGTTTGGTAGCGGGACCTGGGGTTCCATGGGGACAACCTGAGCTGGGGGAGGAGCTTTCAAAGCTGCCACCCCCTCCCCCTCCCCTCACTTTCCTGGCAGACATGGGGACTACTGCCGGCCAGGATCCAGACTCTGGGAACATGGTGCTTCCCACTGTTCCTGGGTGCACTCCCGAGTTCCCCATCCCCCCATTAGTTTTCACCACTCTGCGTGCCCCCGCCCAAATGTCCCTTCCTTCAGGTCCAGGGAAAATACCTAAAGAAGAACTTAAGGGTACTGAGCAGCTTGCTTTACGTGGTTATAGCCAACTAATTGAACTTCAAAAGCGCCCTCTAGCCTTGGCCCATGTGGCTCAGTTAGTTGGAGTGCCATCCAGTAACCAAGAGGTTGAGGGTTCGATTCCAGGTCAGGGCACATGCCTAGGTTGTGGGTTAGATCCCCACTTGGGGCACATACGGGAGGCAACCTATCAATGTTTCTCTCTCATCTCTCTCTCTCTTTCTCTCTCTCTGAAAGCAAGAAAACAATGTCCTCAGGTGAGGCTAAAAAGTAAAAAGGCATCCTCTAATCATAATTTCAAAATACAACAAAAGCTCTGGCTTAGGTTGCTTACAGCACAGTTCTTTGGGAGACCCCCGCTCTGCTTTTCCAGCACGCTGTTCCCTGCTTGGTGCAGGTGACTCACACGTGTGGAGGATGTCAGAGAACGTTTGTTTGGGATGCAAACGGCCTAAGAAGCGGTGGTGTATCCCCTTGATCTTCGGGGCCAGAAGTGGAGACCTCAGTGGTCAGGTGGACGGAGACGAGAAAGCACATTCTGTCAGTGCTGCCCTGGCGCGGGTCGTTAGGCTGGGGTTGAGGCCGCGGGCTCCCGAGAGGTGTGGCTCGCGGCCACGCAGTGTCGTTGTGCAGTGTCGTCAGGTCCTGCAGGGCTGCTGCTCTGCGTGGGGGTGGGAACCGGGTCAGAGGGCCTGGGGCCTAGGCACAGGCTCCTCTCTTGGTTGGAGAACGTGCTTCTGAGCAAGACAACGGAGTTCCCGAGGGCTCCGGAGAGGTGGATGCTGAGAGGGTGCCCTTTGACCCTCAATTCCCTTTCCCCCAAGGACGGACACCATGGTGACTGAGCATGTACTTGGTACCAGTCCGTGCCTAAGAGTCACCTCACGTAGTCTCAGGACAATCCTGGAGGCAGCCACTAATTAATGTTTTAAGCAGCACAGATGACAAAGCTGAGATTTTATTCACACACACACCCGTACTTACTTAATTTTTTTTTAAAAAGGTTTTACTTGTTTATATTTAGACAGAGGGGGAGGGAGGGAGAAAGAGAGGGAGAGAAACATGGATGAGAGAGAGAAACGCCGATCTGTTGCCTCACCACCTGCTGTAGGTGTGTGCCCTGGCCAGGAATCGAACCTGCGGCCTTCTGCTTTGTGGGACGATGCCCAGCCCCTGAGCCACACTGGCGAGGGCCACATACACACGCACTTTAAACCGTGTGTGTATTTGGCGTCTGTCTGTTACACGTTAGTCAAATTCACTTCTGACTTTTAAGAAATGATTCAGTATTACCTTTCACTGCTCCAGAGGTCCGTCTGGCACTTTCTCCGGGGGCCCCGGAGGAGAGGCCCCTGTTGTACTGAGAGGAAGGGTGGCAGAGCTCCCTGCGTGTTCTGACGAGCCTACCCTCACATGTTCGTGTGCTTTACTTGAAATAACCTGCACCCCGCCTGCTGAAGCCCTGAGCATCACCGTGCTTTGCCCACAGAACAGCGGGGCCCCCTAAAGCTGGCAGAGGATCGGGGGAGTAACTGCTAGGCTGTTTCCCTGCACCGCCTCTTGCTCCCTTTCCGTGACCTTAGACTGGGTTTCTTTCTTTCTTTTTTTAGTATTTTATTTATTTATTTTTAGAGAGGGAAGGGAGGGAGATAGAGAGAGAGGGAAACATCAATGTGCGGTTGCTGGGGGCCATGGCCTGCAACCCAGGCATGTGCCCTGACTGGGAATCGAACCTGCGACACTTTGGTTTGCAGCCCGCACTCAATCCACTGAGCTACACCAACCAGGGCTTAGAGTGGGTTTCTTCTCTGTCCCTTGGAGCCCCTCAGCTGTCCTCACTGGCCCCGTGTTCTCAGAAGCTGTCAGTCACGCCCCGAGCATCGCTGGCTCGTTGCGGAGTGGAAGTCGTTGGGGTCGTCCAGCTCCTAAGGCCTCACTTGTTGGGCGCACGGGGCGCAGACAACAAAATCTGGAACTTCCAATGGACAGAAGCCCCCCCCCCCCCCCCCGCACACACATCATCTCATTCATTTGTGAACCGTCATCTTCTGCTGACTCACTTTCTCGCCCTCCTCTCTCCTTCTGGGAAGTCGCGGAGGAGACGCTCCGTTCCGTGCAGCCTGTCGTTCGCCATCTGTTCCCGCTGCAGTGTGGACGGAACAGTATTCCGAGTTAAGAATAGGGCAGGATCCGAATCACTGAATGCGGCAGCACCCAACACAGTGTTCTAAACATTTTTTAAGAAATGTGTTTATTTGCCCTGGCTGGCATAGCTCAGTGGATTGAGCGCGGGCTGGGAACCAGGTATTGCAGGTTCGATTCCCAGCCAGGGTACGTTCCTGGGTTGCAGGCCACGGCCCCCAGCAACCGCACATTGATGTCTTGCTCTCTCTCTCTCTCTCTCTCTCTCTTTCTCCTTCCCTTCCCTCTCTAAAAATAAATAAATAAAATCTAAAAAAAAGAAATGTATTTATTTTAGAGAGAGGGGGAGGGAGGGAGATAGAGAGGGAGAGAGACATCAGTGTGAGAGAGAAACATTGATTGCTTGCCTCTTGCAGTGCCCCAACTGGGGACCGAACCTGTTACCCAGGCGTGAGCCCTGACTGGAAACGAACCGGTGACCTTTTGCCTTGTGGGGCGATATCCAACCAACTGAGCTATGGTCAGGGCCCCAGCACAGTAATTTAAAATAGTGGTGTCAGGGGCAAAGAAGGATGACTCATATGGGCCTGCATGATGTAAAATAGGACTAAGTCCCAGGTTATCAAGAAGTTAATAAGGTAGGGATTTTGGTGAATATGATAATAAATATAGATGGAAGCAGCAATCAGGACATAATTGTCATGATGTTGCCAACTGATGTTTTTGAGAGGGAGCGGGGAGTGTGGGCATGTGCTGGTGTGACATCCTCCTTGTTGCCTCCTTCTGCCCTTTCTGGGACTGACCCGGGGCTCCCGTCGGGGACCCTCCGAGGGACCCAGGCCTCCCAGCAGGTCTCCCAGAAATGCCCATGGCTCTGGGCCTCCTCTTGCTGTCGGTGGACTGTCCTGCAGAGGGTGTGACCGGCCCTGCCTGGCGGTCACGGTCCTCCCCAGAGAGGACGAAAGCACGGGTTTGTTTCCGGCTGCACAGACAGGACCCGAGGAGCCGCCGTGTGTTATTTTAGGGTTCCGTGTGCACTGCTTGCCTCCCGGCTCTGTGGTGGCTTCTCCTAACAGGCGGGTTTCCAATTCCGGCCGCCTGTCCTCGGTGCACTTGCTCCTTTGACCTGGGCTAGGAAGGGGGCCGCGGGAGCGAGGAGGAGGCGTCGCCCTGCTGCTCATCCCTGCGTCTCCCCAGCCGTCCACCGAATGCCAACAGCCTGGGTGGCTGCCTTCATTTGCAGAAGAAAAACTCTTGGGATTAGCAATGCATGCACCTAAGGCTCCTTCAGTGCCCTCTCAAGACTGGGGAGAAATGTGTATTTCTGGTGGAGAATACTATGGAGAGGCACTAGCTTTCTAGAGGAGAGCTTTGGTCTTCAGAGGTTTATGAGAGACGTTGGTTCTTGGTGGGGGGTGGTCAGGAAGGCGGCGTGGGCACTGACCCAGCGGCGCGCAAGCTCGTGTGGCCCTTGGGGGTCTATTCTCAAAGTTCTGGAGGCAGGAGGGAATTGCAGACTGGGTGTCTTCTTGGAAACGGTCCTGACAAGGACACCCACCGCTGCCTTGGAGTGACGGGAGCTTGAAGGAAATGAAGATGTCTGAGGAAGCCATCTTTCATCCAGAGAAAAAGCAGGTTTGGGTTGACACGTGAAATGCAAACTGGGCGACGGTTTGGGCCTGTGACGTAACCCAAGCCCAGAAAAAGTAGCCCCTGGAACTGGCTCGACAGGTACTCAGGTAAATATACTTTAATTGCTGTCTTGGGTTTCATGCACATAATCTTTAAAGAGGTAACTTAAAATGTTTAGCTCTTTGGAAGATCATGTGGCATGTAGTCGTGTTTGAAAATGCAGAGATTTGCTGAAGTCGGGGGCCTGTCCATCACTAACGATGGGTTTCTTTTGTGCAGCGCAGAGGGCGAGACCATACGATTATAGAGCCGCACCCGTGTGTCGAGTAACGAGCTCTAGTGAGGTCGGATACTTTGTGCTGTTTTTTTTTTTTTTTTTTGACTCTGGTGACATTTGCCTTTTCTGGAACGATCTGGTCTATAACTTACATACAAATGGCATGAGAATTCCAGAAGAAGCATGGTGGGTTGGGAAGAAGACGTATAAATATATTCCCTCCTTCTACTACATCAAGTGCAGATACGTCGGGCCATTGCCTCCGTGAGTGTAACTCTGAGATACAACCCGTGTCAATCCTTGGCTGGCGATCATCGGGTGGGCCCACTTCGAGCACACGGGGTGAGACTCAGAAGGCAATGGGAAGGCTCTTCTGTAACACCGATCTTCTGAGATCGCGCCGGGTTCTTCTGAGCCCCTTGTACACATTAGCACTGACTGCACGAAGAAACTCTCGCTCCGGATTCGTAGCCCTCACTTCTCGCTCCACCGCCCCGCGCGCCCAGAAAAGAGCCCCGTGTGCAGCAGCGGACTGACGGCGGGAACCGGCGGCTCTGGCGAGCTGGCGGTTAGATGCGTGTCCCAGACAGGGGCTGTCCTGTCGGCATGAGGTGCACCGCGCTCCGATTGTTTTTGCACCTCCGTTTACGAGGAGTTATCCGGGGGACAGAACTTTCATTGTTAAAAGGGAAATTGGTTTTCAACATAAGAGTTTAAAGCGTAATAGAATATCAGGAAGCTGTATTTCTTGTTCTTTATGGAGGAAAAACCGTATTTTCTTCTGATGCCATCACTCAGTATTTCTGAAAATCTGGTTCAAATACTGATTCCGATCTATGGTGTTTTCTTTTTTTCTCGCGTGATATTCTAAGAGACATATGTGGCTTCGGTAGATGTCTGAGGTCAAAGGGACTGAGCCTCGGCTGTAACAGAACATTCTGTCGGGGGTAATGAAAGTGTCTTGATTAGTATCAAAACAACCCTTAAACATACTCATCTAGAAACTAGAGTTTGCTGTGGAAATGACTGCATTAAACCCAAACTCTAGCTTGCGGAGTAACTTTTTCTTCAAAGTTACCAAAAGACCTCCGTGCATCATCGACTACAACGTATTTATTACGGAGCTGCCGTGTTCCCGGCGTCCTCTTCTGTTGGCTTTTATTCAGGGACCTCCGGGGTCTGGCTGCCAGCAGCAGGCAGCGCCAGGCGTCTCGGGGCAGCGACGGACACAGGCTGCCGTCCCCACAGAGTCACAGGCTGCGGGGAGAGGCGGGAGCCGGGAGACATTCTCCGTGCCTGGGAGGCGCTGTGCAAGGCGAGGGGAAGCGAGAACGGAGTCTGGGGAGCGAGGCTTCGCAGGCGGGGGGGACGCACCGTGTTTCATCCAGAGGGGTCACCTGGGCCAGTGAAAGGGGCACTACTGATCGGTCCACCTGGCTCGCAGCCGTCAGCTGCAACGGCCCCAGCCAAACTGAGACACGTGGTGACCCTACTCCTACCAGTAAGACACTGACTGGCATGTTATTCAAGAGGCAGGAAATGAGCCACGGGAAGCGTTTAATCTAGAAAGTGATGTAATAAAACTTTGCGTTGTAAAAGCAAAAGGAGCGGCGTGGAGACCAAGTCAGTGCTGTTCTGGGCCGCAGGTGGGCTGATTTACTGAGGTTGGCATGCAGGGGGAGGAGAAGGTTTGGGGTACGGGGCGCCCCTGAGTTCCCTATTGGATATGTTGCCTTTGAGGTATTGACGCAGATCGGCAAGTGGAGATGTTTGATAATTTTCCCCTTTATGCGTTACCTGAAGACCAGCCTACACAATCCAGGACTGGTATTGTTGCTTATGGCTTCAGTTCCCCGCAAAGACCGTACGTGCAGAGATTTGCTCTGTTTCACTCGAGGGCTCACGTCCGTCTCGAGTAACCCAGTTCCTGTTCCGAGCCTTGTGCAGAACAGGGTGGCCACTCCCCTTGCAGCGACGTGAACTTAGCAGGGACGTGGGGAAGCCAGCTCCCTCCAACAGGTGTCTCCCAGCTGCCTGTCGGGACGGGAGAACACGCGGGTGTCTTTGCAGCCTTCGAACTAAAGAAACGTCCCGCACGAGAGCTCCTCACCTAAACAATATTTACAGCCTCCTGCAGAACACGACCTCAGACATACCTCGCATTTGGAAGGTTCTTATGCTAGAGAGCTTCCCCGTGTGTTCCCACGGAGCCCTAGCACACACACGTGGAGGTGGCAGGAGGCAGGTCGACACTCTAAACGACAATGAAAAAAGTGACAACCGTGACAGTGCTTTCTGAACGCTTTCCTGGCTAATGTTGGTATTGTTCGGTATTTCACATTGTTTAGGTGCATCGGTTGAGGTTTCTCCTTGAGCTCCTGGGTAATTTCAGCAGCAGATTATCCGGATCCAGATTATCCGGATCTTTCCACATTTGTATTTGACTTTGTGGACAAATACAAATAGTGCAGCTTTCCCCAACGTATTTTAAATGACTAATGTGAGAACCAATACTGTCGGTTTCGCAGAAGACATCACTGGGAACGACTTTTCTTCGGTATTTAATCTTATTGAAATTAAAGTGACTACCTAAAAATCTGTGCAAAAAACGGGGGAGTTTTCGTTCATAACACATGGCGCCCGACTTGGGTGTCATAACGGTTTCTGTTTTGTTTCTGTCGTTAAACTTGGGGTATCTCATGTCTGGCAAAGCGTTTGGTATTTATTTGTATGACACCTCCTCCACCTCCCCCCACACAGGATTTGAGACGTCTTACCTAGATATTTAAAATGTGATATAATTTTAAAAGTTAAATAAGTGGAAAGATGGACAGAGGGAGAATAAAAGGGAGACAGTAGCCTGAGGGCAGGGTGTTTCGGAATTCACAGGAAGAGGATACAGTGCTGGAAGCGAGGAGAAATCCGAACCGGACTCCAACCCATGCAAAGGTGAAAATGTAACTATGATCCTTAGCTGAGTGATCTGCTCCCCTGTCCTGCGTGGGCTGCCCCAACCCCATTCTCTGACATCAGCACAAGCGTTATTCAAGCACGTTGATGTAAGGATGTAATTATCTTTTATTTCTTAGATAGCCTGCCTTTTATTTCCGTCTCCTTTACTGATTTACGTGGTTCCACAGCAATTAGCAATTAGTTAATTAAAACACATACAGCATCCGAATTCTTTTATGCAACAGCACCTCGATTCAGAGCCGTACTTGGCAACCGCCTTGGCCTCAGCAGGCCTCCTGTCTGTGTTCAGGAACAAGTACCCCGGGCATGCTTCCTTTCCCACCCAGAAATGGAATCTGACCTGCACACCTAATTAAAAAACAAATCCATGTGTTACCTAGTTGTAAAATAAGTGGGAACGAAGAAGAACGTGACTTATCATAAAGGAATGTGCATTTTAGCAGCGCATGTGAGGTGGGGCTTCATGAGAAGACGGGGGTGGCCAGAGGCCTGCACCTGTCCGGGCGTCCCCACCAGGTGCAGACACGGCTGCTCCAGCGTGCTGCATGGGGAGCCCCGACGGGGGCCGCCACGGCCATCGGTGGTGACACGGCATTCTGAAATGAGCACCCACTGCAGGCAACCTTTCAACACAGGGAAGTTTGTCCCCTGCGCAGCCGTGATCCTGGAAAACGCAGTGTTTCCAAAGCTGGGCAGAACGGGCTTGTGTTCACCTGTGAAACGGAGTTCCTCCCAGAGTGAGAGGGATTACGGATCCGTCCTTCCCAGAGCAGATGCCCGTCGGGGCACCGGGAGGCAGGTGCGCGCACGCCGGGGTCCGCCCCCTGCCCTGCAGCGCCCGCAGCGTCCCCGAGCCGTCCCCGTGCGGTCCAGTGGCACCGTCTTCAGCGCCGTGGCGAGCGGAATTGCCTCACAGATGTTCAAAACGTCTCTAATTGGGATCACCCTGCTGAGAGAGAAGAAGAGGAAGATGAAAAGAAGCAATTTCAAGTTCATCTGTAGGGTCATCTTTCCCAGAGGCCCGAAATGCAGCATTTGGGGATCGGCTCCTGAGGGAATGATCAGGGCGGATGAGTTTGTGTCCCTGCTGCAGAAAAAAAATAGAAGGAAAACTGAGACGAGAGGGACAAAAAGTGGGGTGAGTGGCCGGAGGCAGGGCACAAGGGCAGGGCGGTTCGGCGGCTCAGGGCCATCAAACCAAGCTGAATTCGGGCCCTGGCACTTGGGAGATTGGTGGTTTGGAAAAACCCTTTTAAAGTCTGAGCCTCTTTCTTCACCGGCCACACACCACCTGTGCCTCGTGGGTAGGGCTGTGGTGGGGACTGACAAGTCGGTCACCGATTACAGTAACTGACATTGTGCCTGGGACCCGGGACAGACTTCAGAACTGTCGGCTCCCTCTGTTTCTAATGATGGCCTTGGCATTTCCAGGAGGGGGGCACCACTAATCCTTAGGTGAAACTTTTTCTAGGTTCTTAATCTTTTAAGATAGACAACCTGATGTATGATCCTGTGTGGGCCTGGAAGCATCTTGAGGTTTCATTGACATGAACCCTCTGAGTTTCAGATTTGGATTTACACATCAGAGCATTCCTTGGAAGAAAAAAAGTTGTTTTTTTAAAAAAAATTATAAAAGATTTAGTTTGTTGTAAGAATTTCAAACAATACACTTGTCAGTAAGATTAAACCTGAAACCCTCGCCCCTCCCATCCAGCTGCCTCAGGGGAGCCGACTGCCAGTAGGTTGTAAACGGGAGGACTCCCGCCATCTTCCCCTTGGCCTTGGCCTTGGCAGAGGCGGCCCTTCCACCTGCATCCCCCCGGCCCTGTGTCTGTGAACATTTCTTGTCCGTCCGTCTGTCCCGCCGAAGCGTCCGGGGATCACACACCCACCTGATTCCACTCGTGCTGATGAGCCCCAGCGTGGCTCTTTGTCGTAGCGCTGGGACCAGTGCCTGCACTTTATGTTTCTCTGGGAAGGGTTTGGCATGTTTTTTTCTTTCACAGTGGATTGTGAGTTTATGAAATAAATGGTTATGCTTCATTGTAATAAACTGTCTTACTTTATTTGAAGCCCTTCTGTTTTTTTTTTTTGTTTTGGTATAAGAAAGTTGCTCAAAAATGGACAGTCTGGACCGGAGTGTTGAAACTGTGGTTATATGTGATGTCTTTGGAGGCAACGCTGTGTCTGAAGACCACGAGTGGGGAAACCAGATGATGAGAAATAAGGACCTTTCTGAGCGCACTTAACCCGAAATAAGTTTATTTAAAGAAGAAGTACAGGTGTGTGGCTGTCTTTAATGCTCAGAATTACCAGCCCGCTCATATTGCCGGAGGTACAGGTTGGACGGCTGCGGGCTGCGTGACAGTTTGTCTTACGCCATCATGTCGTGCGGTTGTATCTCCTGGAACCACTGACGTGTCTTATTAACGCTGTCGCCTGTGCCCATTGTAACCAAGGACCGCAGGAGCTTTGTAAGCGTGAGCCGTTCTCACAGCCATGGGAGATGTAATGTTGTGGACACAGGACTGACGTTTTTATGCGTTACGAGTTTTCTTTACAAAAGCATTATATTATTCACTATGTTCTAGAGATTGTATTTATTTATTTTTAGAGAGAGGGGACGGGAGGGAGAAAGAAGGGGAGAGAAACATTGATGTGCGAGAGATACATCAATCTGTTGTACGCGCCCTGACTGGGACCTAACCCGCCACCCAGGCTTGTGCCCTGGCTCTTGGCTTTGCGGGATGATGTCCAACCAAACCGCACCGATCGGGGCTATGTTATTACTTTTAACAAACTTCGAAGTGGGCATCACGAGTGAGGAGGGAAATCATGACCACAGCATCTCGAGGGAGCGTGTGCGTGTGTTTTCATGCACCCAGAGCGGTGCGTGGCGTCTTTCACGCACAGTTAAGACCTCCTTGCAGGGGACCGAGGTGAACTTGGTTCCACCCGATGGACAGTCATTGGCTGTTTTCTTCTCTGAAACATGCTCTGCCTAAGAGAAAGCACATGCAAGGAAAATCCCAAATATGTTGACACTGTTTAACCTGTGGGATGCTTCAGCTGAGATAAAAACCTGTCATTTAAAAAAGGTTATTAATCCAGAATGCTCCTTGTTCATTTCAGTTCCCCATGTAGACACAGCTTTCTTGAGAGGCTGTAATAAACTCTTCCTCTGATCGAAGGTGAGAGTTTCCAGTGGGGAGAAGGGGCTCCTTGTCTTACTTTCAACACAGGAAGCCACAGCCCCCCACACCCCCCACGGGGGAGGCCGTGGTGCTTGCTTAGGGATGTCGGTGCTGGGCTGAGAGCCACTCAGGGTTGGGGGACAGGTCCCCGGGGACTTCATCCAAACACCGAGAGTATGTGTGTCAATTACCCCGCAAAAAAGCTGAAACAGAATAAAAAGAAATAGTCTTCCTTTGAAGGCGGGGCTAGAAATTGTGTTATCAAGGTCACATCTGAAACCTAATCTTGCCCCTTGCCACATACCTAAGTTTTTTTACTCCTTAGCTTGTGACTGACCTGCCTGTAGACTTGAAATCAAAGTTACACAAATGTAACAACACCCGTCCCTTCTGGCCCTCTTTATTCGTTAGTGTTTGTGGGGGGGGCGGGGAGGGGGATGCAGAAACACAGCGTCGGATCTATCCTACTGGCACATTTGGAGCTGCAACAACAGCGTTGTTAACTGTAGATAATATTCTGTTTCATGAGTATATACTGAAGGCCCAAGTCATCAAGGTGTACACATGAATATGTGCAGCCTTTGTATGTTAACACACCTCAATCGAGTCATTGAACATAGTGAAGAATGTGGAAGGAGTCACCTGAAAGCTGACAGCAGTTTGGTGTTGGAGCAGCGTCTGCACACGGTGTTGGTGGACACTCTTGCGGGTCCACGCAGGGTGTGGGTCAGCTGAGGTCGTGGGACATCATCAGGACACGCCCCTTTTTAGATTTCTTTCCGTAACCCCAAAGGCTATGGAATCTGGATGCCACGTATCTCATCAGTAGATGATTTAAACTCAGCTCTGGCTTATCTGGATAAATTGTGTTGGCATTGACAACTGATGAAAGATTAAAAATGAATTTCGAAACTAGAGCGTCCCTGGCTGTATTTTGAGTAAAAGTTAGGAGAAATATTGCAAGCTTGCTGAAATTGCTTCAACATCTTCTTCTATCCCGGTGAACACAGCTTTTGTGAGACTGGTGTCTCAAACATGACTGTTACTAAAATAAAACACTGGACATTGTAGACACACATTGTGCCTACAGATGACATTGCACCCCCCCCGCCCGGGTTAAATGAGTAAATTAACAAACATGCAACATGCGTGTTTGTCACACTAAAAACTTTATTGATATACTTAGTTTGTCCAGGTTGTGAGCATAGACAGTTAATACGGGGATTACGATTTCTCCCATAAATTTTGTTTCATTACAATTACAAAAGACACAGGATTATGAGTACAATAGCATTTCCGTAAATGAACTGGCCACAGACACACTTTCAATGAACAGCGTGTAATATTAGCCTTTTCTCTTCTCCCGTGTTTGATTTGTTCTGACTTTATTTACCAAAATGTGATTTATCTCTGCATGTAACAAAAGTTTGGAGAGTGAAAAAACAGAGGCTTGCTTTTGATGGTGTTCATCTCATCGATCCCCGCAGTCGTCCATTTGTATTGTCTTTGGCACAAGCACCCTTTGCCACAGGCGGCGCGAGAAGCACTAGCACAGCGAACCCCCTGCAGGTGAGGGAGTGAGCGCTCATTCGGTTTATAAGCACATAAAAAAGTCCTTTGTTCAATTACAGCTGACATTCAGTATTACATTAGTTTCGGGAGTACAGTACAGTGGTCAGACATTTCTATAACTTATGAAATGATCCCCCCACAAAGTGCAGTTCCCAGCTGACACCATCCCTTGTTGTTTCAGGGGTGCTGGTGCACCTCGTCTTACAAGCATTCCTTCTTCCAGTTTTTCGGGGATGCCCGCGCCCTGTGGGTTTGCTCTGACATAGAGGGTCCCCACCCTGGCTTCTGTTGTTTTTTAAAGGATGGTTTTCTTTCGCATTATTTTCCCATCAGTTTGCTGATGGTGAGGACCTATCTCATTCCCAGAGCTTGCTCTTTCAAATGCCGTGGCTTCCGTATGATAACTTCAGTTTCCGCAGTTCACCATCACCTTGGAGACAACATTCTGCCTAAATTTAGGGTGTTTGTTTGGATATGCATTTTAGATGTTCTAGCCTTCGGGTTGTAGTATCACTCATCATACTGTATCAGCTCTGATGAAGAATACTGGACTTTTGATAGGCTACTAGTTATAAATATTTTTCTTTAAATGCATTCTTTTTAAAACGAGAGCCATGTGATAACATTGATGAAAAGAGTCAGCTCCTGGGGGTGTATGCGGGGTGGAAGTCTGTTTTCAAATTCTGGGCTTGTAAAAGCTAACAGTAATAAGGATTTTCAAGTGGCCTATAACAAACGTAGTTATTTGGTGACTTGGACCTACAGATTAGTTTCCTAGCGTTTCTCTAGCAAAGTACCATAAAGTGGCTGGCTTACAACCACAGAAGTCAGTATGAAGCCACTTTATTCTCTTCAAGTTTGGGGGGCCAGAAGTCTACAATCAAGGTATCGGCAGGGTTGTACCCCCTCCGAAGGCCATTGGGTGAGTCCTTCTTGCCTCTAGCGGCTTCCGGTGGCCCCAGGCGTGCCTTGGCTCGTGGCTGCACCCCTCTGGTCTCCGCCTGTGCTCACACGGCCTCCTCCCTGGGTGTGTTCTCCTCTTCTGTCTTTCCCAGGACGCTTGTCCCTGGATTTGTGGTTCACACGGCAAATCCAGGATGATCTTCTCATCTCAAGATCCTTAATCTACCAAGACTCTTTTCAAAATAAGATCGCATCCACTGGTTCTGGGTGTTAGACATACCCTTTTAGGGGCCAATCCACCACAGCTCGTAACAGTTGTGATTTTTTTTTAATAATTACTGAGCATCTCTTGAGTGTTGTAGCTCAGGGGCGATGGTGGTTGCAGAGGGAGGAGCGTGAGCTCTGGGAGGGTGAAGACGGCCGGTGTGGGGCGGACGGCCGGGGGTGGGAGTTCGGGTCCGGTGTTCTCCCGGACGTGTGTCCGACCAGCTCGGCCTCCCAGCTTCCTCATATGCAAAATGACATGGTGAGGAGAGGTCCCATTCCTGAGAAGGCCGAACGGTGTGACAGATGTGTCACGGGAGATCACAATCACGGCATTCCCGCATTTGCAGGTGGACACTTTTGTCATTTCTGAAAGCCAGGTGCCCCTTGCAATCAACCGCTAGTTCCCCGACTTGGTGGATTCAGGGTCCCTTTCGTGCCTCAGTGAGTTTTTCATGGCACCCCTAAAGCAAAAAAAAGCAGAGAAAAGCAAAGAAAAGCAAAACAAAAAGAAGGGCAACAAATCCCCACAAACCTTCTGTTGTTGTGTTTACTAGTCAGCGGTTAGTCAGGCCCAAATGACTCAAGTGCCGGCCTGTTCTGCAGGAACTCCGGGGCTGAGGGGGTGTGGGCGCGTGCTGGGCACCACGTCTCAAACCTGGGATGGGGTTGGACACTGCTCCTGGATTCATGTCCCACACCGAGTTTTACACAGCCCTGCCCTTCATCACAGCGGCCCCCGAAAGGCCAGCTCCCTGGGGACGTGGCCATCACCGGGGATGCAGCACAATCGCATCTGGAGCCACGATCACCCCAGCGGCTTGTGGGCGTGATGGTGGACGGAGTCAGGGCTTTCTGACTTGGTTGGACTAAACTGACTCCCCGATCAGCCGTGTAGGGGTCTGACTCTCTGTTCTTAAGAGTTTCCTTGTCCTCGTTACCCCAAGTGATTTACACATAACATTGTGTTCTGAACTTACTGCTTCTTATAAATTTCCAACCCCGTTTGTTGAAAAATTTTGTTTCATCATTCCTGCATAAGACAGTTGTTCCATAAGTGCTCGTTGGTGAGTACCGTGTCAGAGAGATGCCGTTTCGCTCAGGCTAACAGAGAGCAAACATTCAGGGGCACAAAGCTGGCTGTGTTTGCTCGTCTGGGGTGGCTGACCAGCCCACTTTTTACGGAACAGGCTCTGATCTGGCTCTTTTTCACGTAGGCCAGAGATAGGGAGGATGAGTTAGTAAAAAAACACTAGATCATCTTTAGTTCATCTTTTCATGAACCAAATTAATTGTTTTTTAGGTGACTGTACTGGACCATGGATTCAAGGTACCGATAGAGTCGTTAGTGATATGGTCATAATAATCACTCTCACCCAGCCTTCTGGGTATCTTCCGTGCGTTCATTGTTTCAAAAAGTATTCCTTGAGCACCCCCGTGTTTGTGCACTGGGGACTCTGGCATGCTGAGTAGACGGAGCATGTGGCGATAAGCAAGACGGAGATCACATGATGCACTTAAGGTACTTAGCACGTTGCCTGCCACATAGTAAAGTCATCAGCAAATGCAACTAGTATTATTATGACTATTGTCTTCCTCATCCAAGGACATTTTTTCATTACTCTTAGAGAGAGAGGAATGGAGGGAGGAAGGGAGACAGAGAGACATTGATGTGAGAGAGAACCACCGACTGGTTGTCTTCTGTATATGCCTGGACCAGGGAATCTAACCTGCAACCTAGGTATGTGCCCTGACCAGGGATGGAACCCTCAACCTTTGGTTACAGGACAATGCTCCAACTGCCTGAGCCACACTGGCCAGGGCTGAGCTAGTATTATTAAGTTTATGTTGTATGGATTAAGAAGCTCCCCTAGAAGGCACATGGGGATGAAACATCAATCAGTGGATCGTGAATATTTGATTGCCAACTCGGGCCAGAGAGGGAAAGCGAGGCCTGTAGGACAAGACAACGATTCCCTTGTTGCTATTGTCCAATCGCCATGCCTGGAAACCAGCACGGCTCTTCTGTTACTGGCTTGCACACGTGTGGAAGGATCTGTCCTGAACCCATTAAAGAACACGTATGGCCCTCAGGGATGTTCGGTGCATTGAAAGTGTTAAAAGCCCTCAAGGATTAGTAAGTAATTAGCTGTTCTTCATGCCTGATGTGTAAACAGCACAGGACTCTGATTTGGTTCAATCAATGTAATTTTGATGTTAACAGATCAGCAGCCACCAGTTAAATAAACTTTGACCCTGGGAGCAGACGTGTCAACACAGGCACAATCCAATTTACCATTGATTGATCTACCGGCTAATTTCCTCGTAGGTCAGACATCTGTAAAACACACTTCTCACCTGTTTGTGATATACATATGTGCAAAGCTTCCTGCTTTAAAAAAAACCAAACAACCAGCAACAAAAGAGGTCGATCATGGTGAACAGAATGCTCACGACTCACTCCATCAGGCCGGATTCGGGTTGTTAGATCCTAGTGACGGGTCCCTCCGCGTGCCGAGGAGATGCTTAACACCCCACTCTTCGGTTTTGTAACCCCCACACACACCCCTCTGCTCCTCTAGCACCCCTTCAATTCTATTTCTACCCTTCTTAAAAAAATCCGTCTTGCATAATTTACATTTGGATATTGACTTTTTAGGGATTCCAAAAAGAGGGGTGGATGCTCTTCATTGTACAACGTGGGCCGACTCCTGTTTTAACCGGAGGGAAGGGGAGGTCAGCTGTTGGCGGAACTGCAGGGCTGGTCCAGGTGTGACTGGCGAGACAGAGGACAAGAACTTTCTCTATCATGTGGTTTTCTGAAAATGCTTTTTAAATAGT
The DNA here is from genome assembly GCF_004126475.2 of Phyllostomus discolor. NCBI lineage: Eukaryota > Metazoa > Chordata > Mammalia > Chiroptera > Phyllostomidae > Phyllostomus > Phyllostomus discolor. Next base: position 87,087,436 of record NC_040913.2, on the reverse strand, counting down.
TAACTTTTAAAAAAATATTTTCATTGACTTTAGAGAGAGAGGAAAAGGGAGAGAAGAAAAGAAAGAGAGAGAGAGAGAGAGAGAGACATTGACTTGTTCCACTTATTGATGCATTTACTGGTTGATTCTCGTCTGTGCCCTGACTGGGGATCGAACCTGTGACCCTGGTGCATTGGGATGGTGCGCTAACCAGCTGAACACCCAGCCAGGGCTAAATAGTTACCTTTTGAAAGCAGTCCTTATAGACCTGAAATTAGTTATCATTACTACCTTAGTCATGTATTTTTATTTCCTAAAGAAATAGGCCTCTTTCTTTGTCTTTTGATGAGCATTACTCATCAGTTCATCTAATGTGTGGGGGCTATGAATCCCATTTCTGGCAGCGGTGAGTTAGAGCTTATAGAAAAAAACTTCTAGGAAAAAAAACTCTGTGATGCATTCAGCTTTCAGAATGACATACAAAATAAACTGTGAGATTCCAAATTTAATACAACTCATTATTCCAGATGAAAGTTGAGGCTGGAAGGGAATAATGAACTCTCGTCATTAAACGTACTTAGTCACTTAACCAGCATTAATTGTTGGTGTGGGATATTACGGGACAGTGACACCGGGTTGGCCAGGCTGATAATGCAGAACGCTCTCTTCATGGACAGGGCCAGCTGCTGGTTGTTCAACTGATGAATTTAGCTAAAGCAGGGAGTCATTTCCTCTTAAAGATTTAAATATTTTATTTTAGCCCTGGCTGGTGTGGCTGAGTGGACTGAGTGCTGGCCTGAGAACCAAAGGGTCACCGGTTCAATTCCTGGTCAGGGCACATGCCTAGGTCCCCAGTTGGCGGTGTGCGAGAGGCAACTGATCGATATTTCTCTTGCACACTGAGGTTTCTCTCCCTCTCTTTCTCCGTCTCTTCCCCTCTCTCTAAAAAGAAATAAATAAAATCTTAAAAAATATTGTAACTGAAAAGCTATTTTGATGTAGGGCTGAGGACTCTTCTTTGCATGTGAACTTGTATGGTTTTTCTTGAATTAAATCATACCTGTAAGACATCATCTCTGATTTCCAGGTTTTGTTTCCGTAGAGAGGAGTGAAACGTGTCCATTACCAAAGTTGGGCGATGGGTCTGTGGCCCTCAGTGTACCATTCTTCCAACTTCCAAGTGTTTGGAATTCTTCACACTGAAAGCGTTTTTAAAATAAAAATGTAGAGAAATAAAACGATCAGGAATTTAGAGCAGATGAGGAGAAATGGAAGCGCAGGATCGTTCCTGAGTTTTATGGTACCGTGAGAGTCTCCCCGGGAGACTCACTGGCCTGCGGCCTCTCCTGAGCGGGGAGCGGCACGCTCTGCCTTCGAAGACGCCGGTGCCACCCTCGAGAACCCCCCGGCTTGGTGGACAGAAGACAGACAGTGGCATTGTGTCTTTCGTGTGCAAACTGCTCCTGTGGAGTGTACACAGAGGGGGGAACTAAACCTTCCTGGCAGTGGGAGGAAGGCATGAAAGGATAGCCGGCAATATTAAACCAGAGAAAAGCAGCGGTCCTGTGGGAGCCCATCCCGGCTGCCAAGTCTCGGCCAGGCTGTGCGTGGTGAGGACAGGCCCTCCCTGCCGTTCCGCCAACGGGCCGTCGGGCGCCAGCGTGTGGCCGGAACAGTGCACGTGGCACTAATCCGTGAGCCCTCCCGACTCGAGTGCGTGCTCACTTAAGGTGATCTCCTTCCTCGCCAGCTACTCACTGAGCGTGCATTTATTTTTCTCATTTTTAAAATGCATTTATTTGTATGAATGTGTAAGTGGCGCTCACATTATATTAGTTTCAGGTGTACAGCGTGATTTGCTGTGGGCATACATTGCAAAAGGGTCTCTCAGCAACGTTCAGACATGCGATACGGCACCGTGAACTGTCGTCACCACGCTGTGCGTTCCCTTCCCCGTGACTTGGTTACTTTATTACTGGAAGTGTGGCCCTCTCCCACCCTTTCGTCCCCTCCTGGTCCCTCGCTCTGTTCTCCGTATCTTTGAGCTTGGTTTCCTTTGCTTGGCTTTTCAGGTTTTGCGGATAAGGGAGATCGTATCTCATTTGTCTTTCTCTGTGACTTTTCCCTTAGCGAAATGTCCTCAAGATCCACCCGTGTTGTCACCAATGGCAGTATGTAATTATTTGTGATGGCTGAATAACACATATATATTGCATTTTCTCTATTCCTGCATTCACTGATGGGCCACTTAGACTGTCTCCAGGTTGTGGCCATCAGGAATAATGCTGCAGGGAAATGAGGTACGGAGATCTTTCTAAATTAGTGCGTTTGCTTTCCTCCGATAGATACCTAGAGGTGGGGTTGCTAGATCACGTGGCGGTTCCATTTTCCATCGTTTGGGGAGCCCCCACACTGCTTTCCGCAGGGGCTGCGCCTCATTCCCACCAACAATGCATGAGGGCGCTCTTTTCGCCACATCCTCGCCCGGACTTACCTCCTGTCCTCACGTTCCGACAGGTGCGGGGTGACATCCCAGTGGGGTTTGATCTGCATTTCCCTGATGATTAGTGATGTGGAGCATCTTGAACGTGCCCTTAGAATGGGTGAAAAAGTCATTTAAGTATGAATTCTTCATTCGCATTTAAGCACCAAGATGTCTGCTAATAAAGAGTGTTTGGAAGAATTTGCGTACTCAGCAAATAATGGAACTGGTCTATTATACGCCTGCGCTTCATTCACTCAGTGAATATCTGTCTGATAGCGACCACGCCGAGAGCTCCTACCAGATACTGGGAACATCAGGAGAGAAGCTGGACACGGTTGCAGAACAAGATGCAATATGATGCAGTTTCGTTCAGTTGTTACTTTGCACCTAAAAACACCAAACGTCATCTGAGCATTCATCCGCACAGGTAAAGGTGTTTTAAGTACACCGGAAAGATGGACATCAAGTTCACGAGCACGTGTTCCTCTGGGCATGGACGCAGTGAATGCATCACCTTTACCTGGAAGTTCTAATTCCTTCTATAGAAAGGATGATGACAAAATTTCAACAATGGCCAATTTGAGGTGGTGACTATCTGGGTGTTTGTTATTTTTAAAAACTTCTCTGGTCCTGGCTGCATGGCCCAGTGGGTGGAACATTGTGCCGTCCACCAAAAGGTTGCGGGGTTGATTCCCCGTCGGGGCACATACCCAGGCTGCAGGTTCAATTCCCCGTGCATACAGGAGGCAACCAGTCGATGTTTCTACCCCTCTCTCTCTCTTTAAAAGCAATAAAACATCCTCAGGTGAGGATTAAAAAATATTATCTTGTATTTTTAACTTAAAAAAAGGAGAATACGTAAACACTTTGTATTTCCAAAAGGGGGAAACACAGGGGAGCGCTCTCTGCAGAATTGGGGGGTAGAAATGGGGAGACAGGGGGCACTCCATCTTGGCCGAGGAGAGCGCTAGTGCAGCGCAGCCCTGCATCGGCGAGAAGGCAAAAGCCATGTGACCTTTGGATGATTTATTGACCAGAACACCTTTTATTTATTTAGAACCATAAGCAGCAATTTTATCTTTAACTTTCATAGATCATTTCCAGGTTGCACCTGTACTTTGAGCCAAAGTCTTTTGTGCTCCAGTGAGTTGTGACGCGCACAAGGGGCCCGTACGCCCACGTTCAACACGACACCCATTGCGTTTCTGCGGGGGATGGGGGTACGTTTTGTGAGAACAGAGAAGGTGCAATTTTCTTGGGGGGTTCTGAGTGTCTCGGAGGACTGAGGAAAACCACGTCATGTGGGGCGGCACTGTTGCTTTGCCCCCCTGGAGTCAGAGCGCAGCGCTGCGGGGCGACTCGCGGGCACGGCCGAGCCGGGTCCAGACGTGGGGGTGACCTCTGTGCTCGGCCGGCCGGCGGTGGGTTCCTGTGCCTGTGGTCCGTCTCGGCTGGACACGTCGTCCCCCTCTGCGTGCGGAGAGCTGTGGCCAGCGGGTCCTGTCTCAGAAGGCATTTCTCTCAGCTCTTTAAAAACCTCCAGTCGTGAAACGCTCGGCGTTCTAAATCCGAATACTACGTTTTGAACGCGGCTGCACTGCTCCCTCAGGACTATAGTTTTGTGTGTTTTTTTTAATGGAACAATTTAAAATATTTTCTATGTAAATGGGCACTCTGGGTAAATGATTTGGGTGCGAACGTAGTCATGTTTCCTAGGTATGACTGGTCTTGTTCTAAAACACGTGGAGGTGTGGGCTGGACTCGAGGCAGCACATGCGTGCAGATAGGAGATACGGAACGGCGTCACAGGGTTTGATGAAACAGCAGGATGGCCCCGTGGTGAGAACCACCGGGCTTTCTAGGCAGGTGGGGTCGCAGGTCCTGACTCGGGCATTCACTGGCTGTGTGACCGCAGGCAAATTCCGTGCCTCCTCTTCGCCTTGATTTCCTCGTTGTAGGGTAACTGCGGTGAGACGTGCTGCTGCAGAGGTTAGTGCTGTTGCGAGGGCTCAGGAAGATTCTGTGGGCAGCGCCAAGCACAGAGCAGGAGCTTAACCAGTAACGCCGGGCCGCCAGGCTCAGCGTTCACCCGTGCGCTCGTTGCGGGATCGACGGGACAGGCCCGCCCTCTGCGTCCCATACGCTACACATCCCCCAACATGGCCCGTTGTCTGCGATGTGTGGGGATACACAGAACCCTGCTGTCCACCGGCTGTGTGCGTTATCTGCTGTCTCCGTGCTTCTGTTCCCAGTCTGTAAAAAGTGAGGAATAGCCCTGGCTGGCATAGCTCAGTGGATTGAGCGCGGGCTGCGAACCAAAGTGTCGCAGGTTCAATTCCCAGTCAGGGCACATGCCTGGGTTGCAGGCCACGGCCCCCAACAACCACACATTGATGTTTCTCTCTCTCTCTCTCTCTTTCTCCCTCCCTTCCCTCTCTAAAAATAAATGAATAAAATCTTTAAAAAAAAGTGAGGAATAAGCATACCCCTGCACTGGCTTGTGGTGAGGTTGAAATAAAGTCATCGTTGCCTTGGTGCGTTTTTGCATCACACACTCTTTGCTTGAAATGCCTTTTCCCCTAAACCTTCCCAAAGACACCTCAGTTGGTATCTTCTCTGTGGCATTTTTTGTTTTTGTTTTTGTTTTTTTAGGGTTCTTCCAAGCAGGGTTGAATGTTCCCTCTCGTGTCTCGGTACCACTTTGTACATACTAATGTCATAGCAGCCGGTGTGTTAGCTATATTGTCATTCGTTGGCTTTTGACTTGATTCTTTGCTGTCCTAAGTTGCTATGACAAGGCTCTGCCGTTAACAGCCTACATTTTGGGGTAAATAAAGAGTGATGTTTAACAAGCCTTATTTCCTTTCAAGAGTAGAAGCCAGTAGATAGACTGTGTTTAGGATGCACATTTATTATTTGCCCTTGACCTGATACGTAGAATTTTAAGGTTGGCAGGTTATGTGTTTTCCAGGTTGGCGTCACCTTCATGAGTCAGTTCAGCACAGTTTGGGGACTGGTCACTGGGCAGGGACCCCGGTGCCCCTGGACGAGCCATTAACTTGGTATTGCTTTACTCTTAAAATGGAGATGCTGAGACTTACCGTATTTTGCCACGTTTAATGCTCACTTTTTGCTCAAACTTTTGAGGGGAAAAATAAGGAAGCACATTATACATGGGTAGTACTGATGCTGTATCTATATGAATGTTTCTAATTCTTTTATTAATGCTCATACATTAAAATTGTAACTCTAGAAAGCAATGACAATATCTGTTTGCAAAATAATACTCTGGGATACGATAATCAGTTTTGTTTCTAGATACAAATAAATAGATAATTGAATTAAAAAATTAAAACAGAAGTTGTTTTTTTTTCCCTGAAAGTTTGGGCCAAAAACATGGGTGCGCGGAAGCTCATTATGCACAGCAAAATACGGTAAGTCCCTGGGTTGCCGTTGCCATGAAACGGGAGACCAGGAGGAGTGCTGTCCCTGGTCCCTGACGGTGGCACTCAGTCAGTCTCAGATCTCTGCTCTCTCCCAGCTGATGTGCTGCGGAAATAACGCCCTAACCCTCAGAGGTCATGAGGAAAATAACGCACGCGGCATCTGCCAGCTGAAGTTCCATGCGGTAGTCCGCCGGGTTCCCATCGGTGACTCGGAGGGAGACGGTCTCTCATCCGGTTTTTTAAAGGCAGGCGGTGGACCGCCTGGCTGTCCAGTGCTTCCAGAGCTCCTCGCCTGTCCCCTCGTGGCAGCAGGTTCGTTTTCGGGGAGACAAACAGCCCTGGGTCTCCGGCCGCTCTTCCCCAGGAAACTTCAGGACTGAGGTTTCCCAAGAGGCTCGAGAATCAAGTGGATGTGAAGTGATCTAAGTCATGCATATTTTAAAGCAGGAAATGTCGCTGCGGATCCCACATGCTGCTTTTTTTTTTTAAGTGTCTTAACGGAGGCCTGAAGACACAGAATCGTGACATGTACTTGAGAAGCTGTAGCACGCTCCGCTTCACAAATTACCCACGATTCATACTCTTCTTCTAGACATGAGAGTCAGGAATTGCTTACTGATTTTACCTTTGTTCCAGAAACTTCATTGGAGCTTTTCCTTGACTCTGAATGATTTGGAATCAACTACATGATCATTTTCTAAATGTATAGAGAGAGCTCATCAGCACAATTAGAACCCTTTTCACAAAAGTAACGTAGTTAGGGGAGCTTCTGTTAAATAACAGTTTCACTGCTTTAAAAATCTGGAAACTTTTCAAGTGGCCGCAGTAATCGGGGCAGCTGACAAGGTCACGGAAAGGCTCCGAGCTGGGAGGGGCGGGGGAGAGATTTCTCCAGCCTGACCCTTTCACGATCGTCGGCCAAGGCTCCTGGGACCTGTATCAGTGGAGGCCCGGCTTTGTGGCCCTTGGGTCTCTGGAATGAAAAAGCGTTCTCCGGTCACATTTGCTGGGGAGAAACGAAGATAAATCATTTCTCTTTGCTGTAGGAAGCTTAGAGCTATAAATATGCTAATATGAGCGGCCGCTCTCCCAAAGGATGTATAACTAATAGTTTCCCAGGCTGATTTGACCACAAAACTTTTTTCTGAGAAATGCGTACTGGGACTAGTGTCTGGGACTGACTTTGCTTTGGAAATGCTGGCCTTTTCCTGCGGGGTGCGGAGCGGAAGTGGGGTGCGTGAACTCCTCTCCCAGCCCCAAGTGCCTTTCCCCATTTAGGGCCTCGAGTCGTGATCGCCTATTTATTGTCGCCTTCCCCAGGGTCCTGGGAGGCAGGGCTGTCTCTTGTGCCTCTTGTCCCACAGTGACGAGCCCTGGGCCCTACTCATAATCGTTTAGTAGTTTGCTTCATTGAGCGTTTGCTCTGTGCCATGTGCTATGAATGAGGTGTGTGTTGTTATCAAACCCCTTGTACAGATGGGAAAACTGAGACACCGGCAGGTGGGAAACTTGCCCAGAGTCACAAGCCAGTCAGTGCTGGGCCCACAGGCGGGGCTCAGGAAAGGCGGGGCTAAGGGGTTGATTTCTGCCCTGCCCCCGCCTGTGCTCTTCGTCATAGTTTTGTTCTTATAAGTTAAGATTACGTTTTTGGAGGTAATCACGTTTATACTGCAAGAAGTGAAGAGAGACAACTCTCACAGTGAGCACACCTACACACACACACGAGTGCACACACACACACGCTCTTTCTCCCCTCTAGTGTGGTGAAAATGCTGGTCACCCGTCACCATGTGGCTCCCGCCACTTCCCACTTCCCAGAGCAGGCCTTGAAGACCCTCCTCCTTGTTTCTTTGGTGTTTACTTAGTTTCCAAACAATGCACTTGTGATGCTGTATCCTGACTTACTAATTCTGGACTTCATCTTTTGTCTTTCTGGTAAGATAAATAATGAAAACTTAGCTTTTCTTATATACTCACTCCCCCCTCCGCATTTTCTCAGTGTCGCTACCTAAGAATTTAAACGTAAATTGATAATCAGTGTTCATATCATGATGACTATATAATAACTTTTATCTCTTAAAGGACCTAGTGTTGTATTACGAGCACATTGACTTTCTTACACCACCGTTTGCTTTACCTGGAGTTGGTGATTGTCTTATGTTGAAATTCCGTAGCTTTTTATATGTCTCTGTTTAACTCCTTTCTCCAAATGCTCCATCGGATGTACAAGACGCCCAGCAGTGTTCCCTTTCTCAGAGTGGCCTGGTGTCTCCAATAGCTGGTCCAGTCTCCTATTTTCTTGGTGTTTCCTCTGCCGCCCCCTTGCCCCTCCGACCCAGACGGGCTGCTTCCCAGGCTGGCTGGCCGCTGCCGTGCGGGACCCACTGTTCCCAGGCTCCGCATCTTCGTGTCCCGGTTGACTTCCTTGTCTTGCTGGGCCACGTCTCCCGTAGCTTCCTGGGAAGGTTAGTGTTAGGGCTTTGGGAGGGTCCTTCTTCTTGGCGCTTTGTGTCTCTGTTGCTTTAAAGTTCCCTTTCTAGTTTTTGTTCTTTTTTTTTTTTTTAAAGATTTTATTTATTTATTTTTAGAGAGGGAAGGGAGGGAGAAAGAGAGAGAGAAACATCAATGTGCGGTCACTGGGGGCCATGGCCTGCAACCCAGGCATGTGCCCTGACTGGGAATCGAACCTGTGACACTTTGGTTCGCAGCCCGCGCTCAATCCACTGAGCTACGCCAGCCAGGGCTTTAGTTTTTGTTCTGTTGTGAGGTCTTGAGGCACTGGGTGCCGTTTGGAAGCTCTCTGGGGGTTAGAGCTCGTCTTCCTCGGGGCCTCCCTGCAGAGAGACCGGAGGGGCTGCCGCGGGTCTTCGTCTTCCGCCAGCAGCACCCCCAGGAGGCATGCCAGCCTGCAGACCGGCCACTGGCGCCCTGGAAGCTGAGCGTGGCATGGCATTTTTCACCTAACCCCGTTTATTCAGGATCTGGCTACCTCTCCCAGCCATGCTTGGGCCCCCAGGTTAAAAAGCCGTCTGGTTTAACCTCTCCAGAAAGTAGAGTTTCTGTCGTCCGCCTGGGTTGAGAGGTGACTACGCCAGACGGAGGCGCGGGACTGACCGCCTGCCTTCTCCTTGTGAAGTTTTGCAGGCGATAGTCCTCTTTCGGGCTGTTCCGTCCCTCGCCTTTAACAACACCTGTGTTCCAGAGACTTGCCAGGTTCCTTTCTCCTCTCTGGCTCTTAATTTATTTCTGTGACGTAAAAGGGAGAAAGTAAATGAAGTGAACACCGGTGTGTCCTTCACCTAGATATACAACATTTGGTACATTTGTTCCATCCATCCATCTGTCCACCCGTCACATGTCTGTCTTCTGCACCGTCTGAGAGGAGGTACAAGTCACGGCACTTCACTTTTAAGGGCATCCCAAGACCAGGACACTGTTTTACATCGTGAAGCCAGAATCACCGGGTTCAGAAAGTTGAACGTGGATGTAATGCTCTTCTGCAGCGTACAGCTCAGGTGTAAACTTTTTCATGATCCCAATAACGCCCTGTTTTTTAAACTCTGATTTGTAACTCCCAAGCTCTGACCTGGCGCCCCAGGCTGGGTGTCCGCAGCCTCCTTTCACCAGGATGGTTTCCCGGCTCCGTTTCGTCTTTTATGATGTAAACCTTCCCTGAGCAGTACAGGCTGGGGTTTTTGTTTGTTTGTTTGTTTGTTTGTTTTTGCAAAATACTCCTCACTTTGAAGTTTGTTCATTTCTTTGCGATTAGATTCAGATGAAACGCAGGGTATGTTGTGTTGTTTCCAGCGGATGACAGTAGGAGGTGCAGGGTGGCACGCGGACTCAGTGGTGAGGCTGAGTGGTCACTGGGTTCTGTGTTGTACCCCTGTCTTCCCCCTTTCGTAACTGTAGGCTGATCTTCTTACTGATATTCTGAGAAATGTACGAGGAGCGTGTTTGCCGACACACTCTTTTACCCTGTGTTTTATCATACTTCAGTAATTCTTGTTCAAATCCCTTTTGTTGCAATGTCGGTTACAAGTGTGAATTCTGATTCTACACTTTCTTCTCAAGTTATAAATTGGGGTTTGTTTGTGGGGGGGGAGGCACTACCCTTTTCTGTGCGCCCTGTTTTTGTACCACGATGCACTCATGGACTCTTTTTCTAATTGATGTGCTCCAGTATTGTGCCTCCATGCTGTGGGATGGTCAACTTGTTCCTGATTTGGCCACGGAAATCAGGTCCCTGCGTGTTTTGAGGTGTCCCGTCAGGTTTCGAGCCTTTTCTTACTTGCTGGCACAAAACGATGTGCCTGGCCCACTTAGGCGTTGCGTGCGTCAGACCTGGAATCAGTAATTTCTCTAAGGAGGAATGTTGAGAACCCAGGGTCATGTCTGCTGTGTGGGCCCATGGCCACCGGGGTACCATTGCTTCCAGAGCTTTTCGGTGGACAGAGCTGCAAGCCAGGAGGTCCTGCTGACGTCAAAGGGCTCTGTCTCCTTTCCCCGTGCATCTGAATATTCCTTCTCCTACAGCGTATTTACCAGTGTCCTCGATCTCACCGCTGGCACCTAAGTGTTTCCGAAGCACTGCCCACACCACCCTCTGTGGCTCGCTTTGCCTCTTGTATGTGCAGTTGACTTTCTTCACTCTCTTTGTTCAGCTCCCTCCCATCCACCTGCTTTTCCACCTTCCAGAGTTATTTGGTGGCTCCTCTGCTTTCCTCCTTTCTCTCCTCCTCTTCCTCTTGCTGCCATTTCTGTGGGAGTCAGGATACTGTTTACAATCCCCCAGGATTCCCCGAGAGCCTCACCATTGAGGTTCCAGCTCTGGGTGACATGAAGTGAGAAGACAGGGACCAAGTACATGCTGTTTCCCTCCAACACGCCCAGTAGCGCTGCCTGTCACCTCTGCTTTGCTTTTGGAGGCTGGCATGCCTCTCCTTCAGCCTCGCGGGCAAGTTGGAATTCTATACACTTCCGTGACATTTCTACTTCTAGCCACCTCAGGGGCGGGGGTCCTTTTCAGGGGTGTTTGGTGATAAACCTGCAAGTGCAGAGGTGTGGGCAGTGCTGGCGAGCATAGGGCCCACCGGTCTAATTATGTATTTTCACGGGGTCTGAGGACTGAATGCTACAAGTGAGGCTCTCCTGGGTCGTGGATGTCTTTGGGTAGAAGACTCCGAAGACCCACCTGCAGGAGCAGGAGCTAAGCTGCCCCTCCAAGCCCGTTTTTGATGTCTTGCTTTCCCCACCTCATTGAAAGCAGCACAGACTTTTCCCATCACCTGCAACCCTTGGATTCTCAAAACCCCTTTGATGTCGGCCAGCTCTGCTTATTCACAATGAACATAGTTTTAAATTTTAATTTTCTTTCTACTCTATGAAATAGGTTAAGTGGAAAGCTAAAAAAAAAAAAACCCAGAGAGGAATTTTTCACCTGCGAATCCTAAGAATGCCTTTGGTGCCCACTCCAGTTACAAGCATCACTAGGGAGACAAGGGGGCAGTTTCTACCGGGCGGTGTACGCGAGGCCGCCATCATCCTGGAAGCAGCCGGGGAGGTGTTCATTGATTTCGCTGCGCCTTGGTAAACAACAGCTGGCATTTTCTTCCCACCCCCGCAGCGGTCCGTTTTGGTGCTTGAATCGAAAACACATGACAGGTTCACGGACATGAGCCTTTTGCCGGAACCCCTTTTAGCACTTGCCATATTGGCGGGTCTTACGGGAGCTTTTATTTATTTATTTACTCTGCTTGCATTGTGGAATTATGGGTAAAGCTGCTTTACATCTGAATCACGTTAAATAAAAAATATTTAGAGAATGTTGTGGCCGGGAATAATGCGACTAGTTCGACATAAATCACCTCTGCTGATTGGCTTTGAGGTTTCAAAACAGGAAGAACATCTCTAGCGATGCCCACGGTTTGGTTTTGCTTTGCTACAGATTAGGTTTAGCGACACATTCTATCTGGCTGGAGCTACATGCAGTCTCTCCATTGATTGGTTATATTGGGACTTCATGGGAGTGTCCTTCAAATCTCTTTTCCCAGCATTTTTTAAAGCTCCATTGAAAAAAAAAAGAAAGAAAAGAAAAGAGGAAAAGGACCCCGCATTGTTTCCGTTGTTTCGGTTTGCGTCCAACATGCAAAACATGGTCCTAAATTTTTAATTAGCTAAATGAGTGATGAAAAGGAAAAGTAATATAACAAGCCTCGGTGAGCAGCTGGGATGTGTTGCCATGACAACAAGTTCAGCAGGCTGCCAGCGAGCATGTCAATGGGTAATACTGGGAGAAGGCTTTGAAACAGTGCCTGCTAGCCACAATGTGATTGGTCACGCCTCTGTTGTCTTTGTGTGAACCGGAGGATGCTGGGTAAGACCTAGAGTGAATGCTCAGCTTGTCTCAAGGCTGCAATGAGGTAATGCTTCTGAATCTTTGGGGATTATGAGCTCCTGCCTCCAAAAGACTGCAGTCTGGAGTGTTTTCATTCCTGTGTGCATTAATTACTGACTATAACATGTTAAGAAGTTTTACCGCTGCTTGTATTCATTCTTCTCTATCCGTGCATGTGTATATATGATAGACAACTTAACACGTGTGTATGTGGCATATAGAATCTCAAGCGTATTCTAAAAAAAGAGATAACCCTCCATATTAGTCATTCTGCTCAGAGTCAACATTTCTTTTGACTGCTGACATCAGTGACAATAGCTGTTGGTGGATAACTGATGTATTAAAGGGCATTTGTGTTGGGTAAGCAAACTCGTTCATTTTTAGAGACTATTTTGCCATTGATTACTTTCTAAAGTCTTTTATTTATGATGTCTTTGAATAGCTAGAAAGGGGGTTGTAAAGAGTGTCAGATTTGCTTGGTCAGGAGGTTTATTTCATTTTAGATTCTTTGAAGTGGGCTGGTTTATATCCTATTATCGATCTGATATAGTTGTTCATTAATCGAACATAATATTTGACTGCTCCGAAACCATATGCTGAATAATGGATTTGACAGTTAGAACTTAAAGCTCTAAAGGGACGTTGTATTTACAGATTCAGAGATCTAGGGATGTTGATGGGCTGTCCATGAAGCAAATGCATCAAGGTACCGGTGTGACGAGCTCAGCCCCGAGCCCCGACGCTGGTCCTCTGAGATCCGGTGACGGTGACGTGGCTGCTCTCCAGGGCTCTCTCAGGTGGCTAGAGGATGTGTCATCACATTCGTGAGCAGCAACCTAGTGCCCTGGAGAGGTCGGGGCAGCCTCTCTGAGTGCTGTTTGCATCACCGGGGCCGAAGCCGAGGGGGTGACCCGGGTCATCATGTCACCCAGGGAGAGCATGTGAGCGGGCCCTCGGACGGAGCTCGCCCGCGAGCCGTCACCGTGCCACCCTGTTGTATTTCCCTCGCAGAGAGCTCGTAAACATTTATAAGGCTTTACATGGATAAACCGAGAATAAAAACACCTCGAACGATGACGAACGGTTTCCGCCCGCCGCGGCTGCTGCACAGTCCAGGGAGCTCTGCCCGCTCCCTGGCTCCCCGGGAGGTCAGGCCACGGGTGTGCGGTGGGGACCATCGCAGAACACAGGACCACGCAGCTGGCATCTGTGCCTGCTCTTGCTGCGGACCGCGTTTGCTTGACTGGCTGGTGTAAAGATTTTCCAGGCTGCTTTAATTGGGCTCGTTGATGTGGTGTCTGTTGATTCGCCTTTCTAAAGGAAGACCTTGCCGAGGATAAATATATGTGATAGTGTGTGTAGGTTTTCAATGACCGGGTCCAGAGACTTGGGGCACAAATAGGATCTTCCGGTGTGACTCTCCACGCCCCTGTCGATGCTGTCTAGTGGCCCGAACGCCAGGGCCAGCAGGCTGCGCTGGCTCCGTGAGTGGGGGAGCATGGAGAGGAGGCCAGAGTCCTTTGTCTGAAACAAAGCAGGGTGCAGCAGCCCGCGAAGAAGGCAGGAAAGATCCACCTGTTGATAAGTCAGGCACTTTTTCTCCATGGAAAATCTGATGTTCTGTTACCTTCATTTCTCCGGGGAGAAATTAATGGTGTGCTTTCACATCTTGGGCACACTTTGCTAATTCAAGCAGTGTTCAGGTCCATGAATGATTTGGTTTCGTAAGGCTGGCTCCTTGGGAAGACAGTCCACTTGCCACTGGCAGGATTGGTCACCTTTGTTGTCTTGCGGGCTGTGAAAGGTCCTCACTTTAAAATTTAGAAATCTTATTTCTTAATCCTTGTGGGAAGGGATCTTTATTTTGTGCGTGTAACTGTACGCTAACTTGTTTCCTTTAATGGAGGAGCAGAATTCTCATCTTTTATGAGGGGATTTAATACGCCCCCGTGGATCTGATTACAATCTCCCCAAATCTTCATTATTAAGTTATTTCGGAGCATTTTAACACATGCCAAATTAACACGCTAAAGATTAAGTAAAATGAAGAGTATAGAAACTTTCTCTTTAATTTACTCTTTCACGAGCTTCTTACTAGTTCAAACGCCCTCTTGAAGAGGAGGAATTGCAAGTTCCAACTAGTATGAGTTATTATACGCCGTGGCAGGCTCCACCGTAAATGGCTTCTGATTGACGTGCCCAGAGATTAATGGCAGATACGGTGCTGCCCGGGGCCACTGCCACCGCTGGTGTTACCAAGCGAAGCCCGCAGCTTGGTGAAGGGCTTTGCTCGATAATAACATGCAATTGATAATCCTGATGGTTTGTAAAGTTCTCTAAAGATTTGACCCTTTGGAGACGTCTAGAGGAAAAGATATGCTTTGAGATTTAGACATTCAAGAAATGTAAAGAATACTTTCTTTAAAAATTCACCCTGGACAAGCACATCACAAGCCCCCCACGCTGAGAACGTGGGGTTGATTGAGCAGTAGAGGCAGAAGTTGTTGCAGGAAAAGCAACACTGTGAAAGGGGAATCCGGTTAGGAGCTCTGAGAGGTGGAACACCCCAGGTACTAAGGCTTTGAAACAAGACAAAACCCTAGTTGTTCCAGGTTCCTCCAGTGGAACTGCTGGTCACGTGCCCCCTCTAAGCTGACCCCTCCCTGCATTCACCAGTCACAAAAGTCGCTGCCCCTTGGGGGTGGGAGCGAGGGGGTGAGGCACGCACCTGGCTCTTTATTCGAGGGGAGCTCCTTCACGTGGAAACATGAGGAGCAGGGATCATTGTTACCCCCGACTGGGAAAACCTGGGAACTCCACGTGGTCTCTGTTCTCAGGGGCCTCCTCATGACGTCAGTGTGTCGCCCTGGCACGACACCTAACTTCATTCGTGAGGTGCTCTTAAAATAATTTTTGTGAGTGGCCCAACTTTTTGGACTAGGGAACTCAATGCTGGATGTCGATTTCACCCATGTTTCCCATGTGATAAACATAAAACCTTCCAAACCCACAGCGCACTCATTCAGAACGTCGCAGCTGAGGGGGGGCGGGGCTGAAGCGGACTCCTCTCCCGGTCACGGGGACAGGGCCCTCCAGCGGAGCTAAAGCCCGAGCACACGCGTGTACGGGGCAGAGTGTCTGCTCCAGAGGATAACCTTGGCAAGTCTCCTTGGGTACCCATGGGTCACTGATTGATACTCAAATGGTATGTTGAGATCTTTTTCAGATCTTCAGGATGTAGAATCTCCTTTATTATGGTGTAATTTACATGTGCGTGTGCTTTAACATACGTCAGATCCTGTTATGTGTGGAACTGTTACTGCGTAGAGTGAAGATGTATGGTGAGGTTGTATGTAATGTGTAACGTTGGAGTAGCAAATGCTGCCTTTAGCAGTTATTACATCCTTATCTCCTTATCTCGGCAACCGGAGTTGATAGTTTACTTGTAGGATGGTGCTGGGCCTTTGTTTCCCTCACAGCACCTTGCCCAGTGCTAACCATAGAACAGGTATCTTACCTAGTTGTTAAAAAGGAACTGGCGGGTTTTTACATGGAAATGTGACTCTTGACCTCAGGAAATGGGAGGGTTCTATGCAATCTTATTTATGTTGCCAGTTGCATTTTCTTATTATCAAACAGAGTTTCTCATCTTTACCCAGTTCCCCTTTTATTTAACACAAAAGTCTTATATTCTTAAAATTTGAGCCCTGACTGGTGTAGCTCAGTGGATGGAGCGTGGACCTGAGAACCAAAGGGTTGCCGGTTCGATTCCCAATCAGGGCACATGCCTGGGTTGTGGGCCATGTCCTCAGTTGACACATGAGAGGCAGCCACACATTTGATGTTTCTGTCCCTCTCTTTTTCCCTCTCTCCCCCTCTCTCTAAATAAATAAATAAATATTTTAAAAATTTGAAATTTAAACCACAAAAAAGGAAATGTGGCTGAATTTAAATGAAACCTCACACTGTGCAGATGGACCTTGTGGCCACTCGTGGCTCCTGTAGGCGTCTGCATTTTCTTCCCGAGAGCGGGGACAGGGGACGGTCTGGGATGCTGAACAGAATCACGTCCGAGTCCCGGATGTGCTGCTGACTCACTGGGGGACAGGGACCACTTCCTGAGTCGCAGCCAGTGAAGCGAGGTGCACCCTCCGTCGCAGGCTTGCGTCGATGAAGGTAGCCTGCACAACGAACGTGTCCGCCGTATAACACCTGCCAGGCAGTGGGTGCTCGATAAATGTTAGCACCCTTTATTTTCTGTGTGCATGGAATTCCTACAGTGACCATATTCTTCTAGCCTTCATGGGGTAGCTCTCCTGTTGGGATAGGAGAAAAATGATTTGTTTTCAACTTTGGTACGTTGTTCTTAGAGAGATACCTTTCGGATACAATGAGACATGTTTATCACTTGTGTTTATGTAATATTCTTGGTTGTATCTGCTTGAAAATAGGGATGTAATTGATAGCAACGTATTTAGAGCATTTGCTATCAATTACATCCCCATTTTCAAGTAGATGAAATTGAGGCTGTTACATCAATGTAGGAGCATCAGACAGGAGGCCTGTTCAGGCATCGTGCTTATGGTGGGTGGAAGGGACTAGGGTGGGTGGAAGGGACCAGAGCGGGCGGAAGGGATCAGGGTGGGTGGAAGGGACCAGCAGGGGTCTCCGAGTGGTCCAGGAAGACCCCAGAGGCAGAGACCAGCCCAGCAGCAACATTCAGACAATGAGTAGGCTGGCTTTGTTGACTCTGTGGATTATGGGGTTGGGGGTGAACAGAGAAGAAAAGACAGGAAGCTGACACAGTGGCTGGTTGCTGGCTGCCTAGATGGCGGGGTGTAATACAACTCAGAGATACAAGAGAGAGCAGGACTTCTGTGAAAGCTAAGCAATTCCGTTTTGGGCCTGGGGAGTCTGAGGCCCCGGGGACAGCTGGATGGAGTTGTCTGTGAGGAGAGAAGGGTGGGTCTGGAAGTCCGGGGGGTGGGGGCCGAGGGGGCTGGGCGAGCCTGCGCTGGGACTGGGACCGAGCGGAGGAGAGAGGAGACCAAGGTCCGAGCCCTTGCCGAGCTCTCCCCCCCGGAAGCCAGTGGCGGAAACTCAGACCCTCCCAGAGAATTTGGAATCCAGATTTCCTCTTAATGGTTTGCACATGACTGGGCTCCCCAGAGAAACTGATGAGTTTACTGTTTGGAACCAAGAAGCCGAGGCAGGAGAGAAGCTCAGTCATCTCGCTCCGCTCATCTGCATTTGACGGACAGGCCGGTGGGTCTCGGAGCAGGCAGGGGACCTTGCTGTTTGACCACCCCAAACCCTCCCGTGACACAGCTCACTTTCTGCAGCAGCCTCGCTCCTGTCCGTGAGCTCAGGCCACCCACCCACCCCTCTGACTCCCGCGGAGTGGGAGTGCGACAGGCAGCGTGGAAAAGAGAAGATGCCGAACTCCAGAACAGGGGCAGAGGATGAAAAGGGTTTTCTCCACCTTCAGAGGGACTGCGTAAGTTCATAATTAGAGGGGATGACCGAGGACTCCTGTGGAAATTGTGACTTAGTCTTCCAAGTACTCTCGAGAGCGATTACATCAAGCAAATTGTTCTCTGCTCTGTTAAAACTTGCTTCAAAACTTTCCTTCTCTCGGGGTACCTCCACCACTATCAGAGTTATTTATGATTCTCCGTCATTAACTGTGTCCTTGGGCGCGTTACCCGACTGTCCTGGATTTCGTCCAGATCACAGAGATAGTAAGTAGGACCTGTTTCAGAAAGTTCTTGTGACAACAAGTGAGGAGGCACGTCTGAAGACCCTTTGATAATGCTCGGTGCAGGCAGGCACTGCAGACAGGGTACACGCTGCTCTTCATGGGGTGGGGAGGGGGAAGTAGCCAGAGGTGCTGGGTAGACATGGATAATGAGAGGAAGGCGGTGAAGCTAATGGGGTGGAGGGGGTGCACACAGGGAAAATGCTCACAGTGGCATCACTGGAAAAGTAAGTGGCACAAGAGGAAGAACAGGGGACATGATGGCCTTTGAGTGAAGGGTGGGAAGGACGCTGGAACACAGCCTGGCCACCCGAGGGGCGTGCCTGTACTTGACACAGGTACATCATTGGGAAACCATCATTGGTTTCCCGGTGTGCTGATGGGTTTGTCTGTTTCCTTTTGGTTTACCGAAATCAGAGACAGTTGGGTGGTAGGGTAGGGTGACACCGTGGTACTAAGAAGAAAAGTAGTTAGAACCCTGTCTTGGATTAAAAAGACCGTCCACATTGGATTATATAGGATTCAGGCTAAAAAAAAAAGGTATGGAACATTAAAACTGATAAGACAGTGACTTAGGAAAGTAACTCTTCGGAACTGAAATATGAAAGTTCATTTTTTCAAAAGCAGAAGATAAAATGAACAAGACACGGCCTAAGGAAAAATAATGAGGCGATCCAGTTAAAATATAAATTGATTGGTACGTACTGATGAAATAGCTTAAAACAATGCCTTTCATTAATCAGGAAGTCATCAGGGTCAGTAAGGCTTTCAAAACCCTGGACCTCGCCAAGAGGGTGGGGCTGCTTGCGGGACGTGGGTCAGGACTACAGATACTGCTGCCCTCCCTCCTCTTGCCTGCCTGAAATCAAGTTCAAGGCTTCTCAGACGCTGGGATTGCACAAACCAAAACACTTCTATAATGTCTGTGTGGGCCGGCCTAAGATCGCCAACTTTTAGTTCTGGCAAGTAAGGATTTTAAAAAAATACTATCTATATCATAAAAGAGGGGACTATGAACATTAAAAGCAAGGACATTTCACACAGACACATGCATGCACACGCATGCACACATACAAATAAAAGGAAAAATATAAATAAAAGTTATTTTTCTAATCAAGCGAAGTTATCTTTATGAAAACTTTTCTATGTTTGCCCTTTATGCTAGAATCAGCCGGTCCAGCATGGACCGGTTGAAACAGCTGCTCACCCGAGCACATGTGTGAGATCAGAGTTTGCAAAGGGCTGGTTCATCTGTCCTCTTCCCGGGGACCAGCCCAGGGCAGCTTGGGAGACAGAAATCCTGCCACTTCTGCTACAAACTCGGCGGAGCCAAAGACTGACGCCTTTCCTAGACCACCGTGTGACACCCCCCCCCCCCCCCCAGCCGATCTAACAAAAGGATCTTTGTTGCCGAGGAATGAGGAAGTTTTTCTTTCCGGAGACGGAGACTAGATCGGGCTGGGGAGCGGCGAGCGTGGGAGGGAGGGAGGAGAAGCGTGTAGTCCAGCAGATGCCGGTGACATTTGACAGCAGTGGACTGCGTATGACTTGAAGCCACTGGGGCCAGAGTTAGATTCCAGCCTCAAGTGAGCAGCGTACAGTACCACCGTGAGTATGATGTCTGTCTTCGTCAGTCGTTTGGTCTTAAAATAAGCATTTTATGGGGTGTGGGACTTGAAAGGGGACAAGTTTGCTATTCTTCTGAGAATCAACTCCGTTATTTAAAATGTGACCATGGTGGGCATACTGATTTGTTTTGTTAACAGAAAAATTGCCTAATCTGAACAGATCAGTAAGAGTACACTCTCCTTTATCAATGTATGTGTTACTTAAGAACAGACATTAACAAAAAAAAAGATGGTAAATTTTAAAGGCTTGGCAGAGATTTGTCAACAAGGATAAAAGTTAAAATGTGGAAGAAAAAATACATCATGATTCTATTATTATAAAGAAGCTTACAAATAACTTACTGATACATTTTATAAATTTAGAATTGTTTTATAGTAACAGCGTAACATTCAGAAACATTTACTTGTGAAAATTAGTCTGATATTTACTTATCCTGGTATATTAATCTGGTTTTATAACTTGCAGGGTTTGCAGTTTTTAGATGATACGTTTATCATCGAAATGATAATGGTCATGGTCCTCTACATGAAATGGTCATGAGAATCTTGGGGTCAAGTTACTGATGGAGGCGAGCGTCACTGTTGAGATGTAACGTTTGAGAGTTTGGCTTTCGGTGGGATTTTTGGAGCTAATGGAGTACAGAAGTTAGTCCCGCTCCAGTACGGAGCATACTTGAGTGATGCATCTCTGGGACCACAAGCGCCAACAGTTGGAAGTGCAAGTGGGAGGAGTGGCCGTACCTGAGCCACAGGCCACATTTGTCTTTCCTCGCAGGTGTAGTGGCCTCAGCCAAGCCTAAGGAGGGGTCCTCCACCGGTCGCTCCTCGATGTTTACTGTGGACGAGAGAGGGAGGGTCAAGAAAAGAAGCCTTGAACACGGAATTACACTTAATGCCAGCGGTCTGGTTTGTGGGTCCTGTGGTGCCTCCTGTTTCTGGTTCATCTAACGCTGATGACCAAGCTCGTTCGTCCGAGCGCCGGAGGGCGGGCTGGGGAGGTGGGGGATGAGACAGAGGCTCAGTGCCAAAGAGGCCAGGACCACAAAAAAGGAAGTAAGCCCTAGCTAACCGCGTCTGTCTGCCATCGTCAATGGACATGGGGAAGGGGGCAGGGCTTGGTGTGTGGGAAGGCGGTGGACTGAAATGGTATCGTTTTGAGACTAAAATAAAAAAATCTAAATCTCCATGAAATACTCGCTAAAATAAAACGAAGTCTTTACAAGAGGAAAGCAAAGAACAACCTTAACATATTCCCTTCTGTTATCAAAAGCACTTGTTTATTATTTACTAACTATTATTATTACGGTTATTTGAACACTGAAAAGTAATGGCAATAAAGAGAAGTTTCCACTTCCGAGCGAGATGAAGTAAGCGCACTGCATCCGCCCTGTCCTGACCCCTGAACGTAGGCAGAGCCCCGGACGGAAGGCACGGAGCGGCCGTCCAAGGACACTGGGAAGTAGGTGGAGGCCGGCAGGTTGGGCAAGGAGACCGGAAATCAAAGCACCTGCACTTTGGTTGGGATGTCCTGGTTCTCCCCGCTCTGGGGTCACCTGGCACGGACCCAGACGCAGCAGGGCCCACTGGTGTGGCCAGGAGGATCTCGGAGAGAATTGCTCACCCTCTGGCCCGAGGAGCAGGGAAGCGGCATCCGGCACTCACTGTGTGTGGGGAAGTCCCGTCCTGTGTCCTCTTTTTGCATCCCCTCCCGTCCAGGTCCAGGTCTGCAGCGTGCAGTGGCATCCGGTCCGCGCAGTCGTCCCAGACCGTGAAGGTGGGGGAGCCTCCTCTCTGATGCCAGGAACTGTGGTCCCAGGTGTATCGGGTGAATTCCTGTTCCATTTTCTCCCTTTGTCGCTGTGCTCATACCACTTGGCAGCAGGCTGGAACATCTTTGCTGGAAGTAGGAGGCTGAGCGAGGAAACCGAAGCCCCAGTTGTCTGGCGGAAGGACCGTGAAAGGAGGCCCCAGGGACCTGAAAAGTGCCGGGATCACAGAGGGGGGGAGCCCGGGAGACACAGCCCTCTTCTGAGCCGCGCCCGTGCGCACCTGCCCCCGAGCTGCATTTCAGACGCTCTGAGATCTGAAACACGAACCAGACACCACAGGGGCCTCGGACTGAGCCCGGAACGGCACACGCCGGGGACGGGTCTGGACGGCATTGCGGAGGCTCCGAGCCCAGGGCCACGCCAGTCACACCTGATGGCAGGTGATTTGGAAATCGGAGCTGTTGCACTTCGTTCGCCAAGTGGATGGCCTCCTTCAAAGGGAAAAAAAATCAGTATTTTCCTTAGGATATAAAAACCCGGATTTTTGAAACATAACCAACATCATGCCAAATTACTCAGCATATAAAGGACCAGGATGATCTCCATTTGCGTAGGGAAAAGCACAGTCAGTCACCAGCGGACAATGCTGAGATGCCATGTGCTGGGATTACTAGAAAGACTTTAAATCAGCTGTTACCATTATGGACCAAGAAGTGTGCTTAAACACTAGTGAAAAGAATGGGAACGTAGACTGGAATGAAACAGAGGATATAATGTACAGCCAAGTTGGAATTTTGGAGCTGAAATACACAGTAACCAAAATTTAAAGGGTATGGGTGGGCTCAGTCACAGAATGAAGTCAGTGGACTTGAAGATAGATCAATAGAAATTATCTAATATCGACAACAGAGAATAGAAGATTGAAAAAATATAGTAAACAGAGCCTCAGGGTGTATGAGACAACACCAAAAATGTCTCACATTTGTGTCATCAAAAGCTCTGGCGTGATTTGAAAAAGTATGAAGAAGTAATGGCTAAAACTTCCTAAATTTGGCAAAAGATACAAACTTTTAGGCCCAAGAAGCCTACTATTCCTAAGCAGGATAACAAAGAAATTCATACTCAGACACATCATAAGCTGCTGAAAACTAAAAGGAGAAAAATCTCGAAAGCAGCTGGAGAAGAAACGGTGTACATACCACACAGTAGAGCAGGTTGAATGCAGATTTTTAATTAGAAACCCCAAAAGCCACTGTGACGTGGAACAGTATTTTTAAAGTATCCAGTGAATATATCTTTCAGATAAGAAGGCGAAGTAATGACAATTTCAGATAAAATGAAACAAAAACGTGCGCTGCCAGATCTGTCCCCAAAGGAATGCGGACGGACAGAAGATGATGGGCAGAGGAACACTTAGGGCATCGGGAGTGAGAGGGAAGCGAGAATGGGGAAGATCTCAATCCATATGATTAACCATTCTCCTCTTCGTGTGTAACGATGGCAAACACACGTGATGTAAGGGAGTTTTCAGTGTATGTAGAACAACACGTATGACAACTATAGCATAAAGAAAGAGGAGGGTAAAGGGCCAATATAATATAAGGTTAATCACTTGAGGTAGTAAAGTATTAATTCTAAGTAGATTGTGAAGATGTATGTATGCTGAAATGCTGAAAACACTATATAAAGAAATATGTTAAAGGCTCAATAAATCAGATAG
The DNA here is from genome assembly GCF_004126475.2 of Phyllostomus discolor. Taxonomy (NCBI): domain Eukaryota; kingdom Metazoa; phylum Chordata; class Mammalia; order Chiroptera; family Phyllostomidae; genus Phyllostomus; species Phyllostomus discolor. Next base: position 87,064,254 of record NC_040913.2, on the reverse strand, counting down.
AATATTAAAAACATTCAGTTAGTCCAAGGGAAAGTAGGAAAAGAAGACAGAAGAACAAAATGATGGCAGAAACATAAAACAAATAATAGAGTGGTCACTCTAAAGCCCAACATCTTAAAAGTACATTGAATATAAGTCATCTAAACATGACAAATAACAGATTGTCAGAATGGAGTTTTTAAAAATGGCAAAAGGCCCTGGCTGGGTGGGTCAGTTGGCTGGAGTGTCGTCTCATACACCATAAAGTGGGGGTTTGAATCCTGGTCAGGGCACATACCTAGGTTGCTGGTTTGATCGTTGGTTGAAGGCAACCTTTTGATGTTTCTCTCCCATATTTATGTTTCTCTCTCTCTTTCCCTTCCTCACTCTCTAAAATAAAAACATGTCCTCGGGTGAGGATTTTTAAAAAATGGCAAAAAGATACATTGTCTGCAAGTAATACATTTTAAGTACAGTGACATGTGTAGGTTAAAAGTAAAAGATAAAAAGATATACCACACCATCACTAATTAAAAGAAAGCTTGAGGGGCCATATCAATGTCAGAAAAAGTAGACTTCGGAGCAAGAAAGATGACCAGGGATAAAGAGGAGCATTCATCAAAATCAGTGGGTAAGTTCAGCAAGGTGACACTTAAAATGTGTACGTACCTCTGATGTTGTACAGAAAACGGAATGAAAGATGAAAACGTAAGACCCAGAACTCTAAAACTCTGAGAAGAAAATGTAGAGGAAAAGCTTCGTGACGTTGGTCTTGGCAGTGACTTCAGTGACTGTCATTGGCTATGACACTGAAAGCACAGGTGACAGCGAAAGCGAAATTAGACAAGTTGGACTAAATAGAACTAAAAAGCTTCCACACAGAGAAAGAAATAAATCAACAGAGTGAAACGGCAACCTACAGAGTGGGAGAAAATCTATGTAAACCATGTATCTGGTAAGGGGGGTTAACTTCCAAAATATAAAGGATTCCTATAACTCAATAGCAAAAAGACACCAAAACAAAATAAAACCCCAAAGGTAATAACCTGATTAAAAAATGGGCTGATGTGAATAGACATAGACAAATGGCCCATAGGTATTTGAAAAGATGCTCCATGTCAAGGAAATGCAAATCAAAACCACAATGAGTTATCACCTTGTACTTGTTAGGGTAGCTCTAGAAAGAGAGAGAGAGAAAAAAGAAAGAAAAGAAAGAAAGAAAGAATGAAAGAAAGAAAGAAGAAAGAGAAAGAAAGGAAGGAACAAGAGAGAAAGAAAGAAAGTCAAGGGTTGGCAAGGATGTGGAGAAATTAAAATTCTTGTGCACTGTCACTGGGAATGCAAAATGGTGCAGCAGCTATGGAAAACAGAGTGAAAGTTTCTCAAAAAATTAAACGTAGAGCTACACTCTGAGCCAGAAATCCCACTCCCGGGTATTGATCTGGAAGAGTTGGAAGCAGGACCTTTGAGAGCTGTCCACATTCCCGTGTTCCCTGCAGCACCATCCACAGTAGTCTTTTGGCAGCTAAATGGGTAAAGAAAACATGGTATGTGCATACCGTGGAGTCTGTTGAGCCTTAAAACAGAGAGAAATCTTGCAATAAATAGGCGGCACCATGGATGAACCTGGAGGATATCATGCTAAGTGAAATAAGCCAGTCACACAAAGAGGAATACTGCAGGATTCTGTCTATATGAGACGGCTAGAAGGTCAGACTCGTGGAGGCCAAGAACAGAGTGGTGGTCGCCAGAGGCTGGGGGGAGAGGGAAGTCAGTTGCTAATCAACATGCATCAACTTTCAGTCATACGAGTTGAATGAGCTCTGGAGTTCTGATATCCGACGTCGTACCTACAGATAACAGTGCTGTATTTACTGCATACTTAAAGATCTGTTAAGAGGATAGACCTCATGTTGAGTGCTCTTATAAAAATACTTTTTTTTCAAAAGGAGACTATTAAAAATGTGTGTACCTAACAACAAAGCTTCAAAGTATATGAGGTAAACATAGAACTGAAAGGAGAAATGGGTAATTATGGTTGCGGACTTCGACACGTCTCTCTTAGTCATCGATAGAACAAGCAGGAGAAAACCATAAAGATAAAGAACTGAACAAGACTCTCAAAGAGATCTAATTGGCCTTTATAAAATATTCCTCCTCAAAATAGCAGAATATACATTCCTTTCAAATCCTCAGAGATCATTCTCAAAGACAGATGAGAGCCTGAGACATCAAACAAACCTAAAAGCGGTTAAAAGAATTGAAATAATCCAAAGTATGTTATTTCACCACAGTGGAATTTATCTGGAAATCAACAACAGAAAGATAGCCAATAAATCCCCAAATACCAAGAAATTAGACAGTGTGTTTCTAAGTAATCCATGGATCAAAGAGGAAGTCTCAGGGAAAGTAGAAAGTATTGTGAGGTGGACAAAAATGGAAATACAACCCCCCACAACTCGGATGAAGCAGACAAAGCCGGGCTTAGAGGGAAATATATAGATTAAACACTTATGTTAGAAAGGGGAAAGAGATCTGTAATGAATAGTAAGCTTTCATCGAAAGGAACTAGAGAAAGAAGCACAAAATAAATCCAAAGCAAGCAGGAGGAATGAAATAATAAAGAGTAGATATCAGTGAACTTGGAAACAAAATCAATGCAGAAAACCAATGAAGTCAAAAGCTGGTTCTTTAAAAATAGCAAGAAAATTGATAAACCTGTAGCCAAATTGACCAGGAAATAAGAAGATGCAAATTATAAATATTAGGTGTAAAAAAGGGCATGTCTCTATAGACTCCACAGAGATTAAAAGTATAATAAGTGTCCGCCACAAACAGTCCTATGCACATAAATTCAGCGATTCAGATCAAATGGACCAAATCCTAGAGAAAACATCCTATCAAAACTCACTCAAGAAGAGATAGAGTGCCTGAATAGTCCTGTATCTTTTAAATACATTTAATTTCTAAAGGTATATAATGGTAAGCCTACCTGTACTGTATGTATGACCCAGCTGTCCTGCTCCAAGTATGTGCAACATGATGAGTTTCAGTAGCTTCGTGCTCAGTGAAAGGAGCCAGTCTCCAAAGGTTACATACTGCATGATTCCATTTACATGACGCTCTGGAAAAGACGAAACAGCAGGGACGAGGAACGTCTGGGTTTTCTCCTCGGGTTAGGGTGTGTAAGGAGTGCCATGCACCTGTGGGGGTTAGGGTGTGTAAGGAGTGCCATGCACTCCTGGGGGCGGGGAAGTGTTCTCTCTCACCCTTCCCTGATCGAGATGGTGGTCACACAAGCCTACATACATGTTAAAACTCACAGAGCTTGTGCACCCAGCAAGGCCTTGATTTTGTACATGCTAATTTCTAAAATTACGCTGAAAAGTGATAGGTTTTCAAGGTGAAAGTGGTGTCGGAGGTTCTTGTGATTGCTTATTGATGAACTAGTTCAGTGCTGTCCAACAGAACTTTCTGGGGTGATGGGAATGGTCCACACTGGGTGGGGCAGAAGTAGGTTTACAGTTGTGAGTACACAAAGCAGTTTATTCTTGCATTAATTTTTAGTGATTGTATTATTTTCCATAGAAATAAAACTGTAAGCCTACTTTTGCCCCACCCTGTATATGCGGTGCCCATTGTGGTGAATACCTGGGTAGCTACTGAGCACTTGAAACAGAGGAACCAAATTTTTAATTGGATTTGATGTACATTAACTGCAAGTTGAATAGCCACGAGTGGCCAAGAGCTACTGTATTGGATAGAGCACATATTGGTGGTTGTGTAATCACTGTGATCCTGGACAGCACGGAAAGTTCAGTTTCACCCATTTACTATAGAGAGATGAAAGACAATGTGACTGCTTTGTATTCTTTGACATGCGGATGTCATGATTCCCACCCCCCCCCCCGCCCCGCCCCGCCCCTGGTTTTGCAAGCACTCTGTGAGCACAGGGGGACGGTCCCCCCTCCGCAGGCTGACGTCACGTGGCTGCGGAAGGCCGCGGAGGAGTGGACGCTCCTGACGGCGAATGTGCGGAGGACACTAAAGCCCCGCTGATGCGGGTCTTTGGAGTCAACCCTCCTTTGACCGTGTGCGTGCTGAAACCACTGTTTTGGGTACTGAAAATAGAGTCTGGACCCTGGTCACTTTCCGGTCCGTGGAAATGGAAACAGAGGGGACGTTTGGAGTCCGTCCAGGTCAATGGGACGGTCCGGGGCGCGGCAGGTGGAAGGCCCCCGGCGTCCCCGAAGCGTGAGTCGGGCCGCTCGCCCCTCCTACCGGGCACTGCGGGGGCAGCCCAGGCACGCCGCGCTGTGCTGGAAGTAAGTGTTCCGCCGGTGTTCCTTCGCTTTACACTCCGTCTGGACTTGGTCTGCAGTGAGTTTCCCCCCTTACTCACCGTTTTTTTGGGAAAATATTGTGATACTGCCTTTTCATGTATGTTTACTTTTCATCCCTTAGTTAATTGGAAGCACCTTGAGGTCAGAGGTTAGTTCTATAGGTAGGTCTCCTTCATAAAAATATGGCAGCCTTGGCAACTTTCATATTTTTTTTCTTGATTTCATCTCACAGAGGAGGAATGCAAGCCACAGAGAGGGTCACTTGGCCATAATTAAATAAGCCGGTGATAAAGTAATTCCCTTTCTCGGGCCTTTGGCTTTCTAACTAATTCCAGCTAGAACAGCTCATAGGACTCCGTAGTGATATATATCTTTAAAGCTGCAGCAACACTGAGAGTAACTTGGAGAGCTAATTGGGAAATGCCACTTTCAGGTGTGTTTTCAGATGTAGCGTTGCTTGACACACTGGGGGCATATTTGCCCCCCGGGACCAGGGCCCATACTGTAGGTTCATTTACACAACCTCACACTCAATGAGGACGGTCCACCTGGAGGGTTGGTTCACTTGGAAAATTTGGAGAGGAATGTTGAACGATGTTCAACAGTTTTTAAAATTTTTGCTGTTAAGACAAAAAGCAGTGTATTGCAGAAGATACATAGCTGCAGGAATTTCAGGGACCCTTTAAGATAGAATCTTTTTTCCTCTTGCCTGTCATGGGCTTCCGTGGACACACCTCACCACCCTCCGCGGTGGAAAGTACTAAGGAGAAACGTCTCAGAAATGCGCAGCTGTGTTTTCGGCCAGCAGGTCAGAAATGACCAGTCCACAAACCCGAATGCTGCTGCAGTGAAATTATAATGGAGACGAGTAACATCTCATTCTCCTGTGCTTTCCCACGGTTTCCTCACCAGTCACCATCAAAACTTCACATTTAAAATCTGTCTTTTTAAATGAAAACTCAACGGGCTCCCCCTTTCACCTTTCCCTTCCTTGTCTTCTTCGGACACGGATTAGAAGAACTAAGAGCAGAAAAGAATGTATACTGTGGTGAGGACAGCATGGGAACTTGGACACCTGCCTACTCCATTTGTAGTATCTCACCCACCGTGCGTCTGGGGAGGCCTTGAGTTTCATGTTCTCCCAGGAGACTCGACAAGGTGTTGTGGAGTGGCAGAGAGGTGTCTGCGCTGAGACCCTGGAGACCTGGGTGCCAGTTCTGGCTTTGCGACAGCTCCTTGGAGCCTTGGGCAAGTCATCTTCCTCACTTGGACCCTAGGGTTATCTTCAGTTGGACAATAACACACTAGATGACTTCCGGTGTCCCCTGCAGCTCTGAAATGTCGTTACTCTATGTTCCTTGATCTACGAGAGTTGGCCTGAGCTAAAGACTTCTGTTGAGAACTTTAGGGAGTGACACAGAACAGCCCAGGTCTTCACTCCGGGTTCCTACGGATGCTCCCTCATGCTTGTAGGGACACCACGGTATTCGGTCTTCGCATATGTAGTTTCCTGGCCTATCCTGTTGCGTCTCACTCAACTAATTGAAGCTGTTTCTTCCACCATAACAGAAAAGCACTGAACTGCGTAAATCCTGGGCTCTATGGGTCTTGCAAACTTTGGAACTTTCTGGGGTTTTTTTTTTAAACCACTTCCGTTGAATTTTTTTTTAAAGATTTTATGTATTTATTTTTTAGGGAGGGAAGGGAGGAAGATAGAGACAGAGAGAGAGAGATAGAGAGAAACATCAATGTGCGGTTGCTGGGGATTATGGCCTGCAACCCAGGAATGTACCCTGGCTAGGAATCGAACCTGGGACACTTTGGTTCCCAGCCCGCGCTCAATCCACTGAGCTACGCCAGCCAGGGCTTGAATTTTTAATTTGTGTCTTTTTATCAGCTTTCGTGCAACGGGGGAAGTCTGGTCTGTTACTGGGGCCCAGGGGTTCTGTTCAGAGGACTTCTCCTCCTCTGATTTCTTCCCTTGAACTGCTGTTCTACCCCGGGCGCTACTCTGAATGTCAGACTGTCCCCAGAGCACAGACAGTCTTTTGGATGGATTGCGGGCAAGTAGCGTTAGGGGTACGGGATACTTCTGCAAGTGGATTTCTGACAGTGTCCTAGCATGCTGGAAATTTTGGACAGTTCCTCTGTGAAACAGAAATGGACTTCCTGTCTCTGCACCCCTCTCCGTTCTGGTTGAAGCTCTCCCGCCGCACCTTGATAAGGATCTCACAATAGGCCCTTTCCTCGTCCCAGTAATTACTTCTCTCCTCCCTCTGGATGCATCCTATACCCTGTTGCCAGAGCGACCTGAACTTTCGGCCTCAGCGGTAAACGCCCCTGTAAAAACCCCAAATGCCTTTCTCCTATCATTGCATCTGGTCCCAAATCTCCTGTCAGCCTGCCTGACTCTTTGGCTTAATCTCTACCCATCTCCCTCGTGTGTCTTACCACGCTAGCCAGTCTGGGTGGCTGCCGGGCAGTCTCCAGAGCGTCCGCACTCTAACCCACGTGGTCTCTGTGCACACTGCTTCGCCGGCGGGAACGACATCCCCTCCTTTTCTCTCCTTCCTCCTGTACTCACTCACTGCCGCGTCCTCCCTGGAGCACTGGCCAGTTCCTGCCACGCTTCCTCACCATCTCTCTCTTACAGGAGAAATCATCATCTTTTTTTGGTGGTTGTCCTCATGCTGTCTTTCCCTCGAATGACTCACACGATGGCTCAGACGCTGATGCAAAACGGAGGAGAGATGCTGTAACGTCCTCATCTCTGCTCTGACCTCAGCAGCAAGCAGAGCGTCTTCAGCGTTGCATTTAGTTCGTGTTTGTTGACTTGAACTGCATTGAATGAGGGTGGTTTAGCATAAGATTGCTACAGAGTAGGGTTTTTTCCCCTCCTCTATTGCTAATAGTTTTGCAGAGGAGAGAGAGGGTCTTGGCATTGCAGACTTGTGCATGCTGATGGGGGGCAGAGAAATCCCTGGTGAAAGAGCATCTGACCATACAGTCAACGTGAGCTTCCATGAGTTTATAAATACTTGCTTTTGGAGAACATGGGGTTCATGGGGGGTAATGCTTCTTAGGGAGGGGACTTACTAATGGCTATCACAAATGCCACGTGAAACTCATTGCACATATGAGGTGGGTCCTTTTCTTATCCATTGAACACTGTTCGTGATCCGCTATTAAACCACCCTTCTTACCTCCTTTCCCTCCACTCCCCAGTATGAACCCTCTGCCCCAGGCAGGCCCACCTCCTGCTTCCTCACCTCCCTCGCATCAGTACCCCCATACCTGGGTTCATTCTTTCTTTGTCCAGTTCGCTCATTCACTCATTCATTCATTCTGTATGTATTTATTTGGTGCCTACCACGGGCCAGGCACTTGTCAGGAACACCTGTGTAAACACAGAGCATGCAAAAACCTTTCGCTTCTCTCCTGTTCTAACCTAGGGCACGCCTTTACTCTTTTCTCTCACCTCTCCAGGTTCTAGGTCAAGTGTGCCTTTCCCTGGAAGCCGCTCCTCACTGTTCCAGCCCAGGTTCTCTCTCCTGAATTCTTAGGGGTGCCTGTTACCCGATTCTCTCTTTTGAGAAACATCCGTCTTGTATTCTTTGTGCTTTTCAGTGGTGAATATCTTATCTCCTCACTCGCAGTGTAAGCTTCATGGCAGTAGAGACCGTGTGCATCACTGGTTCACGGGACAGTTTGTATGTACCAGTGCACATGCTCTGCATTATCCAGACTACCTTACACACGTGCAGTTAGGCACCCAGTGAGTATTTTAATTGATTTAAGAGTACGTATTGCCTTCTGCTTTATCAAGTACAGCAGCTCTGAGATTGTGCTATGGCATTAGTCATCAAAGCATTTTTTTAAAGGGCCCAGGACAGCCGTGTCACTGTGTGGTGCTACTCTTTAACCTTTTGCCGAGGGACCAGCCAAGTGCCAAGCACAACCGCTGCCCACACCTCGTCAACTGAGCAGATCACCCCCGCGATACGCTGCGTGATGTTTGTAAATCTTTACGGTCACACGGAAGCTGTTGTCAAAAGGAGCACGAGGCACCGGGGAGAGGAGGAGGACTGCTAATTACGTCCGTCATTGATTCTTGGATTTATCTCTCCATCAAAGACCGATATCTACAATTTCAGAGTATCGTTCTCACCTTTACGGCTGTGTTGAGGCTGATGGGTGTCCATCATCAAATCCATCTCGGTGTTGGTAGGACCACACCGTGAGCTTATGGATACAGTGTTGACCATCAGTCTCACTCAGATGCATGGTCGTTCAGCCGTGGTCTGTAGCCTGGGGCTGGAGGGCAGCCCACCGGGGGGTGTGGAACTGGGTAAGCTGCCACTACAGGGACAGGGCCTGTGAACCGAAGCTCACAGACCTCAGACACCAGCGAGGTGAATGGGCTTCAACCTAAACGTAAAAACTGAGCTACAGGGTTTTCCCCCCAAAATCGTTTCTAATGGCTGTTTTATCATAAGGCAGATTTTAGTTCAAAGGCAGAGTGTATGGTGGTTAAAAGCACCCAGTGGGTAATTTTAATGGATTTAAGGGTATGTATTTTATTAAGGGTTTTATTAAGGGCCTCCTGCCCCAGATTCAAATCCTGCCACTTACCAGCCGTGGGAGCCTGAGAAGGCAGTGAATCTCATTTCAAAGTGGGACTAATGACTGTACCTCCCTTAAGGGGTCCTTGTCAGACACAGATGAGTTTCTGTGCATGGGCACGGGAGGCCCATAAATAGCCTACATGTTTGGATATTAGAAAATCTGAATGCATTTTTCTTTGTATCTTTCCATCTTTCTTTGTTTTTTTTTCTTTATCCACTTAACTAACCTTTTCTATATCACAGAGGGAACTTTAGTTTTTAGCTGTTGAGACGTGGCCTAGTAACCTAGAGTTTCCCAGAGGCCCTTGCATCGCTAGAGCCCGAGGTATCTCCAGTTAGACGTCCGTTTTGAGTCCGTTTGTTATGTGGTCGCATCACTGTGTTCTGGAGGTGCCGGTGTCTGTGAGGCATGCTTCCTGGCCTGAGAGCCGCCAGGCTGTGCCTGGCAGGGGCGGGCTGAGTTAGGTGGAGTTACAACTAACAACACACCCGAACTCAGAGAGAGCGGGGTCACAGTGAGCTGCCGGGGTGGGAGGCCTGGGTGCTGGGCCACAGGCTCAGGGTACAGAATGGACAGGAACCTCAGTGTATGGAATGGACAGGAACCGGGGTGGCCCGGCAAAGGAGAGAAAATCATATGTCCGCAGGGAAAATAAAAAAACAAACCATTTCTGATAAAATATACAAGGCATGGTTGATGAGGTTTTTCTGTTTTAAGTGCGTCGAGACCTGATCTCACAGCAGTTCTTTTTTTAATATATACATTTTTGAAGATTTTATTTATTTTTAGAGAGGGAATGGAGGGAGAAAGAGAGAGAGAGAGAGGGAGGGAGAGAGAGAGAGAAACATCAATGTGCGGTTGCTGGGGGCTGTGGCCTGCAACCCAGGCATGTACCCTGACTGGGAATCGAACCTGCAACACTTTGGTTCGCAGCCCGTGCTCAATCCACTGAGCTACGCCAGCCAGGGCTTCAGCAGTTCTTGTGAAGAAGTTCCCCAGGGGTCTGACAGTTCGGCACGATAGCCTATAACCTACTGTTGTCTTAGACCTCGTGGCTGTAGAGTCCAGAGCCAGGGAGGGGGCAGGGCCGCTGGTAGAACTCAGCTGGAGTCCCCATGGCTCTTCATACAGCATTTGAAGAGGGGAGTTGACGCGCCAGAGCGGGAGCCAGCCGTGGAAACCACGAGGGCAGAGGCGTTGAAAGTGTCAGACGGTTGCAGGCGCTGAAGAAGCTTTATCAGTAATGCTGAGACCCAAGGTATCAATGATCAGTGAATGAACACAGAGGGTGCATGCTGAGTAAGGGTCCCAAACCGTGTTCAACTATGGAAGAGGCGATTTGGAACGGAGGGACTGGGCTAGTATTCATGGGTACTGGGTGAGTTGTGACCAGGAGAGAGTTACACATTTTTCAGTTTTCTGGGGATAGCATGGGACTCACCGTGTAGGACCACACCAGAGGCTGGGCGCTGGCTCGGGTAAGGCCAGAGTGCTCTGCGGGAGGAGGTGCCTGAGACCGGCTGGGTCCCGGGAGTTGACGGAAGATGGGGTTCCGGTGGGATTTCACCCCGAGGGAGGTTTGGGGTGGTCTTAGGATAAGAGGTCCGGTAATTTGTGCTCTTCCCAGCTCCGGCTGTGCCCTGCGCTTTGTACTCCTTGGAACTTTGCTACTGCATCCTGAGGACGTGAGAGAACTGGCTGCATAAATATCGTCTGCTGCCCAGATGGGTTTGGTCTCCGAGTGTGGGCTAAGTTACCAGCATCTCTTGGTTCCTGAGTGGAGACGGCGAGAGCCGCCTGCTTTGGTGCCGTTTCTTGGGGGCAGTCGGGGCAGTGTTACTAGTGCCCCAGCAGCATTCACTGTTTTCTGGACGACTCTCTCCCTCCCGGACTCCGTTTTCCCCAGTTCTAATGCGATTGCTGAGGTCTCTGGTGTTCTCTCCAACCCCCACCCCCTCTTTCCTCTTGAGACGTTTGTGTGATTCTTGTACTCTCAATGGAGACAAATGATTTTCTCCGTGGTTTGGCTGACGTAGACTCCCCCATGTGTACATGTGTCGATGTGTGTGTGTAAATATGTGTGCACGTGTGTGTGCAGGAGTTTTTCACTGTGGAGGAAATAATGAGTGCGGCGTGGTACAAACAGTGCAGAGAAGGGACGTTTTTACAGATATGTGATGCTTTGTTTTACCTTATGGATCTTAGAGACCTTTTTTTTAAGGCCGGTGAAGCAGTGATATAAAAAAATCCTATGAATCATACCACTGTGGACTTCAGTTGTGTTGTGAGCTCAGGAGAGCCTCACGCTGCGAACGAGTTCCTGACATAGTGACCTCATTCCCAACGCTGCCTCTCTCTCCCCCTCTCTCTCCCTCTCCCTCTCTCTCCCTCTCTCTCTCTCTCTCTCTCTCTCTCTCTCTCTCTCTCTCTCTCCCTCTCTCTCCCCCTCTCTCTCCCTCTCCCTCTCTCTCCCTCTCTCTCTCTCTCTCCCTCTCTCTCTCTCTTCCTCTCTCTCTCTGGGCGGCAGCGGAAGCTGCCCTGCCGGCGGGCTGCGGGCTGCCTGTGCTGGAGCCTGCCGGCCGGCTCTGTCGGCTGTGATGAGACCCAGGCTTGCAAGGACTTGCATGCAGCTGGAATTTAGGACCAGTAGCTCACTGCAGCTAAACTTTGATCCGGGGTGCGGTAGAACGGCCTGGTACACACAGGAGGGAGATTTGTCCTTCATCACAATGAAAAGACAGCCTTAAACAAAAAAAAAGAGAGAGAGAGAGAGAATGTGTCAGGTTTATAATTATGGACTGGTGAGTATATGACGCTAGATCAATTTTAATGTGTCTTTTTTCTTCAAGCATCCAGAGGTATGTGCCCTTCTTCCTGTTTTTGTGATTAAAACAGTCAGCGTTGGTGCTAATGCATGCGAGGGGGACCCTGGCGCCCTGGACAGGAGGATGGGTCCCTGGCGGCCCTGGGCCCGGGGTGCGCTCCCAGCCCAGCAGCGCCTTCACCGCAGCAGCGTGCAGACAAAGGAGCCTGCACACACCAGAGGCTGGAGCTTTTCTGGGAGCGATGACTCATTTCAGTTCACAAAGGATTCTGGGCAGGGTAGTGAGGAGCCAGGTTGGCTGATCCGTCCCTGTGACTTCACTTTGCAGAGAACCAGGCAGAAGAGGAGTGACTGCAGACTCCCGAGGCTCTGCAGTGGGATGGTGGCTCGTGCGAGTGGCTGTGGTCTGTGGCGTAGGCGCGGGACAGGACTCCCGCTGTTCCGTGCGTGCAAATAGGATAAAGAGAACGGCCAAGAGGACTGTTTTCTCCCCTAACACTGCCACCAGCCAAGTCCATGCTCAGAGCCCTTTTAAAGGTGCTTTTGACCTGGCCTGGTACCCGTCCCTCAAGCCCTGACTTGTGAGAAGAACTGAGAGTTCTGGGACTCGTTTTTAGAAGTAGACCCGCCAAGGTAAAGTACCAGATTCCTGTCGTGTTCCCCGTGCCCTCAGCAGCCGATCTGAGATGCTCATTGTGGGTGTTGTTACTCGAAAGTTTACTCTGTCTTCTTATTCCAGATTCTAGGACGTCCGTTTCTGTTACTGGCTCCTTCTTGTGCCTGGATGCAAACCCCTAGCATGCACCAGGCTTTAGCGCCAAAGCTACCTGAGGGATGGAGCCAGTCCAGAAAGGGTCAGGTAGGTTGCCCCTGCTTTTCTTTCAAGAGTTGTTGTGTGCGAAGAAATACGGTAACGTTGCCCACGCCCCCTTGGATGCGGCACCCCACCCTCTGAAAAGTGGTCTCGCTCCTGTCACCTCCAGTGGCCTCCATCTGGAGCAGCCCCAGCGCCCCCTGTTGGCTGCCCTCCAGATGCCACCTTGCCAGCGAGAGTCGTCCCCAAGCGTCACCTCGAAACTGCAAAGTCGGACAGCCGTAGGATGTTCGAATCGGAGACAAACTGCCTCGGATTCCCATTGGCTAGCCTCTGTCTCTTCGCTCCTCTGAGGGAGGCATTCCGTAAATATTATTGGAAACTTTTTCTTCTCCATTAATCTAGCCTCTGGAACTCAGTGTGTTATTTGGCCCGTGGACTTACACGCAGCGCACTGAAATCCAAGAAAGCCTGATTTATCTGCTCGAGGCTGTGTCCGACATTACTCCCCTCGCTTGGAGGCTGCTGTTAACCACAGAGGAAGTGGGCGTGTTTTGTGTTTTGTGCCCTCGTCTGCTGGAGGATTCAGATGAGGCCACGGCTGTTCTCTTACAACATCCATGTGCTTTTCCTGTAAGAGCCTTTTTAAAACATTTACAAATTTTTTCTTAAAAAATAGGGAGGTGCTCAAGTTTGGTCCTCAAAAGTAGATTACAGGCTCCATTTCCAAAGTGAAACTTGGCACATCGAAAAGCATGGTTTTACCACTTTATCAGGTTTATAGCTTTGGCGCCTTTTCAGTAGACATTTCTGAGAGTGTTAAATCCCTTATGTGATGTCTAATCATAACGAGGCCATTTAAAAATAATGCCGACTGTGTACTGAGCTCCGTGATCATCTCTTTTCTCTCTCCACCCACACCCATCCCATAATTCACCCTTTCACGGAGGGAAGGAAGGAAAGAAGGCCTGTGCCCTCCCTCCCTCACTGTCCATGGCGGCTCGTCTGGGGGTCCAGCGCTCGGCATCTTCGAAGCAAAGTGGAAGATGCTGAGTCAGTTTGCAAGGATGTTTGGTCAGGAGGATATAAGCATAGTATGCTGAACATGTAATTATATAATGGCCCCGTACCCATCCATGCTACTCACCCTTAATGACCCTACTCAAAGTCTCCTTCCCACACAAAGCTCTCCTTGACTACTCCCAACTGAAGGTCCTTTTTCAGCCCTCTTACGCTATTAATTTCTTTCCCTGTGTGTATGCGCATATATATATATATAATTCTATATTAATAAATTCCTATGACAGAATTAACTTGCTAGTCATTCATGTACTCTCTTGTGGTATCTCCTCTCAAGGTATTTCAAACAGTAATTCACACATGGTACAATTGCTTCTGTTCTCACACACGGATATCCCATTTCCCCACCCAAGTCGTAAACTCGCCGAGGGCAGGCATCAGGATGTATGCCTTTCTCTGCAATTCACATCCAGAGTTCCCTGCCCATGGAAGCCGCTTGTAAATAGCTGAGTGAGAAGAGAGGCCACTTAAAAAGTGCTGGGTTGTCATGAAGGGTGAGCCTGGTCTATCGTGTTCGTTTCAAGCGTCTTCGCCGGTAGACGGATGCTAGGGTAGACCTCAGGGGTTGCGCACGTGACTGTCGAGATGCAGCGTGTTCTACCCTGAGACGGGGTCCCAGGCGGTGCCCCCCTCCGCCTCTACAGCATTGTTATGGTTGAGAAAAATACAAAGGTGAGCCCTTAACTATGAACATTGATTATGGTTTTCTTAATGAGGAGGCATAATAATATTATTGGACAAACCACCCTTAAGTAAGGAATATGTGAAGTTCCAAAATTTTGTGTGGGAGATTTCCCACACAGAATGTTTTCCTTAGAAGAGAGAACCACAGTGGCAATTAGCATCCCAGGGTCCAGTGGAAATGACCGTATTTTGCCATGTATAATGCGCCCTTTTTTGCCCAAATTTTTTTGGAAAAAATAAGGATGCGCATTATTCATGGGTAGTACTAATTCAGTATCTGTAGAAATGTTTTTCATTCTTTTATTTTGCTTATGGGTTAAAAGTGTAACTCTAGAAAGCAATAATGATATCCATATGCAAAATAATGCCCTGGAATACAATAATTGGTTTTATATATAAATAAAACATTGAATGAAAAAATCAAAATGCAAGATTTTTTTTCCTGAAAGTTTGGGCCAAAAATGTGGATGCACAGTATACGCGGCAAAATATGGTAACTCCTGGTGCACTGACTTTTAGCACGAAGGGTCCCCACCTAAGTGCCGAGTTTCCTTTTGCTTTTTCAGGTGAAGGAGTGAGCCAGCCAAAATTTTGAAAGAGGACAACTCTCTTTGATATTTTTGACAGTCTTGTACCCCTTTATTCACATTTTTCCCATCTCCGGGTGCCCTTCTCTCCCCAAAGTTGCCATAGAGTGCAGGTCTCTCCCTTGCTTTGAGACCACCCTCTCCCTGCCCGGCAAACAGCCCAAATGCCATCTGTATACTTCGCTGCCCCCCAGTCCGAATGTTCCGTTCACTCAGTGCGCAGGCTCACAGGTAAGAATCCAGAGGCGAGCAATCGGACTAAGCCCGTTAATTCTAGTGTAAGAAAGACCATTTTCCCCTTAGCCTTCCCACAGCTGGTTTTTTTTTAAGGTTTCTGTTTAGAACCAGATGATTTTCCTATTGATAGAAATTCAAACACCATAAACAAGTGTATCGAATAAGTTCAGATAGGCTTGGGAAAGACAATTTTAATCCTAACCCCCTATTCACTAACCGTTTACTAGGTCTCAGGGACAGTGTAAGCACTTAACCCCCTCGATAACTCTATGAGATGAACATTACTATGTATACTTAGTAAAAGAAGAAATTGAGGCTCAAAACATTAAATCATTTGCCTCAATTCACACAACTCATGAGGAGCAGAGCCCGGCTTTGAACCTAAGGGTTTGGAGGCAAAGTCCGCGGCCTGTACCACGGTCTCACGGCGCCGGGCTTTGGCGAGAAAAGGCGCTTCCCGTGCAGGGCGTCGGGCGCGCCCTCTGCACGCCTGCTCCGCCCTCCGCCCCTTCCACCTGCACACCCCCTGAGCTCCCCGCACAGCTCTTTCTCGCCAGCCTCCGCGGTGCTTGGGAAGGGGCGGGAGGGTGTTCAGTTGTTGAGGAGTCGGCCGCAGCCATTCAGTATAATTTTGTTGTCATTTGGGAGCCGTCACCATAGACACATTCGAACTGCGTTTAATGAGGCCTTCTCGTTGTGTTCCGGCTGCATTTTACAGAAATCATTCACAGTAAACTTGTGATCCCTAAACCGATGAAGCAAAGAACACAATTTTGAGAAACAGCCGTGGCGATTCGTACTTATTAAGAGGGGACGTGAATGACCCTGGAGATTCTAAACTGATTTGTTAAACTATAGCGGAGAAACACCATCCCCGGGAACTGGAGCATCTCACGTGTCCCTAGTGCTAGGCTGGGTTCTGACATCCAAAGGAGATGGAAGAGAAGTAAAGCAGGAATTCAGATTTCCTTCTACACGGTGTACTTTGAACATAGTGGAGGAAGACACCACACTACATAGGAACTCGTTAGCCAGTGCCTTACAGAGTGGTGTGGTATCTGAGAGATCTTATTAATTGTTGTCAACGAGGACTGGTATTTCATCACGATTTTACCTTGGTTGTAAATGACTTTCACTTGGTCCTGGATGAGAGACTAGAGAGCAAAGTGGCAGCTGGTGATGGACAAACACCTTGACAGGTAGCAAGGCTTCAGCCCGCCTCGTCTGCGTGTGCAGTGCCATTTATTCATGAGACGTGAGTGTCTGCTTTGTGCCCAGCACTCTGCTGGGTTTGATCCCATAGTGCCTACCGCAACCCCCCGCTTGGCTTTAAATGTGGAACCTCAGCCAAAGTTTGAAGCACGTCATTGGCCTGGCGGCCCCTCTTTCCATTCTAACTTTGAAGCTACCAGTCAACTGCAGTAGCGGAATGGTCCAGTAGTGTCAGCAGTTGATTGGAGAAGATGTCAGGCATCCTCCCGGGGGTGGGGGGTGGAGCAGGTGCTCCGGTAAGGAGGTTGCACGCGTCACTGGCCACGGACTGCCCCGTCTACCTGAGCCTCCACTCGTTCTGGCTCGTCGGTCTCTGCTTATCCATGACAGCTGCGTATCAGGGGTCAAATCACAGAAACAACAGCAACAGCTAATAGGACTCATGGAAACTTGTGGAGTGCGGAAGATGATGGGTTTCTTTTGTAAACCGATGAGCCAACTGACCTGTCTTGTCACCTGGCTGCGTGAGACACCTCTCTGCATCAGACAGGCGGATAAGCAGAAGGATTCGGGGGATTCGG
The DNA here is from genome assembly GCF_004126475.2 of Phyllostomus discolor. Taxonomy (NCBI): domain Eukaryota; kingdom Metazoa; phylum Chordata; class Mammalia; order Chiroptera; family Phyllostomidae; genus Phyllostomus; species Phyllostomus discolor. Next base: position 87,047,287 of record NC_040913.2, on the reverse strand, counting down.
AGGGCATTGCCCGTGTGTGTGAGAGCCGCCTTGCTGGCTCTTCTTTCACCCCACCCTCATCAGAAGTTTCTCAGTAAGTCAGAGCTAAGGACAGATGTCATCAACCGGAGTATTATTAACAAGAGCTTCCTATTTACATTCTCCTTTGAATTAAAATAATGTATGCAAATAATGGCTTAGGAATTGGCCCTGCTTTTAGGAGACCCATCAAATGTTGAAATAACACATCCACAAACTTTAGAAAAGCTCTTAGAGAACTTCTCAATGTTCTAAAGTCCCTTTTTGTGTCCACTCTCCCCTGCTGGACTGCCGCAAGGAGGGCTCAGACTTGCATTTCTGAAATCAGTGGCGTTTAAACCGAATACCGTAAACTGGTGAAAGTGCCTTTTTTCCAACAACAGTTTTCTTTTACATCTCAGATACGAACCTGTGAAAGTCAGGCCCAGTCATGTGGTTTCACAGGAGAGCCGAGTGCCACCTGGCGACACGTGGGCCAATGGGCTCTGTCCGCCCCGCCTCCTTGCAGGGCGCCGCATAGGGAGGGCGTGTGTGTGTTCCTCAGAACAACTTAAAAAATATATTGCAGTAGACCATCTGCTAAAGGAGCCGAGCAACACTGATACATAAATTTGGGGTTAATAAAAACTGAACTACATTGTAAAACACAAGCTTTGTCTGATGCTTTGCTTCAGAGAAGGTGTTTTCTTAACCTCAAAGAGCTTGTGGCTTCCCCAGGCCCAAGGGTATTAAAGGTAACGCTTGGCCCGTGACTAGTTCGGTGACGGTTTTTTTAAGGGAACAGAGTTGCATTATCGCCGTGCCCCTATACATTTTACAGGGAAGTTGGACCATTTTTATGAGTCGCAGTATCTACTGCACGTGGTAATTTTATTGGCACCTATAATTTTAATTTTAGTGTTAATTTTGGCAGTTCGGAGAACAAAAACAGCCTCACTTTGGTCCCGAGGAGCAAAGCGGAGCAAGATTTTGAATTAGAGTGAATTATAAAGCCTTTTATTAAAGGGGGGAAATTAATAGCCAATACATTTTGCTATTGTTGTAAAAATTAACACCTACTTTCTCTGATTGGATGACCATTAAAATAGCTTCTCTAGCAAGGCAGAAATACAGCTAGACAAGAATTCCATGTTGTGTTTTTATGCCAAAACTCTGCGGCCCTGATGCAGAATCTGAGCATTTGAGAGCCTGATGGCATTTTTGAAATCATGTCATCCAGACTGTCATCTTCCAGATAAGGAGCCAGACGCAGAGCGGTCATCGTGTTTTGCTGTAAGAGACTGGCACCCCTGCGTGCCTCTTTGCGTGGGGAGTTTCCCGGTTACAAGTCAGCACAGTTTCAGAACTCTGTGTGCAAGTCCAGGAAAGCTGCTTTGGTTTATGAACTTCATTAGGGTCAAAGTAACTGTTCAATCCAGAGGAGAGAATAAACCTTGACATTTATGATAACAAATAGTATTTAAAAGTAAACAGGAATGCTGGTGCTTGAAAAAAATATATTATTTAAAGAAGGTTAAAATAGGTGACGGACTTCGGGGTACTTCCAGGCTTGTAGTTGATTATGACGTGGTTCACCCGGGAAAATCACGGCTTTCTCTTCCTTATGCATGAGTACGAGGACAGGCACTTGCGGTGGAAGAAAATGGATGTGTGTTTGTTTTCTAGTAGGTACTTGTGGAAAGCTACGGTATCTTCTGGGAGGGGATGAGTGTAAGTTGTCAGAAAAGTCACATCTTCCTAGGAGTTGTATTGTCCTCCCTCGTGTGCAACGGTTGGGTACAGGGAGCCCAGGTTAATGACTGGGAAAGGAAGTGGCGTTTGTGAAGGACAGAGCTTTACTGCACTGTGGTTCGTGGGGTTCCCGCCTCAAACAGAACCTAGGTAGGAACAGTTTCGGAACTCGAGTACCCGAGGGCATTGGGTATAGAGTAGGCACTCAGGTATATTTCTTGAAAGGATGAATTACGTGAGAGAGGATGTTTTGAACTAATTCTAGCTAAAGTAACTGGCCAAGAGTTGGATGAGAGAACAGATAGAGGAGTTTAAGTAGTAAAAATACGTGTGCATGATAAAGTTCGTTCTGAGGTGGTAGCTAGCCGTAGACAGTAAGACAGAGAACGTCAGCATGTGTGTGATGTCGCCCAGACCCTCCTTGTCAGTGGCCTGGCTGGCTGTCCTCGTCACCCGTGCCCTCTCCACACGTGCAGACAGCGATTTTCTAGCACAACTGTGTCCTGTAGTTCCTCCATGTAAATGCAAGCAGTGGCTCCTCAATAGGATCAACAATGGGTCTGAAGCCTTCTGGTCAACCACCATCTGGCTTCTACTTTCCTCCCCCTCTCACCCCCAGCCCGGCCCAGCGCGCCCCACTAGGCCCAGCTCCCCCAGCTCAGCACGCTGCTTGGTGCTCCGCACATGCGCGATCCTCCCGCCTCCAGCACGGTGCTCCGCGCATGCGCGCTCCTCCCGCCTCTGGCGTGGTCTCCAGCCTCCACCCCATCGTCACCACCAGGCAGATTCCTTTGTCCTCACGCTTCTCAGCTGATTAGTCCCTTAGATGAAAGCAATGTCCAAACGTTCACCGAGGTGTTTTAAATTGGATGTTAAATGCTCTTAAAATCAAAGACGTTTCCTTACAATGGTAATATTTTCATGTCTTCTCCCATCTTAAGTTCGCTTACCGGAAATTTGTTGAATGCTTCCTCTGTCCAAGGCACTGAGCTTGGCTTGGTCTGAATCGTCCTGGACTTGACGAATCTTCCCTGAGGGCTGCACCTGCATGGATGTTTGTAAGAAAATAAAGCTGAAACGAAACCTGTTTACCCCTTCTTGTTGGAACAACAGGACAGAATTATCGCAGCTCAGAAAGAATTTGTGGGCCTACAAAGTAGCTGTGAGTGTTTAGATGAGTCGTCTTTATGAATATGTTCAGAACCACTTCTGACGGTAGAAAAATTGAACGTATAAATTATCGACATGTAGCGATTCGGGGTTTATGCGAAAAGGGGCAGATTCTGTAGATGATGATGACCAGCAGTATTTTAGTGGTATTCACATTCCTTGTTTTTTGTTTTTTTTTACCACAAATGTGGTCCAGTTGGAAGAATTTTCTAGTAATACATTTTAACAATGACTAGTTGACTCATTAAGCAGGTCCAATATAAGATCCATGGAAAATCGTAGTAAACTTGAGTACTGTGTTATGTTGTTTGAGAGATACCTGTGGTTTCTTTAGTGTAGATGTGAAATGCATGTCCTAACTATCACTTATAGGTGATTATTTTGCTATGGTAACTGCTACATTTGGGGGGATGATGATGATGATTATTATTATTAATAGGGGAGCCTTAGAAATTGCATATGAATTAGGTCTATTCAGTCCCTTGTTAAATTTGCTTTGTAATTATTGAGCAAAAAGTATGAATGAAATCACAACCCTTTACTACCCTGAGAAACCCCTTGGATTATCATGTTATAAAGGGATATTCATTCACTCAACAAACAGTTACTGGGTGCCTGGAGTAAGCTCTGGATTATTCCAGGCACTGGAAATGTGGCGGGAACCTGGTGTTCACGCATCCTTCTGTCCAGGAGCTTGTGTTCCCGTGGGGGAGGCAGACCGCACACCAGGCCGCACACAGACACGCTCAGACAGGGAAGACAGGGGCTGGGTCAGAGTCGGGTCCCCGTGGTAGACACGGGTGTGCTGCTTCCTTCCCACCTGTGTCACCCTCGCTGACACCAGGTGGTGAGCAGCGGGGGGGGGGGGGGGGGGGGGGCGGCCACAAGGGGGCGCTGACAGGCTCAGACCCTGGGGGTCATTGCAGGCCTGGTGAGGAGTTCTGATCTCCCAGGTGCCCACTGGCGGTCACTGCTGCATTTTACGCAGGGGCGTGGTGTGCTTTATGCTTTCCCGAGAAGGCCAGGTCGCTCTGTGAAGAAGGGAGCGTTGGGGCAGGAGGGAGATCTCAGTCATCCGGCCACTCTGATGGGCCAGGTGAGAGGTGACGGCGGTTTAGGGTAGGGGCAGAGGGGAAGGGAAAGGTCCCGGCTCCCCAGGACTGCCAGTGCGGCTTGGGGTGGGAAGAAAGTGGGAGATTAATATATTTTAGTGCAGAAGAAAAGTAAGATGACGTGGAGATAGTCGCTTAGAGCCTCCAAATTCCATTTTGTCCTCTATCCCGAGTTAAAAGTTACTGCACACAGTCTTTATTGTAGTGGAACTGAGCTTTTTGGAAGCAAATGCAGTTCAGACACTTAAAGTATGCTGCCTCTTATATTTGGCTGCGGTGGATGAAAAGGAATTAGCTTAGAAGATGGCATTTAAACTAAACAAATACTTTCAGCTAAAAGCACAAGGAGAAGCACGGCCTAAATTAGTTTATTTTGCTAATAGTTATTTCTTTTCTACAGAGAGATCAAGTCGTCTGTAACATATACAAAAATCAGAAAACAGGCCTGCATTTAAGAAAATCATCTTTAGTCATTTTATATTTTTTGATCTGAGCAGCCCTGAGTTACGACGGGCAAACATTAGAAGGTGCCACCTTCCCAGGGGCACACAGGCGGAAGGCACTGAGGAATCCTCCGACTCCCCCCCCCCCCACCCCCCGCCAGCTGACCTCGCCTTTCTGTTCATCTGATTTACAAAACCCTTCCAGGTGACGTTGAGGTCCACGTGGCCAACCTAGACACATCAAGAAACCGGGCCTCAGAGTCCTTGTCCTCTCCTGTGGGAGGCAGAGGGGGAGAAGGAACCCCAGGGGGCACCTCGGGGGGGGGGGGGGGGGGGGTGGCTGTGGCTGAGCTACCCCACGCCGAGGGGAGGGGAGGGGAGAGTGACCAGGTGTAGCTCCAAACTCTCACCTCCACTCACTCATTAGCACCCCGGTTCATCTTTTACACACTAGGCTTTAGAATAAGATTTCATTCGAATGTAGGGGTACAACATTTTGTGTTTTAAAAGATTTAAATCTCCTCTTCCAGGAAGTAGCATTCTTGCCCCCTGAGGTGGTCCCAGCCCGCAGAATTCTGCCATTTTTTAGGTCCCCAACATGAGCTGAGCATCCCCAGCCAGTGAGGGAAGCTCGCGTCCACAATAACAGCCCAAAATTCCATGTTCTAGCTTCCGCCCCTGAGACCCCCTCCAGGATTTGCAAGAACCCCTCAGAGGCCGTCTCTCTCTGGCACTTACATCCTGTGGGCCCCAGGAGTTCGTGGGTTTTAAGTTGGGTCAGTTCCTGGTTCCTGCTGATTTCTATCTCCGCGGGCCTTTATCCTGGCCCAGATCTGAGTGCTCCTCGCTCTCTCCGGTTTTGGGGGAAATGTCTTACTCTCCTCATAGCCGTCTCGCAGGGAATGGCACCTGAGCAGCGCTGATTGGAAGGAACCCCAAGGGGTGCAGGCGAGAGGGGAGCATTGAGCAGATCTGGGCTTACAGGGGGCGTCAGGCCTTTGACCCCAGGGTCCTGCTGCTCCATCTGGCTCTCCTGTTAGACTCACCCCTCATCCGGTGGTTTTCATTCCCAAGCCCTGCTGCCTGGTTTCATCCATCCAGCTCTTTCCCATTCAGTCCATCAACCCAGGTTCAAGTTCTTTCCCAGAGGGACGCCGGACTCCCACCGGACTAGGGCTGCTCTGGGCACAGCTCCAAGTGCCCGGCAGTGAGGAGGCAGGTCCACTCCCGCGCCCCTAGGCACCTCCCAGGAAGGTGTTGCTTCATGCCACTGGCAGACCCGAGTCTCGGTTCCGCGGGCCGTGGTACTTATCATGAGAGAGAAATCGTGCCTAGGAAACGAGACAGGAAAGATGGTGATGTGAGCACAAGTGGGAAGTAAACTTAGAAAATGCTCACCGGGATTCCCCTCTGCTGAGAGCTTGCACCCTCTTTCGATGGGGCCTTTTTTTTTTTTTCCAGCGAAACAAGGGGCACCAGGTGTCAGGAGCGGACTTTCCTGCTTTCCCAGACTCGCCCTGTGTTGGGGGCTGGGGATTCTCAGAGCAGAACTTGAACTTGAAAATCACCACACTGTGATGTAAAGAAGGTGTATTTGCATTGCCTCTTGACACCACCCCCAGAGCCACAGCCAGTTGGCCCCCAGGCTGCTGGGTCTTCAGCCTCTCCTGCCTGCAGGCCTCCTGCCTGCAGGCCTCCGGCCCCCCCCACCTGCCTCTCCACCCCCACCCCCTCCACCCCCACCCCTGCCACCCCCTCCACCGCCCTTTTAGATGCAAATCTGTGCGGGAGGGCTCAGCCCCTCCTGGAAGTCCCCCGTGCGCCCTCTCCTGCTCCTCCAGTTCCTCCAGCCCATTCCTTCCGTGGGCAACAGCCCTCTTTCTGCATTCACTTCTGACTTTGTCATTCCTCAGGTTCCCCCTATGGCTCACCCTCCCTCCTAGGACGAAGGCCTTGACCCCACAGCTCTTTTCTCCCGCTGCGCCTGCGTAACCTGTGGGCCTTCCCTGCTCCTCCCCAGAACCCCTTGCTGGTGGGCCCTACCACCCCCTTCCTCACAGCCCCACCTCCCAAGCATCCCAGCCACTGACACAGACACACACACACACACACACACCCTCCTACGGCACTGACTCCCTGCCTCTCAGCCCCACCCCACCTCCCTGCTCTGCCCCGGGTACTCTGCCCTCTCTGGGGCACCATGAACTTGGGTCTCCTTGTCTGTTTCCCCCACTTGAATAGAAATTCCTTGAGAGCAGAGATGTTCTGGGGAAAGGGCCTTCCTTAGTCATGGCCCCCAGCCCCCAGCCGATACCTGACCCTCACGAGCCCCCCCATTTGAACGAATGAACGCCCCAGTGACCACACGCGCCTCCGTCAAGGTGCAGAGGGCCGGGAACAAACCAGTAAGCGCCAGGTGGACAGAACAGAGACCGTTTCCCAAAGTCCCGTGGTTGCGGCCTTTCCGTAATGTGTCTGTTTAAGCGGGCGCTGGGGTCCGAAGGCAGGTTTTGTTTGTGGGGGCCGTCTCTGCCCCGGAAGGGATGGGCCGTGCTTGTGCGGACGAGGTCAGGGTCGGGGGGTGACCACACACCTAACACGGGGACACGGAGGGAGTCACGGGAGGGTCGTGTACATGCGAGGGGCGTGTGGCGGGGGGGGACACACGGCCGGGCCTCTTCCTGAACCGCTCACTTGACCATTGTCTTTCTGCAGGTGATGTGTCACCCATCAGTATGTCTCCCATCAGTCAGTCTCAGTTTATTCCGCTCGGGGAGATCCTTTGCTTGGCCATCTCAGCGATGAACTCGGCGCGCAAACCTGTCACCCAAGAAGCACTGATGGAGCACCTGACCACGTGCTTCCCAGGTAACGGGACGGGCGGTTCCCCTCGTGTTCAGTGTCTGCCACGATGGGCCAGAAACTTCCCTTAGTTTTGTCACTAAACATGAAGGCGCCTGCGTTACTTCAATAATAGCGTGCCTTCTTTGGCTGGAAGACTTTATTTTAAACTGGCACTGAGAAAGAGAAATTACACTGGAATCCGTGCAGAATTCTGGCCCAGACCAACGAGATTCCCTTCCAGCCCTGCTGCGCAGCTTTCTTTAAGTTTGCCGGCGCCGCAGTTCCGGGGCGCGAGTCAGAAACCAGCTGGCCATTTCAGTCCTTCGGGGCTAAGCTACAAAAAGGATGATAGCAAACTGAACACGTCTTGCATGCCTATGTCATGGCCCAGGGAGTGTTAGGAATATGGTGTTTGGGCCCTGGCCAGTGTGGCTCAGTTGGTCGGAGCGTCCTTCCACAGGTCACGAGTTCCATTCCCGGTCAGGACACTCACCCAGGGTGTGGGTTTGGTCCCCTGTCGGGGCACACTCAGGAGGCAACCGCTAGATGTTTCTCTCACATCAGCACCTCTCTCGGTCCCCTCTCTTCCTTCCTCTCTCTCTAAGAGCAAGGAAAATAATGTTCTCAGGTGAGGATAAAAAATATTTTTTAAAAATGATATTTGGTAAATTAGTGAAGCTCTCACTGTAAAAACAATAAAATATAATAAAGATTGTTTAAGAACAATAAAATGTTTTCTCTTAACTGTTATAAAAAGAAGACAATAGCCCAGCTGCTGTGCGAAAGGCCCTTGAACACCCCCCCATGCTGGAAGCTGCTAGGAACGGGGTGTGGGGGTGTGGGGGGGTGAGCTAAAGGGTGCCCGCCCCGTCGGAAGAGAGGCAGCCCTCCTCAGCTGCAGTCTGCCACTCCTTTTCTCCAAACAAAAGTAGGACCCTGCCAGAGTTCCAAAATCTCCTATTTTTCCAAGAGAATCTGGAAAAATTTAACATGAGTATGTTTGTGCATGTGCATTTAACATGAGTATGCCAATGACACGCAGGTCAAATAAAACACATTTTCAGGCCCCAGTTTGCCAGCGTGGTCTGCATGCGGCCTCTACCTGGGTTGAAGTAGAGCTTGTGTTGAACACCAGCGCGTCCCATAGTTCATTCAACCAAGAGGAGACCTTGGTAAACATAAGCTGTTGGCTGTATCAGTTAGCGTGTGCTCCAGAAACGCTGGGTAACAAGCCAATACAGAACCTCAGGGGCACACGCCAGTAGACATTTACGTAGCTCAGGTGTCGTGGGTTCTCCAGGACTCAGCTGATTCAGATGGGTCCTAGCCAGGTGGCTCTGCGTCACCTGCACGCCATCCCCTCTGGAAAAGGGGGCACGCAGAGTCCTGCTCCGGGTGTGGCGATGGCAAAGGCGCCAGAGGACCAGCTCGGCTGCCCGAGGGCCCGGCAGCCCTTTGGTAGGGCCACACCCACTAACACTTCATTGGCCAAACTCAAGGTCATGGTGTGGGGAGATGCACCCCCGGCCTGGGGAGAAGACAGAGAGACTGCTCCTAAACTAAGCAGTAACGTACGATGTTGAGTCCCCCCACTTTTCCTGGTGATTTTTCCTCTTTCCATTTCCCAGTTGATGTGTTTGAAGTCATGTGTACTGTTTAGAGTACTCTAACAGGGGTGTACAACCCGAGGCCCACGGGCCGCATGAGGCACAGGGTGGCTACAAATGTGGCCCAACACAAAATCATAAATTTATTTAAAACCTTGGTTTTTTTGCTCATCAGTTTTTGTTAGTGTTTGTGTATTTAACATGTGGTGGAAGACAACCCTTTTTCTTCTTGTGTGGCCCAGAGACGCCAAAAGGTTGGACACCCCTGCCCTATAGGAGCCCACCCGTGCAACCTACAAATCACCTTACGTTTTATAACATTTTCTGCTCTCTGAATGTTCTTCACTAATTGTTTGTCTCTCCTTGTTAACTTCCAGGCAAACCTTTTCCTTTCAGTAGTCAGGTAAGGGAAGGGTCAGCTTGGGTGGAAGGTTTATCTGTGTTCTTGAAGCTCTTAAAATCTGAATCCGTGATAAACAAACTCTGGGGGTAGAATCTGGAAGTGACGGAATGTGCAAATGTTAAAATTCACAACCGCATCTCTTTTAGGCGACCCCGACGGATTTCTAGTGGAACCCTGAATTTTGTAGACAATTGAAAATATCAGTTATTATACTAGGGCTTCCTAATAAAATAATCATCATGGATATCAGTGGCTATCACATAAAGCTTTTGCAAACGCACGGGTAGAAGGATGGAAAATGGGTTGAACAGGGAATGTTTCTATTTTGTTTTTTTTTCCAAATTAAACATTATTTGGTTGATATACTTGTAAATACAAAACATAAACACTTTAGATGTAAATTTTCCCTGGAAGCTCTTATTCCTTCATTTGGGAATAATCAGAGAGCTTAGTCTCAAAGGTAAGGAATGCTTACAGTGGAGTCAGGATTCTACCCAGTTTTGTAAGGGTTCTAAGGTCATCACCTGGAGGGCCCACAGTCAGCAGACTCTAGAATATGGCTGAGTTTTTATCATATAGTAATAGCTATTTTTTAATGAATTGAGCCCTTTCTTTTAGTCTAGCAGCACAGTAACCTCAACCCTGAAGTCTTATAAATGAGCCTTACCGTTTTTGGAAAAGTTTGTTTTGATTTTGACCGAACGCATGTTACCGTGTAGGACCCCCTGAGTTTTAGGTGTGGTTTGTCACCTGGACGGCCGAGCTGCGCAGCTCCGGGGGCTGGGCGGGGGGGGGAGGGCGCTGTGCGTGGTGTCCCCTCTCGGGAGTTGCGTTCTGTGTGAACAGCACCCCCTGCGGTGGTTCAGCGGGAGGTTGTTCGTAGGGCTCAGCAGCTGTTTTAAGTCGAAAGCATTTTTTTGTTGTATACCATCTCTCAAGAATTGCATTGATATGGTTTGGATTATGTCACTAATTCTATTGGAATTCGCTTTTATTTGGGGTAGAAACTCCCATAAAATTGAAGGAAAAAAATCGCGATTGTCCTGGCCTTGAAGTCCCTCGCGTGAAAACCGGTTCCCTGTCTCTCAAGAGCAGAGCTTAGAGTGAGAGGAGAGCACGCAGGTCAAACACGGAGTGATTACGTACAGCAATACCTTCTTCACGGGCCATGTCACCTCTCCTGCCTTGGTCACCAAGGATGCCTCCTGGAGAAGGTGACACGGGTGTCTGTGTCACACCATAGTCAAGGCCTCGTTTCGCTGGAGCACTGCCAGCTGTTTCCAGTGCTTTCGTAGCCCACCTACACAGTTTTGGAAGGATGGGGGGAGCCTACCCAGCCGTTCCAGGTTGCTGCGCGGTGTTCTCTGACGGTGACCTGGGTTTCCACGGGCCCCGGCTCAGAGCTGAGACCACTAACAGCTACTGTGCATTGAGACCTCACGATGTGTTAGGCGCTGTTGTACACACTGGGTTGGCCAAAAAGTCCATTTAGTTTTTCTCTGTAAAATAAAACACATGTTTTTCATTTTTACCAATAACTATTGGTTTGGGTATTTTAAGCACCTCAGCTCTCTCCCATGTGGTAGAACATTGATTGTTCTCAATTAATGTCGCGATTTGATCGCTGTCAACTTCAACTGGTCTACCTGACCATGGAGCATCATCCAGAAATCTCCAGCACGAAACTTCTCAACCCCTTTTGACATATTTGGTCAATCACAGCTCCTTCTCCATACACTGCCCAATTTTGTTTTTGCATTTCCGTCGTGTTTTTACCTTTCTTGAAATAATAAAGCATAATATGCCCTAAATATTGTGTATTTTCCTCCATCTTCAGTATTAAAATGGCTACACAAAACTTCACCAATTTTGACGACTTTTTAAAAAATGCACGCTAATACACAATCTTCACAAAATTGTTTCAAATCGAGTTAAAGACAACTAAGCACTACTAGAGTCATCTTATGGGGAAAAAATGAACTTTTTGGCCAACCCAATACATTAAATTCATTTAAACTCACAGCAACCCTGTGTGGGTGGGTGCTATGAAGACCCACATTTTGGTGACAGTGAGTAGAGGCTCAGGGAGGGTAAGTAGGTTGCCTAAGATGATACAAGCCGGGTTAAGTGTTCTAGAGCAACCATCCCATCGTACATGTGGCTTAAACAACAGAAATGTGTCGTCTTGCGGTTCTGGAGGCTAGAAGTCCAAGCCGAGGTGCCCCTGGAGTTGGCGGGCTCCTCCTGAAGGCTCTGAGGGCCAGTCTGTCCCAGGGCTGTCTCCGTGGCGGGTAGACGGCTGACTTCTCCCGGTGTCTCTCCTCACTGTCTTCTCTCTCTGCCCATCTCTGTGTTCGAATTTCCCCCTTTAAAATGACACCAGTCGTATCAGCTTAGGCCCCCCTAATGACCTCCTTTTAACTCACTTCCCTTTATAAAGACTCTGCCTCCCCCTAAGGTCACGTCCCGAGGCACCAGGGCTGGGACGTGAGCCTACAATGGTGGGGGGTGGGGACAGAGGGGCGTGAACCCACCAGCAACATCCAGGAACAGCGATGGGTTTCCACCCGGCACCCGGCCCCGGAGCCCACGCCTTCAGTCTGCACGGAGACCGTCGTTTCCGTGGGTCGGACACGGTCATGCACTGGCCGTGTGATTCAACCTGACCTGTTTCCAAACTACCCTCATGCACCTTGCGTGACGTTTTGTTCGACGACAGACCGTGTGTACGATGGTGGTCCAGGAGATTTTAATGGAACTGGCTTTCCTGTAAGACACGGACGGACGTGTGGTTCGGGAGGATTTGTTTTCCTCTGACGGGGTCGGTATCTGTGGGGCTTGGCAGTAGATCCCTCTCACTCCCAGCCCCTCCGTGTTGAGCGCACAGGTGATGTCCCGGTACATCATCCCCCGTCTCAGTGGGGAGGAGCCCGTCCCCCAGCACCGCACACTCAGAGGGCGCCGCAGCCCCCCCAGACCCCGTCTGACGGGCTCAGAGGCCATGGTTGGACGTTCTTGTAGTCATGCCACAGGGGACCTACGACCCTGTACAAGGACACAGGCCCACAGGAGCTACCTGAACGGGTGTTAAGGGCCACTGCCAATTTAGTAAAAGCTTTCTGTGGTTGGGGGGGGGCCGGCCTGTCGCTGGACTTGGGAAGTATTGTAATGACCTAAAACATAGATGAGCTTTCTTTCTTCTATCACTTCAGTGCCAGAGGGTCAATGGAACTGAAAACAAATTTCCAGAGTCAAAATACGGAGCCCTCAGTTCTACACCCTCTCCACATTACATGCTGTTTTGTTTATGACTGCCACCGAGTTCCTCAGTCTGACACTGCTCCGACATGCAGTAGGCAGAACCGCATGGCCAGGACGATCCCCCGTGTCCCTTTATCTCTCCTCCTCAATTTCCTATCCCTACTGACCCTCGGGCCACCTCTCACTCCCTCCTGACTGTCACTGTGTTGGTGATCTCTGCCCCACCCAGCCCCTTGCTCCTCGGTGTCCCCAGTCAGCCCGGCCCACAGCCCTGTTCACGGAGCAGCGTTGACAGCTTCGATGTTCTTTCCGACCCCGTGGGAAGGAAGCAGGCAGAGGGACTTGGGGGGCAGTGCTCACAGAGCCTGCAGTGGGGGACAGTAGTGTCCCAGGCCTTCACACCCGCTCGCCACTGGCTCCCTGACGCGCCCAGAGCGACAGCGAGTCCTGTGAGCTCCCTTCCCGGGGAATGTCCTGTACAGGTGTGCCGTTGTTTTTAAATAATTTTTTATTTTTCAGTTATAGTTGACATTCAATATCCTACTAGTTTCAGGTGCGTAACCCAGTGATTGGACATCATGTATCTTCCTAAGTGGTCACCTGGATGCGTCTAGCACCTATCGGACGACGTGCATAGTCATTACAGTTTTCTCGACTGCATTCCCCATGTCGTACTTTACATCCCCGTGACTGTTCTGTAACTGCCAGTTTGTACACTTCTCAACGCCTTCATTTTATTCACTCGTTCCCCCAGCCCCACCCACCTCTCACCCAGCCCCTCAGCCTCCTCCCCATCTCTATCTTTTATATGATAATTTTACGGTACCTGCTCCGTGTTTGGGTAAGTGAATTCTTATCATTGTGCTACACTTGTCTGCAGTGTTCACTTTAGTAACGGACCGTACGGGTCTGTGTCCTGGGAGCAATGGGCAACGTCTACCGTCTAGCCGAGGCGTGGAGGGGCCAGACCGTCTAGGTTTGAGTGCGTGCCCTCTACAAACGTTCGCACGGCGTCCAGGTCACCTAAACTACATTTCTCTGGATGTGTCCTTGTAGTTACGTGACACGTGACCATGTATCATTCAGGTCAATGTTATAAATATTGTAACCATCAGCGTGCCTGGCAATGACGGATGGAGAACACCCAAGAGCGAAAGTAAATGCGCTACAGTCTGGAGAAGGTGCACTCCCTTAAGTGTGGATACTCCTAATTCTGTCTCTTAAGGTAGCCAGGGCATACACGTGCACACAGGACCCTTTGGAAACAGGGTCCGTTGCTCTACAGAGGAGCGATCTAGGACTTCCTTCTGAAATTTCTGTTCTGGCAAATACAGCAGCTTTGGACCGGGGACCAGACAGATGTAGAACATCTAAGCTTTCATCAGCGTGTTTCTTAGGGCTCCTGGTTACGAGTTGGGGAAACCACCCCTGTCCTGCCGACTTGTGCCAAGAAGGATCTGCCCCGAATTCCCCCAGGGCCATCCTCACATTCAAAACGGACCATGACAGTTGACCAGCACTGCATTGTGAACCATGGTCAAGACCAATTGCCCTTTTATTATATAATTTATAAAATTCCGTTTATTAAGTCAACTTAACCTTTAAAAATGTATGGAGCAGTTCCAAGCATATAAGGCAGACTCTACATGTTTTAGCTTTATTGGTCAATACCCAAAAAGCTTCTCAACCCTGTTTCCCTAGTTGCTTTGGTGGAAAAAAAAAAGTCTTTTTTGTTCATGTGTATCGTATCATGGAAAACATCTTTCATTTCGCCCCTTATTTAAAAATATTCTATCTTTAAAGATTCAGTTCAGTGAAGGCTTGTTACAGCAGCAGGGACCTAACGTCATCACACCCCCCTCTCTCTGCCCACCCCTTCTACGTTCGCGTTCTGCCGGTGGTAATGCTCGTAAGCGTCATCAGAGAAAGCTAGGATTCCCTCGGAGCCTAAGGAACGCCTTAGACTGCTGTGCCCTCCCTCTTTGACGAGACTTTGAAGCTCGGCCGCAGTAGCAGGGTTTTGTCGCAGTCGGTTTGTGCTGCTGTGACAGGAGACCGGAGGCAGGGGAGCTTCCACAATGGACGTTTATTTCTCCCGGTTCCGGGGGCTGGGAAGTGGGTCCCGGGTCCAGGCGCCTGCACATTGGGTGTCGAGTGAGGATCCTCTTGCTGTGCCCTCACCTGGCAGAGCAGGAGGGCTCTGGTCCCCTCGTCTCCTAAAGTCACGTCCTGAGGGCTCCGTCTCATGACCTCATCTAACCCTACGGTCCCGTCCCCCCATACCGTCGTACTGGGGCTTGGGGCTTGACTCTGTGAGTCTTGGGGGAACGCAAACGTTCAGACCGTGGCAGATCCTGAGCCATCGGGACCGGAAGCCCGTTCCCCCGCCCCGCTCACGAGCGTGTTCTCTGGGTTCCAGGTGTCCCCACCCCAAGCCAGGACATCCTGCGGCACACGCTGAGCACGCTGGTGCGGGAGAGGAAGATCTACCCGACCCCGGACGGCTACTTCATCGTGACCCCGCAGACCTACTTCATCACGCCCTCCCTCATAAGAACTAACAGTAAGTGGTACCATTTGGACGAGAGGATACCTGACAGGTCTCAGTGCACCTCCCCACAACCCGGAACCATCACGCCCTCCGCCTCGGGCTGCGTCAGGGAAAGGACATTACCCAGAAACCACTGCGACTCCTGCCACTGCTGCCGAGAAGACATGCACAGCATGCACGCGTCCACTCTGCAGAGGAAGCCCGCCAAGGACTGCAAAGACCCCTACTGCCCTCCTCCCCTCTGCCAGGTGCCCCCCACCGAAAAGAGCAAAAGTACTGTAAACTTCTCCTACAAGACAGACACTCTCTCCAAACCGAAGGACAGCGAAAAGCAGTCCAAGAAGTTTGGGCTCAAGTTATTCCGGCTGAGCTTCAAGAAGGACAAGACCAAGCAGCTAGCCAATTTCTCCGCCCAGTTCCCTCCCGAGGAGTGGCCGCTGCGCGACGAGGACACGCCGACCACCATCCCTCGGGAGGTGGAGATGGAGATCATTCGGCGCATCAACCCGGACTTGACCGTGGAGAACGTCATGAGGCACACCGCACTAATGAAGAAGCTGGAGGAGGAAAAGGCGCACAGGAGCAAAGCCGGGTCCTCCGCCCACCACAGCGGGAGGAGTAAAAAGAGCAGGACTCACCGCAAGTCCCACGGGAAGTCCCGGTCGCACAGCAAGACGCGGGTCTCTAAAGGGGACCCGTCGGAAGGCTCCCACCTGGACGTCCCAGGCGACAGAGAGTATGACTTCTGCGACCCCCTCACCAGGGCCCCCAGGGAGGGCTGCTTCATCATCGAACACAAAGGAGAGAACTTCATCATGCACAGCAACGCCAACGTGATCGAGCCTCACTTCCCCATGACGCCGGAATGGGACGTGTCGGGGGAGCTGGCCAAGAGGAGGACTGAGATGCCTTTTCCCGAACCTTCCAGGGGGAGCTCCCACTCGAAAGTGCACCGAAGCCACAGCCATACCCAGGACCGGCGGTCCAGGAACGAGAGGTCCAGCAAAGCCAAGGAGCGGTCCAGGTCCATGGACAACTCCAAAGGCCCACTGGGCGCCTCCTCCCTGGGGACGCCGGACGACCTGGCCGAAGGCTGCAGCCAGGACGACCAGACGCCCATCCAGTCCTACATCGACGACAGTACTCTGAGGCCTGCGCAGACCGCCGGCCATCAAAGGGCTCACCTTTTGTCCACCAGCTATAAAGAGGTGTGTCTTCCAGAAAAAGTCGGTGGCGGCAAGGAACCCTCCAGCGCCTGTAGCCTCTTGGAGCCGGGCAAACCGCCCGAGAGCCTGCCGCCCTTCGGCGAGCTCAACTCCTGTCCGACGAAAGCAGCCACGGACGACTATTTCCAGTGCAACACCTCCGGCGAGACAGTGCTCACGGCGCCGGCGCCTCTGGGGAAGAGCAAAGAGGACCATGACGCTCTGGCCCTGGCAGAAGGCGTGAAGAAGCTGCCCCTCTCCGATAGGCCGGCCCCACACCCCTCCAGGGAGCCTGTGGGGCACAAGGAGGAGTCGCCCAAGGGGCCCGGCGGGGGCCCGGCCACCCCCGGTGCCATGGCCGAAGGGATGGCCAACGGGCGCCTCCTGCAGCACCACGGCGCCGAGCCCAGCAGCCTGGACAAGAGGAAAGAGATATTCAGCAAAGACACGCTGTTCAAGCCTCTCCACAGCACCCTGTCTGTCAACAGCTATCACAAGCCCAGCCTGTCCCTCCTCAAATCTCACCCGAAGACACCTGCCGACGCACTGCCAGGCCGCTGCGAGAAGCTGGAGCCGTCACCCCTGGGGAGCTCGGGGGCCCAAGTGCTGCCGGCCCTCCAGCGCCAGCAGGAGCCCGGCGGGAACCAGGAGGCCTCGTTTGACTATTACAACGTCTCCGACGACGACGACTCCGAGGAAGGGGCCAACAAGACCGCCGAGGAGGAGAAGAACAGGGACGACGTGGGCACCATGCAGTGGCTCCTGGAGCGGGAGAAGGAAAGGGACTTGCAGAGGAAATTCGAGAAGAACCTCACCCTCCTCGCCCCCAAAGAAAGCGACAGCGGCAGCCACCAGAGGACCACCCATTCGGCACGCCTGGACAGCATGGACAGCAGCAGCATCACTGTGGACAGCGGATTCAACTCCCCACGGTAGGGAGAGGCGTCGTTCTGCACACACACACACACACACACCTACCGGGGCCTGGGGCTTTACGCAGAGAACTCCACGAGCTCCTGGTTTCACCGTGTCGGTTCTGTGAGCGAGGGTTACGCGTTGTGTGAGTGGCGTTGTTAACCCCCTGTTTCTGGCTTCTCTTTCAGGAATTGAAACGTGTTTCTGCAGCTGTAGAGATCACCAATCTGGACTGGTGGGTTGGCTCCCTCCCTCAAACGCGCATCAGTCCACACTAAATGAGACCAACATTTCCCAGTATTTTTTCCTGCGTTTATATTGCCACCATACTGATAAAGAAAGGTGTTTTTTTTTTTAAGTCTTTCAAACATTGAGTAGGTAGTGGGGGTGGGGTAGGGGCTGGGGGTGAATTGATTGACCCAAGCACTGCGGTCCCTCTAGTGAGGATGTACAGTTGACTCTTGAACAACACAGGTTTGAACTGTGCGGGTCAATTAAGGACAGATTTTTTCCCCAATAAATACTGTAAATGCATTCTCTCTCATGATTTTCTCTAACGTGCTTCATTGTAAGAATACAGTATTAATACATACACAAATAAGTGGTAACTGACTGATTATGTTATCTGTAATGCTTCCCGTCAGCAGTAGGCTATTCTTGGTTAAGTGTCGGGGGAGTCAAAAGTCATCCGTGGACATCCGCCCGCGGGTGGGTCAAAACCCCCAACCCCTGTGATGTTCGAGGGTCAACTGTAAAAGCGGATCTCAAAACCTTCCCAGTGGGCCTGGAGGCTAGTTGCCATCATATCCCCGACTTCCTGTGTGGCCCGCCCCTTCTTGCTCATGCGCCTTCCTCTCACCCACCACTCGCGTGTCTGCAGAGAAGTGGGCCCTGTTCTGCCCACGGGAAGATCGGGGGCCTCTGCTCCGTTAGATAAAGCCTGTGCCGGGGCTGTCGTCTCTCCCCCCGCAGGACTGGCGCGACCTAATCCGGGTCCTCTAATCACAGTCCCTCCCTTCTAGTGGGTGCCGGCGATTCGGCAAAGGGCTGACAGCTGGGAGCATGCAGGGCCCGAAGGTCACGCTCAGGGCAGTGAAGTGGTTCGGGGGTTAGGAAGGCAAAAGAGAATCCATACAACTTCCTTTTTTCCCTCCTTTCCTCCTCCTTCTCTTCAAAGAGCAACTCTGGCCCTCATTTTCCTTCTGAACTCTACTCCAGATTGGTGACTCTGAGATGCAGAAATACTGTGGAGAGGCTGACAATCCTCATTGGCTGTGATTCCCAAGGTTCTACCGTGTTTATAATTTTAACGAGTGTTCAGATACAATTATGCACTTCGTATGTTTATTTTAATATGAAGAATCCTCATCAGTTCCATTGTGATCACTTCACTGTATCTCTAGATAATTTGGGAACGTAACATCCCAAGGTTAGAACTGGGAATCGTTAATCTGTCTGTCACGTTATTAGGCTTTTGTCGTCGTCGTCATCATCATCATCATTGTCATGTAACCATTTTTCCAAGTTAATGTGTGCAGAAGTCCAGTATCTAAACAGACTAGAGCGCTGGCACTCCGGTTCAAGTGGGTGAGAGACAAGGGGTCTCAGGTCTTTGCTGCCTGTCCCTTGAGGAGCCCTACGGGGCCTCAAGGAGCATGGCACTCGGTCTGCAAACTGCCAGCCTCTTAAACGACTTTTCTAAGAAATAACTTTTCCTGCATAATTTGCAAATCAAATCTTAACTTTGTTTACCAGGTATTTTGTTGTGTTTCCTTCCCTTTGTATTTCTTTCTTCTGTGCTTTTTTCTCCTCTTGAAGTCCTTACAGGGAATACTTTGTGGGCAAAATGGAAGGTCTGTCACCGATGGTGGAAGTTCAGAACCACCGCTTATGGAAGGTGTGGTTCATTTGCCCGTCCTTGCGCTCTGCTGTTCCGTGTAACGTAGACTCCTCCCACCGGATGCTTTCCACACAGCAGCCTTGGACCCTTCGTGTTGCCCTGGGCCCCCGGGCCTCTGCTGAGAGAAGGCTTTAGTGCTCCAGAGATGGTTGCTAAGGAGACGTTGAGAGTTCTTACTGGTTCTACCTTGAGAACCTACCACTGCATGACACTGGAGGTTTTTGGTTTGTGTGGGGGCACAGAAACAGAAACACTCATGAGCGAGTTGAACCAGCTCTCCACAGGATATATGTTATCTCTAAACTGGGGGTTCGGAACACAGGATGTGAATGGGGTTATTTTTTGAAGTCAGTTTGTTTGCATGTCTTGAAGTGTCTTGTCATGGTAGAAGAAGGTGGAGGTTGTTCTGAGGAGACAGCCTTCGCGGGTCAGCTGTGTGTCTGTCCATGCGCACTAGGCAGAGTTGTCTCCGTAGGAATACAGAGCTTACCCACAGATGCCATGCAGTTGGAGGATTTATGTAACAACTCCTTACCTCCCCCCTTCTTGATGAATGCACTTTCTATCCCTGTATGTGAGCTGTGTGTTCTGTATACCTCGGTGAATTCACTAAGCTGCCTTCCTAACCAGTGTATGGGGGGAGCCTACACAGGAGACTACGCGAGTTGCAGGGAGTTTCACTGGCGAGCATGAGGAGTGTTGCAGCCAAATGGCACCATCCTGCTGGCGTCTCCCCACGGACGTGAGATACGGAAATCTTAAGTGGGCCATTTGTTCAGGTCTCTCAGTAAATAGTTCACTGACCAACTAAGATCCAACTCTGAAAAAAAAGACCAAAAATGGTGATCCCCACACTCTCAGCTTTCAGTGCTGGCTCAGGAGTCAAGTTCAGCCACATTGCTAAAATTCTTCAGTCCCTTTCTGGGGGAACTTAAAGGGTATGGAGAAGGAAAAAAGGTAGAAACTTGAGCTCTGCCATAGATCGAATATTGAAACTGAAATTCCTTGACCCTAAAAGCCTGCTGTTCCAAGTCTGAGGCCAACACCGGTGGGTAACGTTAATATGAAAACCAGAGGGACCGAGGCTGCCAGGGACGCATCTGCTGTCCGTGCCGTGTGATGCGTGTAGCGTGTGAAGCCAGGGGCCGCACGGAACACGGGCACCGGGAGGACGAACCACAGGGCAGCCGGGTTCGGGCCTCCTGCCTATGACACCCCGAGGTCTTCCTTTTAAGGCGGCACCCCATCAGCACTCTCCTTTAAAAAGTAAGAACGTTTACATTCTCGGGGTATTTTTCCCGCTCACCCTCCATCGACATGAACTTTTTCACCCTCACGCGCAGAGCCCTCACTGTCCCTGTCACCCCCCCCACTCGTGATGAGTTACCGCTGTCACGAAGTGCATCCTTTGGGGAAACCGGAGCCCCGCACCCGTTTTCCACGGTGACTGCGGGGGCCGTGGCAGAGAGGAGCTTCGACAGGGGCCCGCACAGACCGCCCTTCGCAGCCGCGTGTGCCTGCAGCGCCCCGCCCAGCGCCTGGCCTTCGGCGGGTCCGTGTGGAGCCCGTGCCTTGAAAGCCGGTTTAGAAGTGGGTTCCTGGGATGGTCCCGTGTGTTTTCCCGTAGAAAAGATGACATCAGGAAGGTGTAGATTCCCAAGCCAGCCCAGGGTCACTGCTCTCTTCATGACGTGCCAGATCTCGAACAGAAATAATGTACATCTGCCCGGCTGCTCTGTGTACAAATTCTTCACCGACACCCGTTTCTTCTTCACAGTCACGCTGTGAGTAGGTCAATCATGAGACCATCCCGATTTTAAAAAGGAGGGAGTCACGTACCAGGGAGGAGAAGTACTGGCAGGATTAGGAGTGAAACGGAAGGAACGTGGCACGGGGTCTCTGGGGCCTGCGCATTTATCACCTTTCTCTCCTTCCCTCACCTTCCCAGCCCTCCGTGGTGGGGCTGGGCAGCCGCTGACGCTTTTCCTTAGGGAAGAGGTCAGGCAAGCAGGTAAGTCCGGTCCTTCCCACACCGTTCGTGGTGATGCATTGAACGTTCTGTAGGTGTGCCCAGATGCACCGTGGGCACAATGGAGGAGCTCGACTTATTTCTGTAGAGGTGTTGACCTTCCGGAGGTGCCCGCTGCTGTCAGGAACTGTCCAGTTGTCTCTCTGGTCGTCAGTAAACACACTCTCTTCGGAACAATGAACCCTTGGCCCTTTGATGGGAAGCAGATTCAAGGCCACAAGGGGTTCGGATGGAAGAAACCGTTAGTAAGGGCTGCCGGGGTCCGGGGTGCAGACAAAAGTGTCATCACTTTTGGATGGGACTGAGGGTCAGTGAGGGTGTCCACGGTCGTACTTGGGTAGACCAGCTTCAGCAGGCTCGCACCGGTTATGGGGACCAGCTGCCATCAAGCATTTTATAAGCCTTGACTCTATCCAATAGGATGGGCGTTTGGAGCATCAGTGGGGTCTCTTCAGGCTGTCTGGAAGCTGGTACCATTTTGAGGACCTTGAACATGAAACCCATTCAGCTCCTATCAGTCCGGCCAAGCGATCTTATTTCTTTATTTCCCTACACATCTGAAATGTGGAGTGCGCTGAGTCTCTTGGAGCAATAAACTAGATTTCCGTATTCCTAACCTAGAAAAATTAAGAGAAATCAAAATACTCAAGTCTTTAAGTCCTCTTTACTCTATAAGAACCCTTGAAAATTCCCACCAGAGAGTGTTTCGGGTGGGGTGTGCGGATAATGCAGACTTCGCAGCTGAATGGGCAACATCTAAGATTCCTCACCTGAAACTGCAACGTGTGATGTGTTTCCACTGAGGGGGCAGAGTTGGACACAGGCGTGCAGGTGTCTGGAAAAGGATTTCCTTCCCATCGGCGTGGCGGATTAGCCAGCGGCGCGCCTGACGTCCGCCACAGTCAGAGTCCGCTAATCAGGAGTGAAAACAGAATCGCTAGCACACGCTCACTGAGTTTCCTCACTCAGGAGCAGACTTTCAGCCTGAGTGAGGTTTCAGCCTGACATGAAACCATTCCATATGTGTGTGTGTGAGTGAGTGTGTTTAAAACCTGGTGTGGTGGCTGTAGATCACATCCAAGTTTGAAGTAGTTTCCTTGTGGAGGGGGAGCCCTTGAAAGGTCTTGAGCTGTGAAAAAAAACCTTTATTCGGGGTGCTGCCAGCTGGGTGTATCTCTCGGGCTCCCGGAGCCGTGTGTGCAGCTGGGCTGTCACTCGGGCTCCCGGAGCTGTGTGTGCAGCTGGGTGTGTCACACACACTCCCGGGGCCGTGTGTGCAGCTGGGTGTGTCACACAGACTCCGGGAGCCGTGTGTGAACAGTCAGTAGGAGAGGGTCTGTGTGTGGCGTTATGCGCCAACAAAGCAAACCCATTGCCTCCATCATTTGCTCTTCCCCTGGAACGCACTCTGTGATCACGTATGTTCCAAACAAAACAAAACACAACCTTTTTACTCTTCTAGCACTCGGGAGAGCCTGGCTTCCAACACGTCAAGCATTGTGGAAAGTAACCGTCGGCAGAACCCCACCTTGAGCCCGGCCCACGGTGGAGCCGGCCCGGCCTTCAGCTTCCGCGCGAGCACAGACGCCCCGACCAGCGACGCGGAGAAGCTGCAGAAGCCTTCCAGCTGCTTGCAGGCTTCGGTGACTAGCGTGTGAGGGCCGTCCCGCCTCCGATCTCCTGTCTCGTCCGATGCAGCCACGTTTACGACACTGGGACTGATGTTTACATCTTCGGGAAGACAAGCATCTCAACCGCAGTTTTCGTGTTTACTTAAACTGTGCTGCTAAGTAGGCTAGAGCGAACACACACGTCTTTCTTTCAGAGTACTGCTTCTCACATGTATGGCTCTGTAGCAGCAGAATAGCAGTAGGGGTGATGTGTACACTTTTGCTTCACTAACTGTACCCGAGCACCCATAGGAGCGTCTAGATGCTGTCAGTGTGATGCGCATTTTCGATGTCATGCAGTTTGCCAGTTCCACGTTTCGATGCCACAGGTGCGCGCGTAGCCCGGGTCCGTGGGCAGACGGTGCCGCAGAACTGATTCTTGACACTTCCCCCAAACACAACAACAGCAACAGCAAAACAACACTAAGCCACCACCAAACGTCCAAGGCAAGGGCCCACCGCGAGGGCCGCCAGGGCCACCCTGCCGGGAAGGGACCCCAGCCCTCCGTGTGTGAAGCGTGTAGGCACCTGTCATGTGTCACTGTGAGTGTGCGTGAAGCGGCTCTGCGGGCGCACGGGGGAGCGTGTCGGGAGGGCCGTGACGGCCGCGCCGGGAGTGTGTGTGTGTGTGTGTGTGTGTGCCGGAGTTTGTGTTTAAGGTCACAGATGCTTGTCTGAGTTTGAACCTTCCGTCATTGCCCACAGGAATAGATAGGCCTCTGAATCTGGAGTGGATAAAAAGGAAGGGGCCCCCAGCCTGGCGGGGGCGCAGCGCTCAGTGGCGGGAGAGGTCGTGCGGACTTCTGAGCGGTGTCCGTCAGAGATGTAAGGGGGAGTGCCTCCTCTTTGGGGTACTTGCAGAGATCCTAGCTTACGAGAATAGATGCGGTAATTAGTTTGTTGAAAAGCAAAATGTTCTTTGTGATACAAATGAAGAGTACGGCCTGGGGATGTTATTCTTTCTAATGGAAGGACATAAATCTATTTTATGTAGTTTTAAATAGAATGCCTAAATTAGGCTGTGGGAGAGAATTTTTAGTGGTTAGAGGAAAGAGCAGATTTAGGGAAAGTTGAACTTCAGGCCTTTTATTCCTGGGAAGATATCTATAGAGAAAACTTTAACGTAACTTTTGACCAGAAATAGACACGTGCCCGTGTAGTTAACAACAGAATGTGCTCATTCTGCAAGCAGTGGTATAATTCTAACTTGTACTCCCCCAAAATTGACCAGAATGACAATTATGCATACATGAACTATGCCAGAGTAATGTTTACAGATACTTTGTAACCAATTTCAGGAGGCATTTTTAGGTGGCTGTATGGTTATTAGCCCAACGTATTTCAAAACGGCCTGTTAACATGTGGCTTTACTTCACACTGTCACATTGAATACCAAGAAGCCAGTCAGCAGTGGAGGGACGACAAATCAGCTTCGGCCTTCTAGGAGAGAGACTTTCCAAAGTCCCCTTGTTTCACTTTACGAGAACAGCAGAATGAATCCGGAGAGAATGGAAAACTATTCGCAAAAGGGTTACCTAGGACACGAGTAGATGGTCTGACCACAAGTTTATTTAGTTTCGTGGCACGTGACGTTTGGAACCATATACCGTAAAGTACAGCTCCAAAAATAAATCTGAAATGTCCCTTCCTCAGATTTCGATCAACGGCATAAAATCTGCGGAACCCCTCTGCCCCTGTATGAGGTTCAGCCCTGGCGACCTGTTTAAAGAATGCAGTCGTGTACCTTTGCTTTATCAGACATCTGGAAGGGGCACGAGAGACTGGACGTGTGGAGTTCGGGGCAGGCTCATTTCGTGTGCTTAGAGCGACCCCGCGGCCCGCTGCTTGGTAAACTCCCACACCACTGAAATGCGTAAGTCAGCTGGCGAGCAGTGTCATGCCTTATTTCCTCCAAGGCATGCCTTGATTGCTCAGAAATGCGCTATTGTCTCACTGCTCAAATATGTCCAGATCTGCTTAAACATCTCTTAGATAACATATCTGAGAGACTAGATTCAGAGTCTGTTTCCTTGGGGAGTTGTATACCATACAGTTACTAAATTCTTCTGTCTAAATTCGTTCCCCTCCCCCCCAAAACCTGCTCTCGAGTGTTTATCATGCTATCAGTTCATAAATAATATAACCATTGAAACAGCTCATCAGCCTCCAGTTGATCCTCTGAAAGTAGCCATTATAATAATCAAATGCTGTGCGAACAGGAAAGGAAAGCATTACCTTTAGAAGCTTTAAAATAGGAATTCATCAATATTTCACAAGAAGTAGGTTTACAGACGTTATTCAAATGAAACGTGTACACTGTTTGCCTGATGCTATTGGGCACGTGATTTGAAGAAGGAAAAAAAAAAAAAAGAATTCCCTCAGACCAGCAGCCATTAGCATAGAAACAATGGACTTCGAAGATGATACCATGTAAGCAGACGTTCCCTGTAGAAAGAGCCTCCGCTGATCTATCTGGGGTTCCCGAGTGGGGAAGGAGGGTGGCAGGAGGTGCATCACAAACGTCACCCGAGACGGTCTGTGGTGAGGTTCTCAGTGACCCAGCCCTCGGGCCACTCCCAGCTTCGCCGACATCCTTGTCCTCCCGTGAAAGGAGAGCCTTGTGCTACACGGATGCTTAGCTGGCCCCCACTTAGAGCGTATCACCTGAAAGGTTTACAGAACTGAATCTGGACGAATCTCTGTGTAGCGTTCAACTTGAAAGGGTCAACCCATCTGTCAGCATTTTGCACACTTATGTATTATTATGATACAGCATATTACTTTATGGTAATTTTTATTTTTACATATAACTACCTCCATAAATTCGATGAAGTGGCCGCAGTGCGTTGAAGTGTGTTGTTCAGAAAAGCGAAGTTTAAGGCTCGCGTGTCGTTAGGCCACGGCGTGCTGCGTGCGTGTCGGCGATTGTCTGCGTGGACTTGTGACCTCTTCGTGGCCACGGTTTCCTTTGACGGCATTGTTTCACCTTCAGATGCACACCCGTCTCCCCTCTCTTGCCCACAGAGGCGCACTTGACTTCGTTATGAGTGATAGGGAGTTTCAGTTTCTTGTCTCCCCCTCTCCCCATCCCGGTTCCCGCCAAAAGTTCCCCCTGGCGAAGAGCCAATTGGTAGACATAACCTGGCGAGCTATTGGCTTCTGGAAAACTCCGATGTCAGTCCTAGAATCTCAGTAGCAGACGACACACAGGAAATCTGGACTGCCCCCTGTGGAGCACTTTGGTCCTCTCCGCCCCCACGCGCGTGCCCCCACAGCAGACCCGCACCCCACTCCAGTGATCAGAGCTGTGCTGTGTAGTCGCAACTCCTGTTACGTAGTTGGCGTTCCACTCTGTGTCTTTTGCACACCTCAGGGGACCTTGGTGAGCATGTGAAAAGGCGGGGGAGGCTAGCAAATCGAGAAAATAAATCGGAGGGCGGAAAGGGGACTAGCTGGAGAAAGAAAACAAACCATTGCTTCTCTGACCTTGGGAAGCTCAAGGTCAGGAAGCAGAAATTGAAAGTGAACCTGGAGTAACAATGATCTGAACACCAGCTGTTCCCAAATCTCCCTTTTCCATAACCCAGCCAGCTTTTCTAAAATGCGAGTTTCAATTATATTGCAGTCACCTTGGGAACAAAAAAAAAAAAAAGAAAAGAAAAGAAAACAACTCTTCAATGGAAACAAAAGTTCCTTTTTTTTTTTTTTAGGTTGGCACAGCTTTGCAAAATTTCTACCCAGGATAAACCACTTACCACCACAAAGTGTACTTGAAAATAAAGTTTTTAATTTCAGTGATAGGCCTATTGCTCGCAATACAATAGTGATCACATTTGGAAAAGTCTCATTGTTTATAACGTGGGCAGTATTTGGCGCTTGGTTCAAAACCAACGACAACCTGTAATGACTTTACAAGTTCATTGGGGGACCTCAAAGTGCTTCCAAAGCATTCAGATTCGCAAACAACCCACCCAGCAGGTCCGATTCGTAATGCCCAAACTTGAAACGCATGAACAGAAGGAGTGACAAGATTACCCAGAACACAGCGGCAGCTACCGACGATCTCTTTTCTATCTGTTTGATAGGCCATCTCGTGAGAAATCACTCAGTACGATGCTATTTTTTCTGATGTGTGCTAATAAAGTCAAAGAAAACAAACACAACTTGACACCTTTGTCCATTTTCATTCAAAAAGTTCAGGGTGTTTGGAATTTCACACCCCGGTGCCCCTCCCTGGGTGGATTCAGGAAGTGGGGGTGGGAGGGGCAACGTGTCCCCTCACGTGCGGTGGTGGTCAGAAGTAGATCTGGACCTACACCCTGTTCGCAGGTTCACATCGGGCTTCTGTCACCCCCGCGCTGAAACACCGTCTTTCAGGAACACGAGTGCTCCTGGCAGTGGGAGGTGCTGAGGCAGACGTTCTCACGAGTGCTCTTCACAGTGCTTCTTAGCGCGACAGGAACTCAGGGCCGTTGTCCAGCCCTGCGCTGAGGAACCTGGGTTTCCGAGGGAGCTGATCTGGTCCTGCGTATTTTCTCAAATTAGGAGATAGAAGATCCTCAAGGGGCGGCCTTCCGTCTTGCCACAGGCCAGCCATAGGACCAGCTGGCGGCGTGCTGGCGGTCGACAGTGGACCCCAGCAGAGGTGGCCCTTTCCTTCCCTCTCCCCGGCCCCCAGTCCCGTCCTGCCCACGGTCAAGGCCGCCAGTCCCCTTCTGTTCCTCAGTGACTCTCCTGTGTGCATTTAGTGCCAGAGAAGCAGGAGGACGGGAGACACAAATGCAAACACCACGGAAAACACTGTTTCGCTTTGAGGTAGTGAGATAGGGGCAGGAAAGGGATCGCCGTCGGTCTGGTCTTCGCCAAGTACGATAAAAGAGTCCGCCGTCACTCTGTGACCCTCCCAGAAGGGTGTACAGTATTAAGGCAACACCCAAGATTTTCCCGGAGATTTTTGCATAGGAGACATTTCATAACATGAAACACTCATGATTAGATGTCCTGGTGTGTTTGAGACAGACGGCGGCATCTCCTGGGTTGCGTTCCGCTCCGCATCTCTTGCAGCCGCATCCCAGAGCGCCCCCGGGGGCGGGCCCCCGGCCCGAGACCCCGAGTTTGCACAGTCGTGTTGTCTGTGGCTCCCAGTTGCTGATCTGCAAGGTTCAGAATCCCCCAAGGCTCAAAGGGGGGCTCAGCCTCCTTCTTAACGACTGTATGTTATCAGTTACCGGGCTTTAAATTGCTCCTGTTGGCTTCAAATGCGAACACACACACACACACACACACACACACGCACACACCCTGCCAACAAGGGACGGGGCTGCTGCTTCCCAGGTGAGGCAGTGACGACAGAAAGCCCGTGCAAGGCTAGAAGCTGGGCTGGTCCACAGACCGCCGCCTACCTCCCTGTCCAAAGGTTGACCTTGGCACCCCCCCCACCCCGTTCCTTGGCTCCCACCCGAAAGGGGTACCAAATCTGAGATCCGAGATCTCCTCCGATATCAGTCCTCTGCAGTTCCTGGAAACTTATCATGAACAAGACACGCTCCGCAGCTCCTCGCCTTCCTGCCCTCCAAGGCCTCTGCCCCCTCCTCCCCGTGTCCCCGCCCAGATACCGGTCCACCGCCGTGGTTTCCACATTGGAAGGGCGAAACAGTGTGAGGTATTGTGCACACGGGCTGGGTTAGCCCCAGCGCTAACCTCGGGCCGCCTTCCTGTAAGTATCGACAGCTACGAATTAAGGTCCTTAGAGTAGTTGACATAGATACGACTTTCTAGCAGAGAATTAAATTTCAGCGTTCAGTTTAAAGGGATCATAATTCTGCAGGTATCTTTCTCTGAGTGACTGAATGTGACTATTGCATTAGGGTACATGAATTAAGAAGTGCAAGTGGGATTTACTGTATGTTAGAACGGAGTTTTGCAGCCAAGACTGCCTTGAAAAAAAATGTGTTTGCACTGAAAAAAAAATTTAAATTACTTGGTCTCTGGTTGCTGTAAAGGTCATCCAAGATGGATGTTCTGTTTATATTGTATAGTATTTCATATGAAATAATTACAGTTCATGAAATGTCTTCCCTAATGTTACTGATTTATAACAGCACATTTGTAACATGGTTTTTATCGTGTCAGTGTGCCATATTGTAAATGATGATTACTTGTCATGCTTAGTATAATAACTTAAAAGACAAAAAAAGCACAGGGATTTTTGTAAGTCTATATTTGAAAGTCCCTCCATATGGTAATATTGTGTTCATGTTGTTTATGTAGTGTTGTGTGAAATATCCATTTTGGATTGTGTTACTTTTTAAGATATTAAATAACATTTGGTTATATGTCTAAGTGGATTTTTTTTGGTACCTGAGAGAGAATACTTCAGGCGAGATCAATTTATTTCTCTCCCCAGTTAACACAGTTTCAGGACAAATTTTTAGCGCACACTCTTGATTAGCGCTGTTGAGTGAAAACAACTAAAAATGGACATTTCTGATCAAAATCTTTTTCCAGGAATGTTGAAAAAATCACGTTTTTAGCTAGTTCTTCAAATTTAAAACAGTGAGACTTAGAGCTGCATATAATTAAGCTTTCTATATGAAATTAGAAAGAAACGGGGTTGTTTTGGGTCTTGTTTTGTTCTATTTTGTTAGTGCTCACATCACAACTTCTACCCCCAAATAGATGTGACCCCCTCTCCAGTAAACCTCCAGTGACACTCAATCTTCTGATGAGGCACTTGCACAAGTACAGAAGTTCTTCTGAATTTATCACATGTTCTTTTTACTTCTCAGTGGCTGCAAATCTTTGGCCTGGGAGAATGAACTCCCGTTTTCTCAAACCCAAAAGGACCTATTCAGACGATTAAGCCAGGAAACAGCATTCTTTTTTTCTTTAAGATTTTTATTTATTTTTAGAGAGGGAAGGGAGGGAGAAAGAGAGAGAAACATCAATGTGCGGTTGCTGGGGGCCGTGGTCTGCAACCCAGGCATGTGCCCTGGCTGGGAATTGAACCTGCGACACTTTGGTTTGCAGCCTGAGCTCAATCCACTGAGCTACGCCAGCCAGGGCTAGGGAAACAGCATTCTTAACCAGACCCAATATGGAGCTCTCACGTGGAGCCTGACCTTCTCGGAAAGGCGATGCCGCGAGCAGACTTCCCAGAGCTGCTCTGAACGACGGCAGTGTCGTCCCGACACGTGCGTGGAGCCCACAGCCACAGCTCTGAAGGCCGGGGCTTGTTTTAGTGGAAAGAGCTTGCTCTCTATACTCCAAACTGTCTCAATACGGACACTCCGTTTTTCCAGAATGGAGTCAGGACGGGCAAGGACAGGGAGGGCGTATCGTGAGTTTCACGCTCGGACCAAACGCTGCGGTGCTCAGGGGCTGCGGTGCTCAGGGGAGAGAGTTCACAGTGTGTGCCTTCCAGAAAGATCCAGACCATTGGACGCAGAGACGGGATGTGGTGACTTACGTACGATGGGGATGGAAGGCAGGCTCTGACTCCTTTGACGGAAGGGTCTCAGTTGGTAGAAATCTTTTTTTCCAAAGGAATGGCGTGGCTTTAACTTGTTTTTCAGTGTTTGGAGTGGTGGGAGTTTTTTTCTTCCATGAGGACAACCCAAGCAGAGGACTCCGTATTTGCCCCCACCCTGTTCCAGACGGGAAACTGAGAGCCACTGAAGGATAAAAAGAAGTTATTCGCCTGACCCTAAGAGTTCATTTAAGTACGAAAGCTTGTCCCTACTGTGGGAACACTTGGATTTCGGGACAGCCCCCCTCTTTGGGCTCCGTGGCTCCAGACTCCTCCTGCAAAGCAGATAGTCAGTCACGTGACACATGGGGTACGTGTGCGTCACGAATATTCACAGAGCACGTGCCGCACGCACCCTGCAGGAATTTCAAGACAGATCAAGGCACCTGCTCTCCAGTCAGGCTGGGCAGGGTTCCTGGTGGACCGTGAAAGCATGGCATCCGACGTGTGACGGTGAGCCTCAGGGAGGGAGATTCGGTGCCTTGGAGGAGAGCAGCGGGCCCCCCCCCCACCCCCGGGCTAGGCTGGAGCGCAAAGGGTGGACTTGAACGGGTGCTCAGGGAAGGGGACAGTCTGTCCTGCTCAGGCAGGTCTAGGACTGCGAGGCTAGTGTCCAGCCGCGTGAACGGCCTGCATGGTGAGCCAGCATGGGCTTGTCCGGGCGGCCACTGGGGGACCACAGGGTGACCACTGGGTGACCAGTCGGGCAGCCTCCGGGTTCTGTCACACCCCGTTCCTCCCGGGCCACCTTCCTTCACGTCCCCCTTTCTTCTCTGTGTTAAGTTCCGCGCAGTATTTTTCCCTTCTGTTACCTAGGGTTGTTTTTTTTACTTGACTCTTTTGTCTGCATAAAACCAACAACTTTTGTTTGTTTGTTGTTATGCTGTCTGGTCTATGAATAATACTTGGACTTGTTCCTGGTCTCAGTTACACATATATGATGACACATAATATTTCTTACCATATTAATACATATTAATAATATCGGAATATGTGCTATATAATCTATATCCTCGGTAACTATGTATCTAATTGCCACTGGTTACTGGTGCTTTAAGTTTCACAGTTCTGTTGCCTTGCCTTCTTTGTGCCCACAACACTATGTTCCTTCGATCTTACTTCCTCTCACCTTGGTGCTAGACACCGAGACCTAGGTGCTGGTAAGCCCACGGCTCCTGGAGAGCCGTTACTGCTAGCCCTTCAGCTGATAGAGCCCGGACGTACATGTGAGTACGCTGGCCTGCGTAGTACACATGCCTGCCTGTAAGGATTTGCACAGGTAACACCTGCATCTCTGGTTAAGCTCCACGTGAGTTCCTGCTGCTGGCTCCCCCAAGAGTCCACACCACGTGGATCATTCCAACCTCCTCCCCCGTGCGTGTCTGTAGCCGCCCTGTCCAGCAGCGAGAGACGTGGCTCCCGACACCTGCCACGCAGGTGCTTCACGCTCCCCTGCAGCACACGCGTGTGGTGCCGCCTCCCCTGTAGTTTACAGAACTGCCTAGACAAATAGGGATGCACGGGAAGTGGAAAAAGTGGAGAGATTTCCTAGTTTCTCCCAAGCAGGCGGCTTACTTAGTGAGACAGAATGGAGAAGACCGTACACTTGTTAATGGACTTATCCCATCCCAATTGGATTGTGCTGAAGAGTGGTAAGGCTCAGAGGAAAGAGGTCACAAGGAACATTAGCTAATGTGACCCGCCCTCGAGTCACACTACTGGCACTTGGGACGTGCTATATCGACTTCAGAGTGCTACACCGTGTTTTTAGGGAGCCCCCTTTCCTCCTCCCCACTTCCCACTGCGGCATATCTGGATGTTAGCCGTGTTTCAAGGTCCAGCTCCCATGCCTTCCTCTCCCAGGGGCTTCTCTGGGCGCCCCTGTCCACTTTCCTGCCCTGGCACGGTAGGTCCCTCTACCTGCCTCACCCCCGTTGTTTCCGACTGTGCTTGCCATTTTTGTCTCAGAGTCTAGAGTGCGGACTCCTGCCCGAGACCAGGACCTCGGCTAAACAACTTATACCACTTTTGTTCTGCCCACTGGGTTTCCGGGGGGCACTCCCTCTCCTCGCTGTCTCGAAAGGGGCCTGGGTGGAAGGCCACGAGCCGGATTTCAAACAGGTGGAGCCTTCACCCGCTTCTAACCTAAGCAGCCACCTATGAAAAGACACCGGCGCCTGTTAGCTTTCTGTATGTGCCAATTTTTTTTTTATTTTTTTACAATAAGCCCGCCGTTTATGAGATGTGCTCGCCACACCACTGGAAACGTGCCTCCCTTATTACAAAAGAAAGCCGGAGACCCGGGCGTGGCTTTGAGAATGTCAGAAAGTTGTTAAAAGGTTGAGAGAGAAGAAGACAGGAAGCCCTGGGTCCCTGGGTCAGGCAGGACCCGGTTTCTGCTCAGGACTCCTCGGCGTGTGTGGGGCATGAGGTGGCGGACGACGGAAATGGAGGTCACAGGCCGCTGGGTCCGGGTCAGGAGAAGCTGGGGGCGCGGGAGCGGGGTTCACGCGTGGGGAAGGGCACGGCAGCCGGGGCTTCTTCCCGCAGTGGTGGGAGCATCTGTGCCCGAGATCACAATGTGTTTCCTTTTACCCGTATCTGAAATCGACAGACAGGCTGATGATTATTTATGCAAACTTTTCATAACAGTGTAACCAAAAATTTACTTTCTCTCTCTCTCTATTTCGGTTTTTTTTCCCCTCTCTATCTCAGCCACATGTTTTTCTTTCTGTTTCTTGTCATTTCTTCCCCCAAACTCCTGCTCCTTCACTTTTTGCATCTGTGAGATTTTGGCTACAGCTAATTTTTCATTTTAATGTTCTCATTTCTCTTCCCCAGCCCCGTCACGCACTGTTAAAACAAGTTCTTGATTTTGATTTCCTGATAACCGTTTTTTTACATCTCTTCCTACAACAGGGTCGCCAGCTACGGCTAGGTCATTCTGGAGCTGTGATGTGAGTATTTAAAAAGCGTAACCAGGGAGTTCTAGTTAACGGGCTGCTTGCGATGACACCCAAATATTCAGGTTCACTAAAAATAAAATAAGAAAATAAAGTAAAAAATGGTCAAGCCTTGCTCTGGGTTGACGTAATGCCCCCAGAGCCGGCAAAGCTCTGGTTTACCTGCGGTGTCGGGACTGCTGTATTCAGCAGTAGCGCTAGAATGAAGTTATTCTCCGTGACGGCAAGGTTCAGAAACCGGGGCCGGGGTCCTGCCCTGGGGTGTGACCGTGGGTGGGGGTGAGCTGAATGGACCCTAGGTCAAGTTCCCAAAGGGAGGCAGGGCGTCGCAGGTAAGCTGAACAGGGGCTTCCAAATTCCCGTTTCTTGAAATTCTTGGCTCCATGAAAAGACACCTATGCCTTTTAGCTTCCTCTATGTGCCAACTTTTTTTTACAATAAGCCTGTATTACCGAAAACTCCGAACGCCATTTATGAAAAAAGTTTATGAATACAGTTCACAGAAGCAAGGCCACAGAGGTGACGGTGCACGCGGTCTGTGTGAATCCTCCCTGGTGAGTCAGCCCCGCCTTCCGCTGCGGCGCCTGCAGACCACTCCACCCTGACGGGGACCGGACTCCAAAGTCCGCAGATCTCTCTTGAGTACAAAAAGCCTCGTTCCTTTTTTAAAGTTGCAGATCGGCATGCGTCCTGCTTTCCAGAGCAAAGGTGTCCTCCTGGTCTCAACGCAGTGCAGTCCAGAGTTTTGTCACGCGAGGCAGGACTCAGAGGGGAAAAGGATTACAGGTAAGGATGGGTTCCTTGTTTAGGCGCAGAGCGAACGCCAGCGTGTGGGAGACAAATGAGTCCCTTGTAGCCAGGACAACCTGGTGCTTGGTGTCTTCTTATTCCTTACTTTGTTGCTTAGCCATTCCTCCCAAACCGTTCATCACAGCCAGCTCCGTCCCCCTCCGAATTGAACGGAGAAGCTTCAGGGACAGCCTACCGTGCCCTGGAGTCCAGTGCTTGCCAGTTCATAGTGTGGTGAGTTCATCTTTATCACAATTTGCAATAAATACGCCTAAAT
This sequence comes from Phyllostomus discolor, assembly GCF_004126475.2. Classification (NCBI taxonomy): domain Eukaryota; kingdom Metazoa; phylum Chordata; class Mammalia; order Chiroptera; family Phyllostomidae; genus Phyllostomus; species Phyllostomus discolor. The sequence goes on along the minus strand of NC_040913.2, from coordinate 87,012,871 downwards.
CATGGACTTCAGAAAATATCACCCCAAAAAGGTAGTCCATGAAAGGTGATGCATTTTTAAAAGCTCACACCTTGTTATTGTAGACTAGGTTTTTAAAAAGCTAGATAAGTAAATGAAGTTTAAATTTGATAGTACCCGGACTACTGCTTTTCTAAATTCAGAAATTAGCGACATACCCTTCCAGCAAGGAACTGAAGTCAGTGAAAAGATTATGCACACCTACACCCACACGGGCGGTAGTACATGTGGGTATTCGTCTGATGCAATAGGTGTTCTAGGCAGTAAATGTTGAGTGCTCTGCTTCTGACTGTTCGGCATCCTGGTAGGTTCTGGGGACACAGAGTAAAAGTCACCTTCATTGTTCCCCAGGGGACGCCAGGGGAAATGTGACACCTGTGCCCAGGAAAGTAGCGATGCAGCCAGGATGCTAAGTGCCGAAGATGGCGTGGGAAAGGGCTCCTGCCGGGCGCGGCCGCCAGCCCCAGGACTCTCCCCACCGCTCACCGGGTGTGGGGTTTGGCAGCCAGCCTCCCGCAGTGACCCTGGGGCTCAGCTTGCTGGTGGTCACACACACGGGGGAGGGTTCTGCCCTCCGACTTCACCAGGACACCTGTGAGGATGACGGGAGATCCGTGGAAACGACACACGCTCCGTAAGTTCCCAAACCAGACTTGTGCTCTTGCGGCGGGTAGGGAGACAGGACACTATGACGGCCCCGTTGTGGCACAGGTGTCCTTACAGGCTGCCAGCTGGGACTGAAGCTGGACGCTTGCAGACGAGAAGGACAGAGGGGCCCGAAGGGTATTCTGAGCGTTGATAACACGAGTTTAAGAGCAGGAGCAAAGATACATCTGGAAGACGGGGAGAGTATATCTAATTCATCCTTGAGACTTGTTTATCGTGATAAACCCGTACATGTAGATGGGGGAGGGGGTGCTAACGTTACCTTATAAATTTTCTGACGCAGTTTTGCCACAGAACATTACAGGTGGTCATTGGAGAGTGCCACGTTGGAAGACTGTCACACATGATCGAGTCATGCCTGTGGGTGTGGACGGAGCCACCGCCCACCCCTCGCTTTCGATTACTGTCTTCAGTCCGACTTTCAGCAGGAAGCCCTCTGCCTAGGCCATCCCCCTCCGGTCAGTGTGACACTCCGTTCTTTGCTGGTCCTCCTTTTCCCACGTGTATCTTGTGCACCCCCAGTTGGACTCGGCAGCCCTTGAAGTTGGGAGGCGTCCCCCCATCAGCACCTTCCAGAACTTGGCAGAGCGGCGGGCTCCAGGCTGGTGCTCACTGGTTATTGTTAACACGGTCACTAACTCCGACAGTCCAACCCACTTGAGGTTCTGCCGGTGGGTTTCAGAGCACCCCTCACCACATCATGCACGTGCACTCGGGGAGAGAAAAAGCCAAATTACTTTTAAGACGTCTGAAACACCTGTAGTTTGGGGCTGGGTTAATGCCATCCACAGTCATTGATGTGAAGGTGCTATGATCTTGCTCTATTTTAGTGTGCTTGTGGTTTGAGCTGGCTGAGCACCAGCTTTGATTCTGAACTCCAAGCACAACTGTACGTACATTACTGCCCTGTTTAAGCCCTTTCAATGGTGACGATTATGTAAACCAGACTCGACGCTTTACCAGGGTTTGGTCCCGTTCTGGTCCCCACCTCATCTCCCTGCCCAACCTCGCATCGCTGGCCCGTCAGTGTCCCAGCTAGGATGCTGCTCAGGCTCTCTGCGGCCACCAGATCCCCCTACAGACCAGCGGGCAGGCCTGGACCAGCCTTTCCTGCCCCCCATCAGAGCACCCACCCACCCACCCACTGCGTGCTGGCCCGGGCTGCAGGAGGCTGGCCCGGCTCTCCACGCCCGGACAAGGGCTTCCGCTGTGGGTCCTGCTGGCCCCGACACTGACTGGCCAGCACTGGGGATGACTTCCTGTCACGGCCCAGGTCCCCCAAGCTGCAGACGCTGCGATTTGGCGGTGATTCCTTCCCACGGCCTTCGGGAACCAGAGGAGATGTTTCCGTTTCTCCTACTTCCTCGGACACAGTTCTAACACACCCGACACGAAGCTACCCCGCTGTGAAGCCGAGACGTTCCACACCACCAACCGCTGACGTTTTCCACGGATGAGACGTCCTTTGAAAACCCCCTCCTGCAGCGACAGGGTCCCGTTTACACGGGGAGCCTCCTCCTCGGGGCTTCTCTTGACGACGTGCACAGCGGAGGGCTCTGCTGCACAGGAGCAGCGCGCTGACCCCCGGCTCATCTGCTCCCGAACTCGGGCTGTTCAGGGGTGGGCAGGGGGGGCCCCCTGGAGCCCTGGCCGCCTCACCGCCGCTGGGCTCGACGCCACGCTGCCCCTTTAAATGTGCTTCCAGGGCAGAGGAAGCCACACCCCTAGGCCAACGTGGGAAGCAGGTGAGTTTGGCTTTGAGTTTCGCTTTTCTCTGTGCTTCCCTTCTCCCCTACAGCCTATCTCTCCCCCGCCCCCCGCCCCGCCCCCCCGCACGGGAGAAAAGCCAGTAACTACGTAGGAGAGTTTTCTCTTCCAAAGGTCTTCTTCGTGTGATGGAAGAGCCTCCACCAGGAGGATGACAGTGAACATGACCTTCTACGCACTTTCAGACGAGTCCATTTAGGTGTCTTTCTGTCCCTTTTGCTGCGGGGGGAGGGGCTGTCCCTTAGCCATCTTTGTGCTTTCGGCTGGGACACAGACCTGGACGCTTACTGAGTGACTGAACAAGTGCATGGAGAGGTGCATGCGTGAGAGTGGCCGGGGGGGGGGGGTGAAGTCATCGGGGACGGTGGCCTTCAGCAAGGTCACAGGCCCCTCAGAGCCGCCTGGCTCTCCTTCTGTTCTGTTCTGTTCTAACATCGGAGCAGTGCCGGGAGGAGCCTGTGAGATGGAGGCCCACTCCTTCCGGAGGCTTCTAGGTGGAATCGGTGGCCGTGGCGCGGGTAGAGTTTGGGGTGTTTTTATCAGCATTCCCGGGGAGGCATCGTCATCCATAGTTTTAAAACAAAACAACTGATATTTGAAAAGTGTTTGAGATAGAACGTATGTGCATATTTGGAAAATAACTTGAGTAAAATTAGAATGAGCTGCTAATACAATTCTGTCTGGAGCCCTCTGGCCTCATCTTTGAGTTACTGAACCCCGGACCCCTGAGCTGGCCTGGCCTGAGAGAGTCCGCCTGTGGCCCCTCACGCTGGAATAAGACGGGTGTTATTTTGACATACTCTATTTCCTTTCAGTGTTCTCTGTGTTTTTAAACAAAATTGGGACCATACCGTCCAAATCTTGTGCGACCTGCCTTTTCCCCCTAGTGACCACAAACATTTGTCCTGCCTTAAATAGCCTTCTGTCCCATTACTCTAATGGCTGCCTATTTTGAGTCTTTCCTTAACTCATTTTCCTCCTGCTCCTCATTGTTGGACGTTTCTTTAAACGTTTTCCTGATGTTGACGTTTTAGGCTGCACTGAACATCCTTAAAGGAACCTGAATGTTTCCTGGCATCAGAATTCCTGGGTCAAAGGCTCTTTGCAGGTTCAAGGCTTTTAAAATATATTGTCAAATTACCCTTCACAATTTGCTGTGTCCACTTACACTCCCACGAGCGGTTATTAAAGGATTTATTTCCTGACCCAATTAAAGGTCGCGTTCGTTCTGGTACTTCTGCAGCTTTGTCCCCTCCTCTGGCATTTGCACCCAGAGGTGGGGTTTGGTGTACAATCTGTGAAACTCTTCAGCAGATCAGGTGTCACACGCTTCCTAGTGAAGTTTCGGTAAAACAGAGTTATGACAGAGGATTCTTTGACTGTTGCCCCTCTCACAGTATGCCACAGGAAACTGAATTAGCCATTTCTAATCACAAGTATTTTGCGAGAAAGGAACTATTTTGCTTTCATGTCTTTCTCATCTGGCTGGCCAGGAGCAGCCTAGTCCAATTCAAAATTATTTCCACTTTTCGAGTCTCTGAGCACAATGAAGGGATGATTCGGTCTCTAGCTCGGGAGGGAAACATTTACAAAACAACCCGGGGAGCTTCATCCTGTTTGTCTGGGTGGAATCAAAGCCTTCTAATTTGCAGAAGGATGCAACCTCTCCTGTAAGATGTTTCTCATTTCAGTCCGCAGCAGCCGCTACGTACTTGACAGTGTTCTTTCTTGTCGATGACATGAAACTCCCAAGATGCAACAGGTTTTCAGATGTATTATTCTCCTGTAATGAAGAAACTCAAGGATACTCGAACCTGGAGGAGCTTTGTAGTTGACGCCTTTCTTTCTTCAAGGTAACAGCTCTGTTGTAGTTGGGTTGGCGTGTGCCTGCTTATTAGCGGTATGGCTTTCTGTGCAAATGCGGTTATCGACAAAGAAGGCTCTATAGCACAGACCAGCTGCTCCGAATCACAAACTATTCATAAATAGCTTCCCCCCTACAGTGAGGCCCTCTTTTCTCAAGTTATAACAGTCAGCAGAAAATCAAAACCCCATAGGATGATAAATAGTTTAAAAACTATTTCTCCCTAGTGTTTTGAATGTCTTGGAACGCAGCACACTTTCACTGAACCAGAAATTGTATGTAATAAAAGAATATTGGGGGGAAATGTTTAGATTCTCATTGAATTCTAGAACTTCGAAGGAATGTTCTCGTTTCCCTGTGAAAGGTTAATAGCTGAGCACATGTCAAAAGCTTCAATAAAATGAGAGTTTTTGGTCCCATGCCCCCAATAAACAGTTACAATTTTTAACACATAAAAGCTGGAGACCTTTTTTTTTCCCCCTAATTTAAAATAACAGTCAAATAAATTTCTGGGCAATAAGAAAATTATTGCTTTTTAAAAGCCCTATAAATATTTCATTTTGGGGGGTCATCAAAAAGAAAGGACTGCATCTTTCAGCTGCCTTTGGACCTAAAACCGTCTTTTCTGTACACACAGGGAACAGATGCTGTTCTTCCCGGTAATTGTGCCGATGTTTTTTCTCAGTTTTAATCATCTGTTTATACGTTAAACTGACCATACTCCTAGAGGCACTCTGAACTTGAAGTCCCCTTCTGTACAGAAAGAAATCAGGAATTTCCCCAAGACCTATTGAGATTAACGTGAACTCTGCATGATCAACCGCAAGCATGGGAAATTCACGGTCGGTTCTGGACTGTGACTTTCTCCTCGAACCGCTTGTTTCCGCTAGAGGTTAACGGAACGTCAGCCTTTCCTACAGGAGACTCTTTTCAAACTAGCAGCAGTCACCAGTGTCGACAGGACAGCATCTCTGTCATAAAGAGACTTTGCTCTAACTCTGGCTGACCCATGTCTCAGAAGTCCTTGAACTTGCATCTGTTCAAATACATGCACAGAGCAAGGACTGTGGGTTTGTTTTTCAGCCCGAGTCTTCCCGGGCACAGATGGGGCTCGTGCTTATCTGGATGGGGGTCCCGAGGACTCCCACCTTGACACTGCAGTAAAAATCTCCCCTCCAATCTCTGAAGTCTCCCATCGGGCGCAGTACATTGGAAAGGGCTGCCGTTCCCTTTGGTGGGTTTAGGGAGTGGCCCCTGTGAGATTAGCATCCAGGAATGGTCTCTTCTCCGGTGCAGCAGAAGCAGATGATGAGCCCCAGATGTTGCTGTGAGGCTGTCATTCCCAGGCATGATGGATTCCCCAGGAAAACCAGCCGTAAAGAGCCGTGAACTCTCTCTTTCTCTCTCTTGCTTTCCCTCTCCCTCCCATCACTCCTCCCTCTTCCCTCTTCTCCCTCCTTCCCCTCTCTTTCTTCTTCTCCCTCCTTCCCCTTCTCCTCCTTCTTCAGTTCCTTCCTCTCTCTCTCTCTCTCTCTCGTGCACAACTTTTTCTTTCTTTCCTGAAAGATTCAGAAGGTTTGAAGGTTGACTGATAACCTCGCCGTACGGCATAACTTGCCCACATTTCGGTCACTACCACTGGCGCCGAGGGCTGAAAGACGTTTGGTTGGCTGCAGGCGTTTCGGATATGGCGAACTTGGACATCGCGCAGGAAGGCGGAGGGGACCGGGATGAACAGCCCCTCCGGGCCGTGGGCTGCTGGCCCTGTCTCTAGCCCTCCTCCCCGCTGAGCTCCCTGCAGTTCTGCTTGGGAGGTAAGAGCTGCAGTGGATTCCTGCCTACGTGCTTTATCCCTTGTTGCCTTAAGATCCTGAGGAAAGCTAACAGCGCTTCCTAGAAAATTCCAGAACGTCTTCAGCTGCCTTAGGGAATATGAACTTAATAATAATTGTACCTCCCTTATGTCTCCAGTCCTACGTTAGGCACCTTTCATAGGTTAGAGATGGTGACCTTCAAGATGACTTCATTACTCTGATGTCTTGGACGAGGGGTCTAAGAGCCACGAGAGCACGTGGTCCTCACTCACGATACAAAGCTATTAAGGTTGCGAACCCAGGCTGCAAACCCAAACCCGTCTAACTCTAAGGCCGGGTGCAGTGGCTGCTGGTAGGGAGTTCTCCCAGCACGGCTGATTTCAGGCACTCAGCAGGTGTCACTGAACCCAGAGAGTTGGGGAGCGATGTGCACAGGCGCCCTTGGGGGCTGTAGACACAGGCCACAGCACAAGGGACTCAGGGAGGAACGTGGATGGGGACGGAGAGGGGCGGCAGGGCGTTCTCGTGGTCACGGAGTTCGTAAAAGGCTCTCCCAACTGTGAGCCTGTTTCTTTTCTTGATCCGAGGCTTCACCCACCTGGGATGTGCCTGAGCTTGTTTTTCTGGAGTTAAGGCAGTGCCTAAACCAACGTGGAGCCAGAGAGGGGAGCAAGGGCTACGCTCGAGTGCCTTTCTGCGTTGCCTCCACTGGCGTAGACTCGCTGCGTAATCTGACAAACCTGCGGACGCTGCTCTCCAGTCTCTGCTTCCCCGTCTGGCTGTGGGAGTGTGAGTGGTGGCTGGAGGTCCACTCACACCCATAACCGGGTGTGACCTACTGAGGAACCAGGACTCCAAGGGGGAAGGCAGGAGCTCACCAAGATCTCTCCCCGACCTCGTTCAGCTCACCAACCCATGCTCGCCTAGTCAACCGTAGTCTGTTGGGCAGAAGGTAAATTGAGACTTTTGACTCCCTTTCTGCTGGTAAACGTCAGCGGTAGTTCAGGGCTTGGGAAGGTTGAGCCAGCCCCTTGTTGCATCCCAACCATCAGCTCTGCTTTTCCGTGGATGTGCCTACAAAGGCCCTCCATGTGTTCGGTACCAGTCAGTAGGTATCTTACCTAACTCACCATTCTGAGTTATTGCAATCACACCATAAGGACAGGATAAGGTGGTTGGCATCCTCTCCTGGTCTTGGAGGACAGTTGTCTTGTCCAATGTCCTGTGGCTGGGAACCAGCAGAGCCAGGAATCAAACGCCGGCCAGTGTCACCCCAAAGCCCAGGTCTCAGAGATGCCATGCTGCCTCGGATGCTTTTGCACGAACAGAAAGCCTCTCATTTTGCATTCTATTTATATGACTGAGTCAGCTATAAAGATCACGATCCCGCTGTCTTTGGTTTGTAGTGAGCCAGCCAGGCTCGCACAGGGTCATAACAGATTGTGTCCACAGACTCGCCACCGTGTTGCTCGCCGCAGACAGACTTCAGAGCAAACTAAACTCCGCAAGCATGCTGAACGCGTTTTCACGGCGCCAAGCCATAAGGAAGTTCCTTTCTAAATACTATTTAACTTTTTCCTGTTTGTAAAAGTAATATGCAGTGGGAAAATGCCTAGAAAAATATAAGAAAGAAAATAAAAATCACTTATAATGTGACCATTATGGAATATGTACCGTATTTTGCTATCTATAATGCCCACTGGAATATGATAGGTCTTACAAAACAAATATCTAATATAAATAAGTAAATAATTGAATTAAAAAATTAAAACAAAAGATTTTTTTCCTGACCTTTTGGACCAAAAATGTGGGTGTGCATTATGCACAGCAAAATATGGGTAGTTTTCATTATACAATTAGATGCACAATTATGCATCTCCATATCTATATATGTATATAGCTACATATTACTATATATACTGTGTGTATAAAAACATATATTTTTTAACAGAATCAGGCTCATATACAGATGTAGGTTGTTTTTTGTTGTTTGTAAGATTTTATTTATTTATTTTTAGAGAGGGAAGGGAGGGGGGAGAGAGAGAGAGAGAAACATCAATGTGCAGTTGCTGGGGGCCATGGCCTGCAACCCAGGCATGTGCCCTGACTGGGAATCGAACCTGCGACACGTTGCTTCGCAGCCCGCGCTCAATCCACTGAGCTACACCAGCCAGGAGATGTAGGTTGTTTCTAACCATGACATTGTTTTGGACCACGTGGCCAACCGCCCCCCACTCCATGCCTCAGTGCGGGGCCTCCCCAGGCCGTCTTATCCCCCCTTATAGGTGGAGTGCTGCCCTCTGGGAGTATTCCTTCCCCAGCGCTCAGGGCTCCCCGAAGTGGGTCCACAGTGACCGCAGCAGGTGGCTTTGGGCTGGTGCTGGCACGTGGTTCGGGGCCCTCGAAACCCGGTGGGGGTCATCTTCCTCTCCGGTCTATTGGCTACTGGGAGTTTGCCTGAAGCCGTGGGGATGGGCGAGGCCGCGGAGTGGCCGTGGTAAGCATGCTGGGCCTGTGAGGTCTGTGCTCGGGGTCTTATTTGTACCCTCAGGAGTTGTCAGGCACTGGCCTGTATGTGTCATCATTCCATAATGGATGAGCACTTCTTGGAATTTCTGATTTTATGGCCAAGTGGATCGTTAAGGTGACACCCAGTTCATGAGTGGTGAGTACCAAATGTCTGGTCACCTGGTGGCCCGGGGATAGTTGTCCCCTCCAGGACCCAGGGGCACATCAGGAGCTGTTATTACCCTCTCAGGGAGAAGAGCTCTTTGTTGGAGGCCTCGAGTCACTCGTGAATCTTAAGACCCTTCACTTTCAATGACCCGCCGAGGCTGACTCTGGGCTCCAAGCAGCCTCTAGACACGTGCGGGCCCTTTAAGCTCTGACGCATTTCCGGAGTCACGCGCTTCTAGCAACAGCACCTGCTGCCCTGGTCCCCGGTCGGCATGCCGGCTTCTCCCAGCTCCGCGTCTCCTGGCCAGCAACTGCCCGTCACCACAGGTGTTTCCATCGCTCTACTGTCAAGGTTCTCTGTATGTTTCAGCTTATTTTCAAAGTCAAGGTTACACATTATGCTCTGATTTCCCCAATATAAAATGAGGAAATTAGCTCCTATTTCGAGTCTTCAAAAAGAACTTCTTGACTGAGGATGAAAATATTATGCCACAATTACATTACCCCAAATGTCTATAATTTCATTTCTTCTGGCACATAACATGCGCAAAAAAATCTAAGTTCAGTTTGATTTTTGTTCTCTTTTGAAGGAAACTCTCCTTTATAACTAAATATGCTTGGAATTGTTTTGTTGGTTGTTGGAAGGCTTTTACAGATATTTTTGTCTTCAAAAAATATCTTAAACTTTCAAAAAGTCATAAGAATAAGATTCGTACAAAGAACACCCATATACATTATGCCTAGATCCACCTATCACCGATATTTGATCCTGTTTGTCTGTCTTTGTTCCTGCTCTCTCGCCATAAACACACACACTCACACACACACACACACACACACACACGTTTTTTAATGGACCATTTGAAGGTAAATTATGTGCCCTTTACCTCTAAATACTTCACTGTGAATTCCCAAAGACTAGGGAGTGTTTATGTTCAACTTCAGTAAATTTAACTTTGGAAAAAAAGACCTTTTATCTAGCCTAACCATCCATATTTCAATGTTGTCAGATGAGCCAATAATGTCCCTTTTATCACATGCAAGTGCTCTTATTGTTATGACTACGTAATTATTGTTCACCGCAGAGTCACAGAGCCACTGGACGCAAATCTTTTTCCATTCATTCGTTTGTTCATTTATTGAAGCAGGCTCTTTAAAGGTGGATACTTCTATTTTTTCAACTCAGAAATTATCCTGTATTAGATGTTTAATTAATTTGCACACCGCTCTTTCCTCTATTCCCTCTCGCCCAAACCATTACTCGTTGGGCGGAGGACCTCAGGTATTACTTCTCGTAGCGTCTTATTATTTCTCTCATACCATCGCTTGGTCAGTCAGTTTTACTGTCGAGATTTCCTTGACTCCATCTTTCAGTTACCCTATGGATCTATTTCATTTTGGCTTTCATATTCTGAATTTGTAAGAAAACATTTCATACCCATTCCTTTATGAAAACATCCTCCTTTCATTTTATAGATACAATGGATTTATTCAAGTTCTTTGAGAATGCCAGAATCTTGTGTTTACTTGGTTCTTTCCTGTTTTTCCCAGTCTCCCTTCTTCTAGGATTACATTTTCTATCTGTTTATCATGAACTTTCTTGCTTACATTTTTTATTGCCCCGATTGTCCATTAGTATTCAGGAGTAAGAGTGTAGGGGTGGACAGAGCCCTGTGTGTTTGGCTGAGGGTTTGTGTCTAGGACCATCAGGCCGCTGTTGTGCTGCGAATCCACCAAAAGCCAGAATGTGGAGGTCTTTGAGGGGATATGGCTATTTGATTTTCTGAAGAAGAAACCTCTGATTCATGAGCTTTCGAATGCCCAGGTAATAGCGTTCTGTGCAATGGGCTAGGACAGCCATTTGCACCCGGTGAGCTGCAAGAATTTTTGAAACAGGCAGTGCCTGACTGTTTAGTGAGGGCACTGACCTCTTTTCCCTTACATTGTCAAATTAAAAGATGACAACAGCCAATACAACAGTAGTCACCTACTGTGAATGAATCAAAATTATACCTAGTTTTTTGTCAAAAAATATATTTTTGGTGTGCCACGGAATTTTAACGATTAGTTTATGCGTGCCATGAGATGAAAAAAGTTGAAAATCGCTGGGCTATGGATTGCTTAATTTAGTCACCTTCCGAGAATTCTCCTGTTTTCTGCAAGTTTCACCCCCCATTTCACCAGGCCAACGTCTCCAGTTCCTAAGTTCCGAGGAGTCCTGCAGGGCGGCAACCTCTCCCTGCGACCAGGTGCCCCTCAACCAGCATGGTGCTGCTCTGTCCCCGCCCCCTCGCGTGGTTCCCCCATCACTTCTGCCCTGGCTTTCTGCCTCACGGAGTTTTGTTGAAATCACTCACCTGCACAGCGACGCCCTCTTATCTCTTTGACGTTGTAGGTTAATGCATTTTTAAATCTTGTATTGTCCTTACATTGCAGGGTGTCTCAAGGGAGAGCCCATATATTTTTTTTCTTTGCTATGGACTTAACCCCTCGATGTATTAATTTTTCTCAACTGCAACATGATCGTTTCTCAAGTCGCTTATAATTTTGAAGTTCTGTTATAAATCTCTCCCCTCCTTGGGCGATGACCTTAGACCTCAAAAGCCTGAGGTTCACCCATTTTCAAGTCTCCTCAGACTTAATGTCGAGTGAGTAACTTTTTTCTTCCTGGAGGGACTGATTTATTTCTACCTGCTACGGTACCTCCGTGGAGTGGCTTTGCAGAGGCCCTGAGCATTACTCAATAGCCCCTCTCTCACCGGGGCCGGACTCAGAGAGTCACTCACGTGCAGAGCACCGTGGATGCCACTGAGGATCGGCAGTCAGGAGCGCTGGCCCTGGTGACCTACTGCTCAGGGCTGGTGTTCAAAACGTCTCTGGTTTTCCCTGTTTCTGGCGTCTCCACATTAGTAGCATGTCTCAATTCTCAGTCCTATGAGTCTTCGTTATGTTTGGTTTCTGCTGTTCTCTGGGCAAAGATGGCCTATCATTTGGAAGTTGCCTTTGGCGTTTTCCCCAAGTTTTTTTTTTCTTTTTAACCATGCTAGGAGTCCATATTTAAGTCAGATCATTCCACATTCAGTGAAAACCTGGTGTGGATTTCTGTGGGATGCAAATGGACAGAATTTTTATTTGTGTTTTGTTATGGTTTTGGTGATGTTGATCCATGCCGTTGAAACCTGTGTTAAAATAATACAGCATACCTCTCACAAGCAAGTTTCTTCATGGTGCAGTCATATCCAGAAGAAAAATACCGAACACATGGATGGTGGTTCTGGACCAGGCAGAGTTCCGGGGCATCTGCACGAACCCATTCCACTCACCAGCCGCACGGGACAGCGCCACACCGCCCAGGCCAGGAAGGTGACGCCAGGGCGCACCCCCAGCCTGCCTGGCCCCAGAGGGGCATTTCTGTGGAAAGCTGTTTTCGTTTAGAAATTGTCCAGACGACACCTGACCCTAGGGAAGAGAGAGGAAGGCTGTGGTTCTGTAGGTAGAGAAACAGGAAGGAGGATTCCTGGTCGGGACAGAAGTAGGAGATGCCCCAGTAGCCGGGTGGGATTTGGGAAGGGTTCGTGGGAAGAACCAGACAGCAGAAACCAGCAGGGCAGAGTGCTCAGAGAGACGAGGCCTTCTTACTTGGAGAAGTAACACCCTCACACAAATGCTCTCAAACGCCTCCACATGCTACGTGAAAGGCCCCTTTCTGGTGTGGCGGTGAACTTTGTGCTTTCATGTGCTCTCCTACCCACCCACTGAACAACACGTATCCAGTGCCCACTGTAGGGTGGGCTTCGGTCCAGGCAGAGGGGGCACCTTGGTGAAGACGACCAGGAGCTCCCCTTGCCAGATGGGTGGCAGTGGGGCGGTGAGGACCCTGAGTGACACCCAGGTGGCGTGTTGGAAGGCAGGACGCGCCAGGGAGGGAGGGAGGGACTAGCAGGGCGGAGGAAGGGAGAGCTGGCAGTCCCGCCGAGGGGTGCAGGCAGTGTCCAGTGCGGGGCTTGGCTAAGCCCTCTCTTGGTTCGAGAAGGTTCGATTGGACCCGAGGCAGGAAGGAGGCCAGAGAGTCGGCCTTGCTCCATCTAGGAAGGCTGGGCCCTTGCCCAGGGAATTACTAAGGCGCGGGTGCTTGCCGTGGTGGAAAAACAGGACGGAGGCCCATGGCGCACCTGCTCCGGGACAGTGGGTGGCGGTGAGCCCTAAGAGGGAGCAGGGAGCGGGCGTTCGAGGTCCTGTGGGTCACCGAGGCCTGCGAAGTGGAAAATTACAGGGTCCGGCGCGGTGTGACATGGTTATAAGAACCGCTCTGGCTGCAGTGCCGAGAGGAGACTGTGGAGGGACAAGTGGGAGCAGAGACTGTCGGGGACAAGCCACAATCAGGCGAGATAAGAGTGACAGGTGCCCTAGCAGGGGAGGTGGTGAGAAGCGGGCAGATAGGAGAGTCTTTTGAAGCTGGAGCCAGCGGGGTTGCTTTGTGTGTCAGAGGCGGGCTGAGAGGGAGCTCGGGATCCGCGGTTGGACCCTGTGGGCGTGGACCCGAGCCCCGGCGTGCCTGCTGGGGGCAGGACACCTCGGGAACCGCAGGGAAGCCCGTCCCCGGGGTCTGCTCCCGCTGAGGCCGAGCTGTTGCTTAGACCTCCACGTGCCGGACAGGCAGTTCAGTTCCACAAGGGCGGGAAGGGTGGGCTGGGAATGGAAATCACAGGGACACTCAGCTATGAGTAACTGACCTAACTTAAGGTCCGGCACACTTTTTGAAATGACCATTGGGAACAGCCAGAGTCCTTAGAAAGTGAGAACTTTTTTTAAACTATTTTTTAAAATAGTTGAACAAATTTTTGGTTGTGATTTTTTTTTTGAAGTTTCTATTTATTTATTTTTAGAGAGGGAAGGGAGGGAGAAAGAGAGAGAGAGAGGAACATCACTGTGCGGTTGCTAGGGGCCGTGGCCTGCAACCCAGGCATGTGCCTTGACTGGGAATCGAACCTGCCATGCTTTGGTTCGCAGCCCGTGCTCAATCCACTGAGCTACGCCAGCCAGGAAAAGTGAGAACTTTTAACCTACAAACTATTTCAAGTAAATATGTGTGCATTCTAAATTTCATAATTGTAAAGGGCATCTTATACACATGAAGACCTAAATTGTGTCTCCCCAGAATTCACGTTGCAACTCTAACTCCCAGCCCCTCGGAACGTGACTGTTTGGAGGTAGAACCTCGAAAGGAGTGACTAAGGTAAGAGGAGAGGGTATATGGTAGGCCTTAATTTGGTATGACTGCGGTCCTTCTAAGAAGAGATTCGGACACAGCCACACACGCAGGGAGACGCGGGGAAAAGATGGGCAGCACCAAGCCTCGGGGGTGGGGGGTCTCAGGAGGCACCAACCCTGCTGACACCTTGGTCCTGGACTTCTGGCCCCAAGACTGTGAGAACATGCATTTCTATTGCTTAACCCCCTCGGCGGTGGTAAATACTTTGCCGAGCGTTACAACCAATACAAGAGCTATCACATCGAACCTGAATGAATCTCAGTCGTGCAGTATTGCGTTTGTATTTTTAGGGCAGTTACTTTGCTTTGAATTCTCCAGCGTTTTGTAAGCACTGCAGGATACGCACCCTGGGCAGCGAACCTGAGGCTCATGTGGGGGTGTGGTCAAGGTGGAGGCGCCTCCGACAGAGGGCCAGGAAGGTTCGGCTTTCCTCCCCTGAGGACGGGGCGTCCTGGCCTTCCATGGGTATCTGCAATGAGGCTCTCGTTGTGTTTTCCTTGTTTTCCAGCCCTGCCTTTCACTCTCTTCCTGGCTGGGTGCTGCTGGTTGGAGGGAGTGCTGGGAACAATGACTTTATAACCTCACTCCTTTCAGAAGAAGGCTTTATTAGCATAGCGATCTTATCCAAGGCTAGGAAAGCCTTCGTAATTTAATATCGTTTATTACCCCGAATCCGTTGTTGGGTCGGGGTGCTCTGTGTCGATGTGTTTTTGTCAGTGGGCAGGATGTCGTGCAACTACTCGTCAGGAGAGTTAACTCAGCGCACTTAACAGTCTGGCAGTTGGGGCGCAGCGAGCTTCTGCCTGTGAGTGACACAGGGAAGGAGACCGAGTCACTCAGGATGTGCTAACCACCAGGATCTGGTCGGCGCTGCAGAGCAATGGCGGAGAATGCAGCCGGCTGGGGCCTGCGCCCAGGACTGGCCTTGCCGGGATCTGAGGGCCCGGAACCCGGCCCCAACTGCCGGTGACGCCGGATAGCCCTGTAACCGAGGATCAAATGTTTCCATTCGCAACCACAGGGAAGGCTTAGAATGGAATTAGCTGGCAGGGGTGGGGGTCGCACTCATGCGTGGGAGGCTCGGCCTTCTGCAGGTCATGGTGCAGCCCCATGCTGTAGCTTCCAGAACATTTCGTGGAGCTTGGTGCACAGTTAAGCCTTGAATGTGTTTACTGATGAAATAGGTCTGATTTTTTTTTGTCTTGGGAACACGTTTTGTTAGGAGGTAGGAAGAAAGAGCCTGGGATGTAAGATCCAGAGAAAACAAAATCCAGAACCTAGAATCAAAATCCAAATTTTTGAATCAATGCTTAGGTTCAGGAGGAGAACCTCTATGCAGCCGGGGACACCTGGGCTCCTTCTGTAGGGGTTCCAACTTCCGGTGGGCTTCTCTTACCTCGGGGAGCCCCTCCACAGAATGTACTAGAAAGTTCTTGCCTGAGCTTAGACACCCTTCCCTTCTCCGTGTGCCCTTTAATGCAGCTACAGTAGGCTGGGACCTCACACACTGTTCCGAAGGGTGAAGCAGATGGAAAATAAGCAAAGCAGAGCCCACGGGGGCGTCACGCAGGCCCGACTTCAGGGACCAGGCTCACTGCATTCCAGCCCCGAGGACCTGCTGCCAGCTGGGTCACTCTGTCTGGGCCCTCAAGTACCGGCTCTTGACTTGTCTTCAGAAACCACGCTCACCCATCAAGATGAGGCCCAGCCCTGACTGGTCCGGCTCAGTGGGTTGGGCATCATCCCACAGACACAAAGGTCACGGGCTGGATTCCCGGCCGGGCCACATGCCTGGGTTTCGGGCCAGTTCCCTAGGTGGAGGCGTGTGAGAGACAACCACACACTGATATTTTTCTCCTCTTTTTCCTTCTCTTCCCGTCTCTGTAAAAATAAAGAAATAGAACCTTAAAAAAAAAAGATGAGGCCCAGAGAACCAGAGTGTCTCTGTGTGTCCTCTCTGTGCTATCGGAGCCCTCCCGTCAAACTTCAGGTTCAAATTTGGGAGATGGGCTCCCGCTCTTGATGGCTGACCCCCCAGAGGCCCCCCCCCCACCCTCACATGCAGAGAGGGGCTCTGGGCCAGCACAAGGTGTGCACATCAATACCACATGGCCAGAGCAGCACCCTGGAGGTGCACGTGACACACCACCATGAGAAGTTGGTCCACCACCAACAAACACATTTGGAGGCAGACAGGGGAGGAAACCTCATGAGAACGGCTCTGATGGAGACAGCGGGGACCACCCAGGAAACCGGCAGCCTGCTTTGTGGGTCCGCCCCAGGCACACTTGGCCTGCGTGGTATCTGAGCTGGCGATGTGAGGAGTGAAACTGAGGGGTTGTGTCTTGAAAGTGGGCGCAGGAAAGTCTACAACAAGTAGCGACTTCATCTTAATGGTTTTTCAGAGGAAGCAGGCAGCGTGGCCGCCAGGACCCCGCCGTCCGTGTGTCCCTGTGTCTGGAGTCAGGGCTCCTGTCCCGTGAATGGAATACTGTCCCCGGAGCATGCGGTGGAGGGCGGGGTTCTTTCTTTCCTTGTTGGGGTTTTGTGTGTCAGACTCTGGGAAACAAGGCTGGCCTCTCCCACCTGTCCTGCCTCCCTCCCTCCCTCAGCCTGTGTGTTTGCAGGTCTTTATGGAGCTGTCATTGGTTGACAAAGGCCACGTGGTTTCACTTTTGATCCCCCATCCCCCCCCCCCACCAGCCACCTGCTCCTCCTTCAGCACCAGGCCCGCCTTCGGGCTGGGGCTGAACCTGCCGTCGTCCCAACCGGAGCTGCTGCCCTGAAAACTCAGCCGTGTGCTCAAACGCATGGGGTGTGTTTTACTTCGCTTCTAAGACCATCCGTCTGATCTCCGGCAGGTTGTAGATCGTATTAAGCTGCACACAATGTTCTCCTGGTACTCTTCCTTCTTTCTCCCTAGTTACGCGCTGGTCGAAAATATTAATATTTGAAATAGACATGGACGATCTCTTTGAAATGGGTCACGGATTTTTCTCATGGCCGGGTAGGTATTGAGGAGAAAATGTCTCCCTCTAACTTGTAAGATACAAAAAGTGCTTCTCTGAGGTTTTTCTTTTTCTTATTTTTAAGGGGTGTACTTGAGGCTACTGGAGAGTTTGAGTATGTCTTCGGATAGATCTTGGTCTCCTCACAGTCTGCCACTGTTATCTTTCACTGCTTCCTGTCCCTTCTTTGTGGGGAAAAGTTGTCCACATAAATGTAAATCCAAAATCCACTGTAACTCGGAATGGGAGTCCGAGGTGAACCCTCTGTTCTTTAGGGAAACGTAGCACTGGAGGGAGGGGCGGTATTTAGGTTTCCCTCCTTTTCCTTCCCTAGAAACAGTGCCCTGTCTCTGGAAACGGCTCATTGCCAAGGATTCTTCTTAATCGGCACATTTTTAATCTTTGTGACTTTCAGTCTAAATAAAGCGAATGCTTTTGACTTTCAGTTTAGTTTTTAAATGGGGAAACCATGTAGATAGTCCCTTGGTGGGGCTTTTTTGCTGTTTTAAACATTTTTTTCCCTCCCCAATGATGACCATTCCTTGGCGAGTCTTAATAATTTTAAACAAGCCCCGTCTGAACTTGTGTTTAGCGATCTCTGGTATTTAACTGGAAGTGTCACGGATTCCTAGCATGTCCGGCACAAGTGACAGATTCCAGAAGACAGTGTGACATCCTCATTGTGCCGGTCACCGGAGTCATTTTCCACGCCAGGAGCGAGGTCATTAATATCGCTCTCTCCGTGCCCGGCGAGAGCGGTGACGTTCTAAATGTCACCCTTCGCACCCGTGGACTCTCCGTGGGCCTCGTGCAGCCCCACAGGGGACTCCACGGTTAGAAGGCCGTGCTGTGGAAGGCCACACAGCCACGCTGTCAAGAAGCAGGGAAATATGTGCATATGTGGTCGCGTCTGCCGAAATGTTTATTTGACACAATTCTTGAAAAGTGAACGGGGACCATGCCTTTACACTGGATGAAGATGGTTAGTGTTATGGGGTGGGGCGCGGGGGTGAGATGTGCAAAGGAGAACGGTTTGGAGCGCGGAGTCACGTTCTGTGGCGGTGTGCATTGCCCTAGAAATCGCTTCCCAAAGCTCACGGCTGGTTTCGAACCCCGTAGCCGTTCTGGATGGCGTAGGAAGAGAACTCCACGCTAACTGACTCGGTTTGGTGAAGACCAGCCTGGTTTCTGCTGTGGTTTCTGTTGTGTTTAGTTGCTGTTTAGGGCATTAGAGATGTTAAATTTCAGCTTCTTGACCCAAACCTGAGAATGCCGGCTCTCCCTCCCCAGGTCCAAACCCGGTACCTGGACGGAACGACAGAAGAGGGAGCACTGAGTTAGGTCACCGTGGGCCGTGCAGGGGCTGGGCAGCTCGGCCGTGCTTTAGACCCTAACAAGAGATGAGGAAGAACCCGGGAGGGGGTGGGCGTCAGCACCTCTCTCCCCGACCCTGGAGCGGCCCTGTGTGTGGAGGAGGCAGCTCTGCAGTACCTGCAGGGTAGAAAGACCTTGTACCAGCCGCCTGGCCTCAGAGCTCCTTCCTGCCACACCCTTCAGTAGTAAAGGACCTCTGCGCGGAGGTCGATCCATCATCACTCAAGTACCACCGCGCCAGCAAAGGGCATTAGGAGCCAGGGAGGGGACATAGCAATCTCTCTGGAGTCCCCAGCACTGCGCCCCCGGCTTCTCTGGGTGTGTGAGGGGCTGGAGGTGTGTGCTGGGCCAGAGCGGGCCCCCAGCACATACAGAGAGGCTGCGGGGCAGGGACCGCCAGCCCCGAAGACCAGGAGCAAGAGAAACCCGCTCCCAGCTTGCCCTTTTTTAAAAAAAGATTTTATTTATTTATTTTTAGAGAGGGAAAGGAGGGAGATAGAAAGAGAGAGAGAGAAAGAGAGAGAAACATCAATGTGCGGTTGCTGGGGGCCATGGCCTGCAACCCAGGCATGTGCCCTGACTGGGAATCGAACCTGCGACACTTTGGTTCGCAGCCCGAGCTCAATCCACTGAGCAACGCCAGCCAGGGCCCAGCCTGCCCTTGTGAAAAGCAGTGCCACGTCCCAGGCCCTGCTGTCACGACCTAACCTCCTGAAGAAATCGATGACACCGAGCCCTGTGGAGTAAAACCTCACACGTTGCAGGGCATGACCCTCTGCTGGGTTGGCAGGACCCCCCAACAACCAATCAGCTTGGTCAAGGCCGTCACCCCTCTGTCCGTTACCGGGCTGCAGGCACAAGGCCCATCCTTGCCTTGCCCACTGCTAACACGCCGGTCTCTGAATTCTACTTGAAAACCCTTGGATATTTCTCCCTGGCAGGGGCTCTTATAGTGTGCCTGGCCCCTCCTCTGCACTCATGAACAAAGACCATGAGGACCACGGGGTTCGGGGTATTGCTGGAGGCCCCCGTCACTGCGCCCACCCCCAGCCTGCGCCCACACTGGTCTACGCTGGTAAGTGGGGCCCTGTAGTCGGGTCCATTTTGACTTAGAACTGCTTCCTGATGGGTTTTTTTCCCCCCAATAAAATGACTTTTATTTTATTTGGTCATTTACATTTGTACAATGATGCTATGTTAACATTCAGAGTTCTGACAGAGAACAACATGGCAGACAGACACAAAGCATGGTGTTGATGTCACTGCTTATTTCTGTCATCACTGTTTTATTGTCGTTATCAAATTATTTTTAAATGATTTTGTTATCGCAAATTATTTTTAATTGAGGTATAATTTGCTTCACATAAAATGAATTTTAAAACATTTTTACTGTCTTTTTTCCATTACTATTTATCCCCCCCTACCCTCTTCCACCTCTGTGCCCCACCAGCCCACCCCCCAGTCACCACCCTGTTGTCCCGGTCCGTGAGTTCTTTTTCTTTAAAGTGAGTCATTTTAAAATGAATTCTGTGGCATTTAGTACATTCACATTGTTGTACAACCGTCTCCTCTGTCTAGTTCCAAGATCCTTTCCTGGTCCCCAGAAGGAAACCCCATCCCCACTAGTGGTCACTCCCCACCCCTCCCCTCCCCCAGCCCCTGGCAGCCACAAATCTGCTCTCCGCTTCTGTAGATTCGCCTATTTGGGATATTTCGTATGACTGGAATCATACAGTGTGTGAGCTTTCTGTCTGACTTTTTCATTAATTCTTTTAAAGCACTTTTTATGCATTAAGAAGTAGATAAAGTGGAAAATTAAAACCTAGACTATTAAAGTGTTTTCTCCTTAGCTGACTTCCATGTTCAAGGGTGTGGTGGTATTTTATTTCTTCTTTTTTTTAAAAAGTAAACCTGGACTTAGTCATCCTCTCATAGTTGGAAGTCTGTACCCTCGGATCACCTTCACCCATTTGGCAACTCCCCCTACCCCACCCCCTGGTTCCGGCAGCCACCAAACTGTTCTCTGTGTCTGTGAGTTCGTGTGTGTGTTGTAGATTCTACATGTAAGCGAGATCATACAGCACTTGCCTTTCTCTGTCTGACTTATTTCTCTTAGCACAGTGCCCTCAAAGTCCAATGAGTTTCAACAGATTTTAAAATAAACATTTTAGCCCTGGCTGGCGTAGCTCAGTGGATTGAGCTCGGGCTGTGAACCCAAGTGTCGCAGGTTCGATTCCCAGTCAGGGTACATGCCTGGGTTGCAGGCCATGACCCCCAGCAACTGCACATTGATGTTTCTCTCTCTCTCTCTTTCTCCCTCCCTCCCTCTCTAAAAATAAAAAAAAAATCTTAAAAAAAGAATTATTTAAAAAAATAAAATAAACATTTTATTTATTCTTGACACCTCCCTCCACCTGGGAACACTGGTCTTATTGCCTTATGTGGGTTTTGCTATTTTTAACAGACTTGATCTGTAGAACAGTTTGGGATTTACAGGAAAATCCAGCACGTAGTGGTTGTACGTACGGAGCGTTAGCACGGAGTGTGGTGTATATGGGAATATACTACTCTGTGCCTTTCTCACGCTTTTCTTTATTATCAACATCTTACACTAGATGGTACCATTGTCACAGTTAATGAACCCGCATCCACACATTGTTATTCACTGAGGCTCACGGCTCGTTCAGATTTCCTCACCTTTCCCCTTGTGTCCTTCTCCGATCCAGGATCCCACCTCCCATTTGGTTGTTTTGTCTCCTTAGGCTCCCCTTGGCTGTGACCGCTTTTCAGACTATCCTTGTTTCTGATGCCTTTGACATTGTGAGGAGTGCCGGTCAGGTTTTTGTAGGATGCCCCGCTGGAATTTGTCTGATGCTTCTCTCAAGATCAGACTGGAGTTATGGGTTTTTAAAAGGAAGGTCACAGTTGTGAAGTGCCATCTTCATCTCATCATATCAAGGGTACATTTCAACATAATTTATGACTGCTGATCTTGACCTTGGTCTGAAGCAGTGTTTGCCAGGCTTCTCCACTGTAAAGTTCCTCTTTTGTCCTCCTTCCTGGCCTTTTATCATTTCAAACAGGCTTGTTCCCGTGGCTACACTGAACTGCTTATGGACCCAGGTGGGTGCTTTGTGCAGACCCAGGCAGCCTTGAAGCTCCGAATGGCCCTGCTGTCTGTGCAGAGGCGCGGCGGTCCCACTGTAGGCAAACACACTCGAGGGCCGTGAGCACTCAGAGACGGCCACAGCTGCTGTGACGTGCGCAGGGCACGGCCCCCACTGACAGGAGAAGCCAAGTCGCTGCTGGGACATCAGACGCGTTCTCATGACCAGTGCCCGGTTCTTCTTGGCTTGAATTCTCATCTGAAAGTCCCCAGATGTACCCACCATGAAATCACAGCCAGGGTGAGCATGTGTGTCAACGCAGGAGCAGGTGGCAGAGTGAAATCTTCGTGTAGTCATTCAACACACACTTTTGACACCAGCCTGATGAGCCATAGGGGCACTCCACCCGTGACAGGTGGGGATTGTCCCTCTGCCACATCACACACAACACTTAATGGAGGGGGGGCTCTATGTCATTCATGGCAGGTAATGGAGGCCCAGAAGGCGTAGCTGCAAAGCCCATGAAATCAGTACCGACCGAGACCTCCATGAAGATCCAGGTAACTGAGGGATTAACTCTGGGCTCTTGACACTTAGATTTAGGAACACATTTTTGCCTGGATGTTCTCAATTTAAGATAAAGGGTAACAAGGTAGATCCAGGTGATGGAGAGACGGTGCCCAGGCCCTCTCTACCATGCTTGGTAATTCCCCCAGAATCTTCAAATAAGACTTGAGAGGGAATTGGATCAAATTAACTGGCTAATTGGAAACTTTATGCAATGTTATGGGAAATAACTTCCTGGGCGGGGAGCTTCAAACGGGCAGGACAGAGCACCCGGAAGTGTTGCCAGGTAGCAAAAGGGAAGCGTGGCCATGACTGTGGACTCCAGAGTGCTGCCTGTTCTCTCTCCACTGACCCACGCCTCTGGCTGCAGCACCAGAAGGGGGTAGGAGGGCGGTGGGGGCGGGGGGAGAAGAAGGTGCCTGTGGCAATGGGGCTGGGTAGCTTGGGTCTCAGGAAGGCAGTTGTAGGGCTCATTTGAAGTCACCCACAGCAGGTGGCAAGCAGCAGACAAAAGCCATCGGATAGTCCCTCTTATCCATTTAGAAAGGTGGACAAGAAGAGAGGGGTGTGTTCAGAAGACAGAAATCACCATCCAGATGGCCAACCGTCATCATCCTGGTCTACACAGTATGCCCGACTTACACAGGGCATTCTGGTCTACCAAGGGCTGTCGTATCCATGTTCTCAGTGGATCTTCTCAAATGGGGCTTTAAAATTGGTCAGTTCTGATTGAGTGACATGACTGTTACGGACTGAATGTTTGCGTCTCCCCCAAATTCCTACGTGGAAGCCCTAACCTCTAGTGTGGCGGCATCTGGGCCTGTGATCTCTAAGGTAGTAATTAAAGCCAAACAAGTTGACAACAGACGGGGCGGGGGGGGGGGGTGTTGCCTGGCCTGATAGAATTCGTGTCCTTGTAATAAGAAACGTGAGAGAGCTTCCTTTATGTCTCTGTCCTGGTCCCCGCACACCAAGGAAAGGCCATGTGAGGACACAGTGAGAAGGCGGCCGTCTGCAAGCCGGGAGGAGAGTTCTCACCAGAAACAGAATTAGCTGGACCCCGAGTCCTGGACTTCCAGCCTCCAGAACTGTGAGAAAATAAATGCCTGTTCAAGCCGCCCAGCCTGGTAGTTTCTCACGGCAGCTGAGCAGACCGGGACAATCGCTGCTGCTCACGGAGACATTTGGGGGCAGATGGAGCCCCCCGGCTGGAGCTCATGCCTGTGTTGTCCTTGTCACCAAAGGCGGGGAAATAGACTCAAATCAAACCCTTCTTATACCTCGGCACGTTGTAGTCACTGCCTAAGAAATGTCTCCGTCTCGCAGGGAAGGGTGGAGTGAGCACTGTGTTAGATTTTGGTTACTGTCACCTGGTAGGGTGACCAACTTTTCTGGCTTTGTCTGGTTTCAGCCCTGGACGTTGATCTCAGTCCCTGGCAAACCTGGCCAGCTGGTCACCCTGCTACCTTGTGGCCCACCCTGAATACCTTCATTGTAATGGTTTATAAACCATCCGGATTAATTTAGTGTGAAATGATTAACTGACTTCAGAGTATGTTTCTTTCCCTGCTCTTGTAGGGCATTCTGTTGAGAAAGAGGCGCCAGCTCCACCCATCCAAGGTCAGGTATTGCTCAGGCACCTGGGGTGAAACCTTGGAGGCCATTGCTGACACCTATCAGTCTGGTACCACCATTGTTCTGATTGGCCGGCCAGGCTCACTCTGGAGAAAGCAAAGTGCTGTTAAGGCTGGGACTTGGGACCAGAGAAAGGATGGCAAAAAAAAAAAAAAAGTTGGAAAGTTCTGGGCTTGTGGCTGGGTTGGGAAATTCCTGGGAGAAACTCAACTCCATCAGGGCCCTGGTGCCTGGTGTTGGGGGGACCGTGGGAGGGGCGGTTTGCTCTCATTCCTACTGGGGTCTCAGTTGGGAGTGTCCCTGTTCCCCGTGACTCCTGATGGCTTTCATCTCCCAGACAGACCAAATGAACCCCTTCGATTTTCTTGAAATTGCACTATTTATTTATGTTTATATCATATCTGCAGACACGAATTACGTGGGTTTCCTCTACTGTGTTTCCTCAGCTGCACTTCCATAATTTATTCTGCCAGGGTTGGCCTGTCCTTGACATACCAAGCCATTAACTTAAAAAATCAGAGAAGTTCTGTGAGGTCTCTAAATTCTTTCCTCTGATTATCAGGCCCCACGCTAGCTGAAAATAAAGTCACCGGGGCTGGAAGAGGGAAGAATAATTGGCCTAAACGGTCATGGAAAAGTCTAAACAGAAGATTTTCTTTCTCTTTCCACTTGCGATGATTTATTTTCATGGTTTTATGAGACTTTAATGAGGAAACCTTATCTGTACGCCTGGTAATTATCAACCAGATTCCCATTTCCTGTCAGAAAATCCACAGTAAGCCAAACAAAAACGGTGGCATTGGGAGAGTCTCTGGCCTCTGACCTGCGTGGCGGAGGAATAAGTCACTGGCACATGGAGCATGTGACCAGGAGGCAGGTCTGTGGCTTCTCCGGTGTGCTGTGGCCCGAGCCAGATTGCCGCCTTCCGTTCAGGATAACTTAGGCACGGAGGCCGCAAAGCGGGGTCCTCCTGCACGCCGCCCCAGGGGGTGGCTGCTGTGAGCCGGGAAAAGTACACTTTCCCTCCCTGTGACTTGATGTAATGTCCAGTCTGTTCCTTCTGCCGGGGGAATGAGATCCCACCTGAATCCGAGGCCTGACAAGATGCTGTGAACTTTGCCCTTTGAAACATTGGGTTTTTTTTTTTTTTTTGTCTCGTTTTGTTTTCCCTGGTGAATTGCAGCTCTTGCCCACAAGTCAGGAGGCTCCGACTGGAGTAACTCACTGAAGTCGCTTTATGGCCACTAACTCTAGACCTAGGCATGAGCAACAGTCCCACCGTGGGGTTCAAGTGGACAGCTTGTCGGACCACAGTGGGTGTCACCTGACCCTCCAGGACAGAGGACACAAGGAAGAGGAACTCAGCCGAGTGTCCAGAAGATGGTGGCTGGGGAGACTGTGGGAATGATCGTGGAATTTTAGGGTGCCGTAGCACCCAGGGCAGCCAGGCAATCGGAGCACATCTATCTGAGTTGTTATTTCCGGTTCCGGTTTGGTGAACAAGGTGGGAATCTCTTTCTCCTACACTTTTCTCTGGGTACAAAATTTTCCACGCTCCCAAATCACCTACAAGTTTATCTCCGCTTGCTCCGCCATTTGAAAAGAAGTTTGCTGGTGCTTCCGTCGTATCTTTATTGGCATTAGGCCGGGGCTCAGAGAACCTGAATGAGAATGAAATGACTCACTTTAAGTGAGAGAAATACTCTTCAACACTGTACCTGAAAGTCACTGCTGATAGGACCGGCCAGGCTTGCATCAGGTACAAGGTCTACCCCAGGACAAATAGATGTGGCCCGTATTTGCCCTTGACCTCTCTACAGCCGGGGTGCCAGTTCCCTCCCCCAAGTCTCCCCTTTTCCATGGGAACAGTAGGAGCGGGTGAAGAGGAGACAGTTACTCTATAGCACATAGCTTTGGACACTGTTGGGGATTTTATTATCCTTTCAATTATTAATTTATACCATTTGACGCTTTCTCTATATTGTGGGGGTGTTTCTGTCCGGCAGGCTTTTTGGACTAATGCATGAGCTGGGTCAGGCCCGTCTCCTCTTTTCTCTCCTGAGGGGCCATTTCAGTTTGGTCCCCTCGGCGAGGAGGGAAATGAGGAAGGGGGCCCTGGGCACACGGTGTTGTCCGGAAGGAGCACACTCCAAGGTCAAGGGGTTCTGCGAACGAAGACCCAGACAGGGAACTGATCCGGAGCAACACTGCCCAATCGAAATACAGTGTGAGCGACAGAAGCGATTTAAAAATTTTCTGGTAACCTCGTGTAGGAAAGGAAACAAACAAGTGAAATGAATTTTCATAATGTATTTTATTGAACTCATTACGTCTATAACATCGTTTCAACATGCAATCGCTATAAAATGTTAAATACGTTATGTGCTTGTTTGTGCTAAATCTTTGAAATCTGATATACATTTTATACTGACATTAAATCTCAACTTCAGCTAGCCCCATTTTCAGTCTTCGGTAGCCACCTGTGGCAAGCGGACTGTCGGTTCCATTCCAGCTAACCGTCCAGCCTCAGGCAGCCGGCGCTGGCTGCTCCGGCCGCACAAGGGACTGTGTTCCGTGATGGTGCGGAGTGGGTCCCAGGAAACGTGGCTCCCCCTCTCCTCCCCACTGACCAGGCAGGAGCAAAATTTAGAACTAGGTTCAGCATTTGGCTCTGCCCAGCCCATCTCTGCCTTGGGAGAATGATGTCCCAGTTCAGACTGTGAACGTCAGAACACAAATTCTCAAAGTCTGGGACACGTAAGAATCAGTTTATTAAAATTCAGACTCCCCGGAAGAACTCCATACAAACTGATAGCCATTCCTGGGGGCAAGGCCTGGACATCTATCTGCCGTCCATCCAAACCGCCAGGTGGTTCTAATCCGCCCGGCAGTTTGAAAACTCCAGCACTGACCCTAAAACAGTTGAAGTGGTTCCTCCGGGAACTTGTAGCTCTTGCCCCTTCAGGCCTTCGTGCAGCCCCGTGGGACAAGTCCCCTGCCCCCGCACCCAGGGCAACAGAGCCTGCCCAGAGGGCGGTTGCTCAGCCTCTGTCCTGTGTTTCCAGGTCACCTCGCTCTTGCATCCAGAGACCTATATAACACCCCAACAACTGAGAAACTGCTCTGCGGTGTATTTTTAAGTCTCACACTCTCCTTTTAGACTTCTTCCTCTATTTTTGTGTGTGCGACGCCTGCTTATACAACTGCTTTCCCCGGGGGCCTGTAGGATGTTTACGAACAGCTTCTCACGGATCTCTGCCGCACCCCTGCGAAATGCGTGACACGTGAGCTCACCTTCGTTTTGCAGGAGGGACGTCGAGGCCCCTGGTATCTGATTTGAGAAGACGTTTGGGTCTGCAGCCAATGGTCAAACCCCTTCTCCTGTGGCCGCTCTCCCTGTGCCTCCACTTCCCTGACCCCTGAAATCAGCTGTGTTGTTGCAACTCACCTGAAAATACTTCCATTAAGACCTTTTACCCAAGATGCTCTGTGCCAACGCCCTGCCTCTGCTCCGTCGAAGGGGCGGGATTACTAGTACCGACGTCGGGAGACTCTGGATGTGAGGTATGTCCTTCCATTTCCTATTATTTGGAATACTGTGTCTTCTGGAAAGAAATTGTCTAGGGACCCCAGTTCCCAGGAACCAAGCAATAAGCATTTGAAATGCAAGCTAATGTCCTGCTCTGTTTACACCCCCTTGCTCCCCAGTGGAGCTGACAGAGCACCACTCATGCAGGGGTGCAGCTGGCTCCAGGGGGGCCTTGAGACTCACCCAGGCCGCTCTGGGCTGAAGATTTCCTAATGTGCTCCCAAGGCCCTTGTGGCCTCTGGACTTGAACCTTTCTGTCAAGAGAGACAAATGTATGTGTGACGACCTCAGAGAAGGGTTCCTCAGGGAATGAGTTTGGATTCCTGTCTTCTGGCTGGCTGGTGTCCGCTTCCAAACCTGAGCTTTAACGTATTCATTTTCATTGTGTGTGTTTTCATAGCATCATTTCGCTTGCTATCTTTTTATCTTAATGTTTGATTTTTAACTTATAGGGTCATTTGAGGAAATTTATAAAATACCGAAAGCATAAAAAAGAAAGTTAAAATCACCTACATTTTCTCAGAAACTACCACTAATATTTTGGTGTATTTTCTTTAGGTTTTTTTCCTTGCTTTTTTTTTTTTGTAAGTGTTTGAAATGCCATGAAATCAACTTTTTCTTTCAGAAGCACTGGCTTCCTTCAGTGGGGATTGGTATTTTACAAAACCACAACCTACACACTAGAAATGCTACTGGAAGTGCTATTGCTTCTAAGTCTTTTAGTGGACAGGACTAGAAAATATATATCTAAAGATAGAATCTCTAGGAGTTTTTATTGGTGCTTGCGATTCAAATTCAGGACAGAGAGGTTTTATTGAACCTCTTCTGGTTTATATTTTTTTTTCCACATGGGAAATCCTGGTTCTCAGTAACGCAGGGATGATATAATTAAAACATCTCATATCGGCTCATAC
This sequence comes from Phyllostomus discolor, assembly GCF_004126475.2. Lineage (NCBI taxonomy): Eukaryota > Metazoa > Chordata > Mammalia > Chiroptera > Phyllostomidae > Phyllostomus > Phyllostomus discolor. Next base: position 86,984,600 of record NC_040913.2, on the reverse strand, counting down.
GCTGTATTCTATATTACTTATGTGATGGTTTCGTAATGCCAGTACAAATATTCCCACCCCCGATAAGACGGATTACAATAGTTAATTTTTTGCGTATCCCCTCCTCGGGATCTACCTTCCCCACATTTGAAACCAGTGTTGTCGCACCCACATTGTTAACACACCGCGTGCCGCGCCCTCTCCCTGCCCTGTGACAGCTGTTGATGGAATGTTCATCGCTAGGCCCCACGCCAGCGTGTCCCTGGTCGCTTTGGTTGTCTACAGCTTGTTCTCTGATAGACTCATCAGGAAAGATGAGTGTTTCCCGGGTACGACAGTTTCTAAATTCTTTCATGGGGCTAACACGTTGAACCTTGCACAATTGAGAGTCGGTTTTGCTGAGCCCTAAATCCTTGGCTCCCTTTGTCTTTGCGTTAGTGTCTCCAACATGTGAGTACATTTTCTTCTGCCATAAAGAACCGTGTTGGAAACATCTTTTTCATCATAAATCACTTCCTGTTGCTCATGCTGAAGGGATTTTTTTTGTCATAAAATTCAATAAATTTCGGTTTTGAGATCAGTGGTTCTGGTTTATGTTCTCAGGTATGTGAAACATTCTTTCAGTCTCTAGTTTCAGGGTTTTTTCCCCTTCCAGTTTCAGGAAAGTTTCTTTGCATTGTAGTTTTAACGTCGGTCCTATTTCTTTGCTTTGGTTTCGTTCTTCTTGGAGGTCTTGTTACTTTGTGTTAGGTGGTCTTTGGCTCTCTTCACTATTTGTCACTTTCAAATCTTTCTATCTTTTATTTTTTAATTTTTAAACTTTCCCTCTTTATTTTCTATTTCCCCTAAAGCCTTATCTCTTGCAATTATTAATGCTGAAGAAATTGTTTTTGTCTCCTTTCTTTCTTGAGTGTAATCCTTTCTAAGTTTTTAGAATTTGATTTCTTTATTTTCATATTTTACATTGTTTTTGAATGTAATTTGGCTCATCTTGAAACAGGAGTTATGGTTTTGATCTGTTTTGCGACCCTGTTTTCCTGCCATGTTTTCATTGGCTGTTGGACTATTCGCCTGCTCCTTATTGTCACTTTAAAATAGTATGTTAGAATAGGATTTGACTTCAACATTTTCACATTTTTCCTTGAAATTATTTTTTCTGAACTTCGGAAGGAGATGTGGTTAAGGCAGTCTTTCTAATTTTTTACAGTCCCTTCTGTTGTGAGGTTACAGAATTATTTTATCATTTAATATTTAGTATATAGAGATCCATGTCTTTTATTGACTTACTTATTGGGGTCTAAATGATTTTTTATTGATTCATATGGCTTTTGTAGAGATTGAGCATATTCACCATGTATCATGTTTGTTGTTCATCTTTTCAGTGTGTTCTGTTGTTGATTGAGTGGGAATCATCTTGATTATGCTCATTTTTTAATTAATTAATTTCTTTTTAGAGAGGGGAAGGGAGGGAGAAAGAGAGAGAGAAACATCAATGTGTAGTTGCCTCTCACGTGGCCCCCACTGGGGACCTGGCCCACAACCCAGGCATGTGCCCTGACTGGGAATCCAACTTGCAATGCTTTGGTTCGCAAGTCATGCTCAATCCACTGAGCTACGCCGGCCGGGGCCTGATTGTGCTCATTTTTTGACGCAGAAGTTTCAACACTACATGTTGCCTTTAGAGTTGCCATCATCGTTCTTAAGCTTTAAAAGTCCGGCTTTCCCCTTCTGCCACCCACACCAGCGTCCAAAGGTTTAATGACTCATGTTTCATGACACTCGCGTGGGTAGTGGCCTTCTGTCGGGATGAGCACAGGCCATGTTTACCAGGAAAGACAGAGCAAAGCTGTGTGTCATCGTGGTGGATGGGCAGGTTGTGTGAGCCTCTGGAAATGAACTGGGGAGGAGTGTCCCCAACACTGACACATCTGTCCTCCGTGCCCGGCTGGCCCTGGCCGTTCCCTCAGGGTCCTGTGACGGCAGCTCCGCCACGGGGCTGGTGCCGCGCCGAGAGCCGCTCCCAGGGTGGCCCGTCCCTGGAAAGTCACAGGGTCTGACCTTTCAGGACACAAAAGCCGTCCCCAAGTATTTGCCCAGTAAATTCTATCCACTCTACACAGCTCTCCCAGTGCAACATCGTCTGGTCCCTGCTGCACCTGGATCGTCCGTGTTCATTTCATTGCTAGGTTGATTTTCTAGGTTCCACCTGACGTTCGAACCAGGTGAGACCATTTCCCACAAAGACAAGTTAAATTCCGTCCTCCGTGAAATTCCATATCGGTGGCCCAGAACAAGGCCGGTTGCTGTTCTGAGCGCGCTCTACCGAATGGCTTGTTCTGGCCATGTGGACGCAGCTGCGTCTCGTCTGGCCTGTAGGCATTTCTGCCGAGGATGGCTTGCCGACAGCAGAGGAGGGCTCTCTGCTACTCGTGATTCGCGGCAGCGAGGGCTCATCCCCAATGCGGTCTGCTTCAAAACAGAGACAAGGCGGGTTTTATTCCTTTGCTGTGCATCATGAAGGACCGAAGAACTTCCCGCACGCTGACAGATGTATTTCTCACAACGTGGCAGAATACAGTGAGTTTCCTTGTTCGGGCAAATTCGACCTTAAAATGATGCAAAGCATACACGTGCTCCCTTAGAGTTCTTCAGAAGGCACAGTTTCTACTACTGCTTCTCTTCTTCCGTTAGTTTTGTTTCTTCCTCTCGGCTGTCTTTCATTGCTGGTTGAACATGAGAATACCTGGGAGTATTTGTGTAAAGTACCGGCGCCCGGCCCCCGTCCGGACTGTGTGAGTTAGAATCTGCAGGGCCGGAGCCTGGTGACCGTGCTTGTGAGTGACATCCTCAGGCAGCTCCGGACAGCCCGGTCTGAAAACCCGTGCCCCAAGCACACACTTTATTTGTGAAGATTATTCTACAGGGCACGTAGATAAACGTGTTTCCTCCCTGGGAGCTGCTGGTAGGGTCCTGTGATGGGGCACTGGGGTCATCGTGCGCAGCTCCAGGAACGGCGTGGGCGACAGGCCGGGGTGGGGGCGCTAAGGGAGTGTCTGGAGCCCTTCACAAAGCCAGTGCCTGCTCCGCCTGGGTTCGCGGGGTTTGGGGGACAGTGGGGGCTTAAAGAGAGTGCTGATGGAGACTGGTGGGTTCGGGCAGGTCACGCCAGTGCTGCTGCGACGCTTCTCTTCACACCCAGAGTCACGCTAACCACACCGCGTGCCCCTGGGCAAGTCGTTGAATCTCTCAGCTGGCTCCTCAGTCGCCTGTGACAAACGAGAGACGCTCAGTGTAAAAGGCATTTCCTAACTTCAGGCACCAGGCAGGGGCTAGCTAGTTTTAGGGCCATGATGCAGAGACTGGCCTGGGCCCTGGCGGGCCGAAGGCCCCACAAGCCACCCCCCACTTCATGCAGGTTCCCAGAGATGGCCCAGGGGGGTCACGTTTCTTACTTGTTGACCCCAACTCCCTCTCGCTCTGTTGAGTCGAACTGTGGTCTGGACCACGATGAGCTCCCAGAATGCCTTCCGCCACGTTTGTCTGAGCGCTGGCAGAGCGGCCTCCGTGTCTCCCTTGTCTCGTCCGCACCCCCAGCCCTGTCCCTCTGGCCCTCGTCACCCAGTGTGGGCATCGCACTTCTGAGCGCCACCCGGGCATGGGCTCTGGTGCAGGTTCAGCTCCTGCTTGTGCCCCTGACACCGCCGAGGCCAGGCTTGCTGAAGCAGCGGGAAGGCGGAGAGGAGAGGAGAGGTGTCAACGCGGCTTTCCCGGGAAGGGGGTTTCTCAAAAATCACCCTTCCCTCCCTCTGGAAGCTCCCCTCCGCCTCCCCCGGCCACCAGCGCCCTGTTTCAAAGGCAAACGGGCCTCCGAGGAGGCCGGGGTTCTGAGCTCCTCCGTGCCGCGGGGGAGTGACAGTACACGCTCGTGCGCGAGTCCTGTTGAAAGTCAGATGAAACGCGCGGAGACAGAGCTCGTTTACCTTCTCCCCCTCTCGCCCCTCTGCCCCACTTCCTCCTGCTCGTGGCTGAAGGGGAGCCTGCTGAAATCCTGGAAGAGGAACTCTTGCCCCCTGGTTCCATGTCACACAGCTAGTCATTTGTCAAATCCTGCTCCTTTCTATAAAAACGGTACCCGCAGCCGGCTTTCCCAACCTGTCGCTTCTATGGGAAGCTCTGTCCCAACTCAGGAGACCTTCTGACTGGGGGGTCCTGGTTCACTTCGTTCATTCATTCACTCATTCATATGTTCCCCGGACAATTATCGGCTGTTGGGTGGCAGCCTTCACTGGCACTCCAGACTTTGTTTGGACACTCCAAAACCGCGGAGACACGATTTCGATTTCGGCAATTTCGGCATTCTGCCTTGCTTGTAGCCTTGTCAGAGACACTTGAAAACAAATGATCACGATGCAGTGCAACTTGCTTTGCACTGAATGCAACATTAAAGGATCTGAAAGTTCTCACAGGGAATCCAGGCTATGAAGGAGAAGTAAAAGTTGGCTGGACACGGGGTGGGCTGGGGCACCCTGGACGCAGGGGCCGTGGAAGAGAGCAGGGCACGGCCGTGGAGGGGTGTCAGCTGGGAAACTGGGTACAGCACACTGGGACCTGGGGGCAGAGGGGGGGCAACCCGCAGACCTGGGTTGGGGGCAGAATCTGGACCTCAACTCTGCAGTGATGAGAGACGAGGGTGGTTCTCAGCCAGCTGAGCCATGTGGCCGTCCTGGCTTTGCTGTGAGATCATGATACAGGCGAAGGGCAGAAAGTGGAGGGCGGGCGTCCAACAGCCAGGAGCAAGGTCCCAAAGGCAGTGGTGGAGGAGGTGCCACCGGGCCCATGAGCAGGTGCCTTTCCTGCTCCCAGCCCCTCTGCTCGAGAGCGGGTGCCCTCTCCCACGGGGCGACTCCGTGTTCTCTGATGTGACGTTGTCTCCATGCACTGCCTGTGGCAAGCCGAACGTTTCATCCCACGGAAAGGAGAATTCAGTTCTGCTCAAAAGTGGAGCGATGAGATGGCCACCCTGGCAGTGTTGTGAGGGGCCACTGTGCTTTCCTCCCCTGTGTGCCCCCCACCACAGTGCGGGGGTGGGTAGGAAGGAGGAGCCCCCTGAACAAGTGGGTGGGTATGTATATCCGTTTCCGGTGGCTGCTCTGATAAGCTGGGTGGCTTAAAACAACAGAAACATGTTTTCTCGATGTTCTGGGAGCCAGAATTCTGAAGTCAAGGTGTCCACAGCGCTCTGCTCCTTCCAAAGGCGCTAGGGGAGGATCCTTTCTTGCCTCTTCCCACTCCCGGCGGTTGCCAGCGATCCTGATGGGTGCCTCACGCCCCTCTTACCTCCGTCATCACCTGGCCTTCCTCCTGGGCCCACACTTCCCTCTCCTCCTAAGAACCCCTGTCACTGGGGATGGGTCTGCTCTCCTCCAGGATGACCTCATCTTAATTCGGTTTTACCTGCAACCTCAGCTTCCAAATCAGGCCACCTTCATGGGGACCAGGGACCAGGACTTGGATACATCTTTTCGGAAAGGACAGTTCAGCCCACAGCAAAGGGCGTGGCATGTGCTGTGCCTCTCTCTCTGCCAGGCTGAGCCTTCTCCGGGGGGGTGTGTTCCACATGGGGCAGCCCCATACCCCCAGGTAACTGTGTTACACGACAGCATGCTCTTTTGAACAAATCGGACTCGTCCGTGTGTTCAAATCCCGGGGGGACCATTGGGTGCGGGACTCTGTTCCAGGACGTGGCGCTACCCTGGCGCTACCCAGCCAGACCCGGGCTCTGACCTCGTCTGAGACAATCTGTTGGACTGTGTTTTCAACTTGACGAGAATGTAACAAATTCCGTTGGCAGTGACATGACCCAAAAGTTTTTAATAGGAAAGAAAATGAATCATTCTTTTGTTTAGAGTTAAACTAAGACTCATAATTGGGAGAATGTTATTTCACAGAGTCATGCCTTATTTATGAGGGCTTCTGGGCAAAAACAAAGGCAAAAATGAAACAACGTTCAATATGGAGCGCACAGTGGGGCGGCCGGGGCAGCCTGAGGCCTGGGTGGGGTTGGGGCTGGAGGAAGAGACCCGGGAAGTGGGCTGCGTGGGACTCTTCTCCAAGGACCAGATTCCAGGAGGTCCTGTGTGGCCTCACTGTGGACCAGGCCAGATCGAGCCCTCCCGCATCCCCTCGGTGGCCACTGGAGCCACCACAATGGCGCTCACTAGGAGCTTGTCCTGGCCCGGTGTGTGTGCTCGGTGGCTCCAGCAATGAACCCCCCGGCAGGGACCTGGCACTCCGGAAATTAACCCTCAAACTGCTGTGGATTCGTCCTTGAGCCTTCCTTCCTGCTGACTGCAGAGCTCTTACAGGGGCAGGACCTCATAATGAGAAAGAAATGTTTGCAAACCATATATCAGAGGAGGGACTTGGATACAGAACACAGGAAGAATGGTTACAAGTCAATCATAAAAAGACAAACATTCAAGTAAAAAAACGGACAAAGGACTAGAGTAGACGGTTCCCCGGCAAGGATAGACAAATGGCCGATAGACAGACACATGGAAAGATGCTCCATGTCATGCGTCGTGAGGGAGATGCAAGTGAGAGCCACGAGGAGATGCGCACCCCACCCGGCAGGACGGCTGTCATCTGGAAGCACAGCGGGTGCTGGCGAGGGTGCGGAGAGACAAAGCCTGCTGGCAAACACCCAGAATGCTGCGGCCAACTTGGCAAACGGCCTCACGGCTCCTCAGAAGCGTGACCCGGAGTTCCCACAAGAGGCAGCCGTCCCACCCCAGGTACACTCCCAGGAGAAATGAAAATGCACCTCCGAAAAAACTCACACAAATGTTCAGAGCGGCAGCGCTCATAAGACCCCAAAAATCGGGGTGGAACAAATGTCCATTGAGTGATCAGTACACAATAAAGTGCGGTGGGTCTGTACCGTGGAATATTATTTGGGGGTGAAAAGAACACTGAGTCGCGCTGAGACCTCAAAAACATTATGCTGCGCGGGAGAAGCCGGCCGCAGAAGACAACATGTTGCACCAGTGCATTTCCGTGCACTGTCCAACAGGCACATCTGCGGAGGCAGGGCGGAGTGTGCTGGGTGCCCAGAGTTCAGTGGGAAGGACTAGGGAGTGGCCGCCAATGGGCTAATGGGCGTGGGTTTCTTCTGGGGGGTGGGGGATAAAACTGTTCTAAAATTGTAGTAATAGTTGCATAATTCTGTGGACATACTGGAGCCACTGAATTGTGGGCTTTAACTGGGAGAACTGCATGGCATATGAATTAAGTCTCCATAAAGCTGTGACACATTTAAAAAGCAAATATGCTCAGTATATTTAAAATCTAATTTTGTCATTCCTCCCTCCTCCCTCCCTCCCTCCCATCCTCCCTCCCTCCCTCCCATCCTCCCTCCCTCTTTCCCTTCCTTTCCTTCTTTCTGTCAAATGTATAAGCCTAGGGTGGAACATGTCTAGTTCATGGAATGAAGTACAGTTATCAATTAGGTGATAAGAAAAGGTAGCCAGCCAAACAGGAAGTGTTTATTTAATTTGAGGAACTAACTACAAAGAGAGAGAGAATCTGAGGTGTAAGCCAAGTCTTCTTAATGACATTTATTCCTTTTTTTTTATTCAACACATATTTACGGGACGTTTATGACCCATTGGAGGCACTGGACACGGTGCTGTTTTGTGACTTCAGCAGGACATGGAAGTGCACTAGCCTCGCGTGTGCCCGAGACCAGGTTCCCCACGTTTACAAGCAGTCTGCCACGGCAGCGCCCTCCCGTCCTTCTCGCGAGTGGTCTGTGCGTGCTGGGTTTGGTCTTTCGCAAATTGCTTACAAAGAGTAAACACACAGTCACATCGGGAAATTCCCTGATATTTACAGAAATGCAAAACACTTTGTTAGAAAATTTGTAAAATAGCTGTGTGTCTTGAACAATGAGTTTGTCTGGTAGCACCGCTGGGAATCTTAGACCCACGAGAGCTGGGCGTGGAGAAGCCCAGGTAGCCTTCCTGGCTCCTCTCTCCACCCCTGGGGTGCACAGATCTGCTTTGGTTTGAGGGGGGCCGGGGGCCAGACCCCGCTGGGGTCAGTAGCCTCAGCCAGCCCCAGGAGACACTGGTGGGTTATGGAGTTACTGGCAGGAGATTCGGCTCTACCAGGCTCAATTCAGAACCCATTTCTGCTCAGAGAGAATCCAAACCTTCCATCGGTGTGACTTGAAAATGTTTCCCCACGTGGATCCTCTCAACTCGCATCTCTGAAGGTGGGTCAGAGGATGCTTACCATCCCAGAGCATTTATGGACTGGTGTCTGGGACGGACTGGTGTCTGGGACGGACTGGTGTCTGGGACTGAACTCAATCTGATAGGGATTTCCAAGACCCCTTTAAGATGAAAGAGAGTTAGTAATGGGGGGAAAGGGAGACAACTGTAATTGAACAACAATAAAAAACTTCTTTAAAAAAAAAAAAAGCAAAGAGAGTTGGAACTCTATCATTCAGGACCCTTCGGGAGAGAAAGAATTCCCGGGCCTGTGCTCATTCACGCTGACGTCATCAGAACGTAGCTGGGTTGGGGTCTAGAGTCTATGCAGAGAGGCAGGGAAGGGGGCTCTTCTCTCCTCTTCAGTTTCGGGTCATTCCTTTCACTGGTCATCGGTGTTCGCAGGTCAGCCCCACTGAGGTCCTCTGGAGGGAGCGATGGGGCAGTAAAGTAATCCAGGAGAGGTGTCTATAGGTGTTCCATGCGGATTTTTACTCCGGTGGAACACCACCATGTAGAGAAACTAGAATTTTCCTGGGGGAAATAGTGTCACTTTAAAACAAAAATCAAAGGTGGGGGGTGGAAACTTCAGCCAAAGAAGTAAGCCACTAAAATGTATGCATTATTTTAGGCAAATTTTTTTTTCTCCATTTAAAGGCTGAATTTTCTTCATGAGTTACCAATAGTCACGGTTCCAGAGGTATCTTATACTCATCTGTTGATTCAAGAGTATCTATGGAGTCCCTGCACTCTGTCAGACGCCTGCCTGGAATGTTATTACGCAACTTGAAGACGCTAAGGACGCATGAGGGCAGAATGGAGCGGGAGGGACAAAAGCGAGGCTGTGTCCCCGGCCACACTCCTCTTCATTTGGATGACCTACTTCTCAGTGAGTCACGCGGCTATCTCTCAGGGACCTGTCCCTCACAAGGGAGGGAGGCAGGCTCCGTGTATTCCTCAGAGCGCCGTCCTTTAAGGAGAAAGGGGCCTTGGAATAACAGGTGGGCGTTTCAGCCCCCACAGCCAGTCTCGAGAGCACGCATGTGCTTGCAGCCAGATAACAGAGGCCGGTTTGCTTTCTTTCCCATGGGTCCGATGCTGCGGTTCAAAACCGTGTTCCATAAGCCCTTGGAAACCTTCTGTGAAGATAAATTCGGTGCATGTAAGCCATGACCCTTTGCTCCTGTGATCCAAGGCGTGGGGACGGCTCCCAGCCTCCTTGAGTTGGGGCTGGGCAGCAGTGCCCATTTCTCAGGGCAAACGCCCTCCGAGGGCTTCTCCGTCCTGGGGAGACTGGAGGTATTCTGTTCCTGACCAAACGTCTCACTGGCAGCTCTGCCTCGTTCAGTGCAAAGTTATTTTTAATGCAGCGATGTGTGTGCATGACTCCGATCACTTCGAAATGCAGTTATCCCACTTTTCACAAGGTCTCCTGCACCCGACTCAGACGACTGAGCTGCAAACGCTTCAGCCAGGCTCAGTGGCTCATCTCGGGGCCTGCAGAACTCCAGTCTCCGTGGGGGGCGGTACTTGGGCCACCCTGCTCCCTAATCAAATGGGCCGTGGGTTAGTGCTGGGGGTTTGGCTCCGGCACGTTCTCTCCGGCTCCCCTCCTTTTCCCTGGAATTCTGGGTCACTCAGGGGCCTACTTCGCCCCATTGCCGTTTAACAAGCAAGGCTCCGGGTCCCCGGTGCGTGAAACTCAGGCTTCACGCATCACCATTCCCAGCAGGGAGCTGAGGTCTCTGCAACACGGGCACCCGCACTCAGCCCGACATCCCCGTCTCTGGTGGGCATCCAGTGTCGCTGTTGTCGTCTACAGCGGCGTGTGCGGTGACAGAGCGGTGGTGTCCGAGTTAACCTCCGCACGGGCGGGCAGGCAGGCAGGCGGGTGGGCCAGCTGGCGGCACCCGCGGATTCCTCCGCACCCCGCAGGGCCGCTCTGGGTGGGGCTTCAGATGCGCTGTGTGAAGGCACCCAGGAGCCGGATCTACGGTAAGCGTTCCTGCTCCTCGAGGCCAGAGGGACATGCTTGGTGCATCCTGACTTTGGGAGGGGACGCATGCCCGTCACCCACCTCATTCTGAGTTCTCCAGTCCTTAGTGATTTTTGATGGATGGGTCACCCAAGCTGAGATACACCCTTGGTGGGACTTGGAATGAGATGGAGAAACTGCACGAGCTGGGTTGCAAACCGACAGCAGCCAGGCGTGCCACGGGGAAGCCCTCTGTTCGGGAAGGAAGGCACACAGTGCAGGACGGCGGCCCTGGGCCTGGAGGACTGGTCAGCTGCTGGGCGTGGCCAGGGCCCAGCCAGGCACAGCGGGGCCCAGGGCTCTCATACAGTGTCCACTTGAAGGCCACTTGCTCCCAGGCAGGCCTCTGCTCAGACAGCTCATCTGAGTCACCACACGTGGGAAAAAAAAGGAGAAAAACGACATACCCTTGAACAGATGCAGTGTGAGATGTTCCTTATCTTCAGAAAAAGAAAACTAAGTTTGGATATTTGTGTAAGGAGTGGGGACTTTTATAGAGAGAGTCCTCCAAGAATAATACATTTACAGTTTGTGTGGCCTGGACTGTGTTAATGAAGCTATCATTCAGATAGGAAATGAAACCCTTCCCACGGTGGAGGCGGAGGCCCCCGCAGCCAAGCGTCCGTCTGGGATGGAAAGGAGCCGCTACTGGAACAGCAGGAGGAGCACCGCGGCCAGCAGGAGCCCGCCGGGCGGGGCCGACGGGGCCGGGCCAGCCTGGCCCGTCAGCATGCACATCACCCTGGACCAGGACCCATTGTTGGGCAGGGGGGTGATGCCCGCCACGCGGCACATGACATTGTAGACGTCCACGGACCGGATTGGAGCAGCTCTGAAGTTGGACTTGAAATCTGAAAGGGAAAGGCAAGCAAGAGAGTTATCATAGCCACTCACCGGACAGAGCGGGGCTGAGTCCCGGGGCCCGAGGAACTGCACGCTCAGGCTGCAGGTGGCTTTGGGACCGGGAGATCAGCTCCGGTGATGGGGCGTGGCCGGGTGATCGTGCCCTCGGGAGAGTACGTGGAAGGCCACAGGTTGTGAAAGGGAGTAACTTCCTGTGGCCCGTAGAGATGAGCCGCATCAGCAAACAGACTGACCTCGCGCCTCACTTCTGCAGAGCTTGGAGCCCAGGTGCGGTCACAGAAGTTTACCCCTGACTAGGCCCTCCGAAGCCCAGTTCAAGGGCATTCTCATCTTTCAGGACACCTTCCAGCAGGGGCTGGCTGGCTGGCTGCGTGCCAATTTCGGTTGCAGAGACCCCCACCGCAACTCAAGAATGTTTCTGCATCTTCCTGCTGCGTGGAGAGCCCAAGGCTGGACAGATAGATGTAGGACTGGACGGTCTCCCCGGAGCTGGCCGGCTCAAAGCAACGGCAACGCCTTCCTGAGTACTCCTGGGAGGTCGTTTGAACCTGCTTGAGGAGCTTTCACTGTCAGACAAAGTAACTTGGCCGTGTGGGGGAAAAAGCGAATTGGCAGAGTTACAGGGCCAGGGAAGGCTCTGGGAGATCTGATGAGGAAGCGCTGTGCTTCCAGAAACCCAGAGGCTGCAGCCAACGCCAGCGGTGACGCGGGAGGTGAAGGCAGGGCTGGCCACTCACAGCACCGTAAGTCAGGGCGCTGGAGGAGGGACGTCCAACAGGAGAGCACCCACTCCGCCCCCACTGGAGGCAGTGAGATGCCGACTGCAGAGTGCCTGTCTGCTGCTCAGTCATTGGAAGAGCTTGGCGATCGTGTCCATAAGCAGTTTCCCTTTTAGGCCCCAAACTAGGCCTTCCCACAAAATACCTGAAGCTACACTGAGGCTGAATTGAGAAGGGAAATTGTCTGTCTATCAGTAAAGCCCATGGATGAGCTTTCAGTCCGTGTAAGAGTTTTGAAGGACATGGGTGGTTTGGGGGCTGTGACCTTTGTCATGGCTTTGCTGAAAGGGTCGCATAGGCTTTATTGAAAAAGCAAACAGACTCCGCAGCAGCGCCATCCAGAGGGCCAGCACCGCACTCTGCTCTGGTGTCAGCCCCGGACGCACAAGGTTGGAAGGAAGTCACACGCAGAGAACTCAGCCGTAGAGCACAGCAGAGCCAGGGCAGGCGATGGCTCTTGCTCGCTCTGCAGATTTAAAATGGAATTCGGAGCAACGAGGGTCATGGGTGTGCAATCAGCCTGCAAGCCTCACCAGCTGGGCCACCTCAGGAGACAGACAGGGATATGGCACCCAGGAATCATAGCTGCAGTCACGTCATATGTGCTCAGAAAATGGTAGCTAGCATTCTTCTAGCATTGTGAGCAGGCATGGAGGATAAATGCCCAGCAAAAGCAAGCGGTGGATGGAATATCCACCATAAACTCTCAGGAGAATTAATTTTACTCTAGAGGCAGGGATGATAAGGGTCGGCATCACCTCAGGGTAAAATTAGTTTTTTAAAAAAAAATCCAGAACCTCCTAGGAGAGGAGGATTAGGGCCACCCCAGGGGGGCCCCCCCTCTTCATAGCAAGGCAAATGGCACGCTTGGGCCAAGATGGTGGTTGTCCGTCCCCAGAGGTGAACCAGCTGCAGCCTGAGGAATCAATGGAAAGGTTGCCCTGGTGACAGGAAAGCAAGTCCCCTCCATCCTTCCAACTCGCCATGAACTTGAATGTGGTCGTCCTGCTTCCCCATCACATGGTGACATGGTGGTCCTGTCCTTGTCGGGCATGTGGGTGGGGGAGGGTGGGTGGGGGAGTGTGGGAGGTAGACAGTAGTAAACCCAAGATACCCTTCCCCAGCTGTCCAAACACCCCTTCTTTAACGCTTGGGCGAAGTGTTGAGATAAACTCTGCAGAAGACCATCTTTGTACGTTCAAAGAGCAAAATCAAATCCTGTGCACGTCTGCAGGAAGCGGAGTTGAGTTTTCTTTCCCATTCCACCTGGCTCGTGGCTTCTTATTCCCCAGGACTGGGACTTTGGGCTCAGGGCAGACATGATCCAGGCTGGAGTGGGAGCTTCTAGAAAACTCCTGAATAGCAGAACAAGGCCTGATCCGATCTGGGAGGACTCCGCCAAACTCTGCCCAGTTCCAAATGGCATTTGGAACCTGTACCGGGAATCCAAGTTATTCCCATGGGTTTTACATTTTGCAGATGTTAAAACCATTTCTCTTAAAGCGTGAAGGTTCTGCAGCCTCCCGCGGTGCCCAGTCCCCCGAGCTGCTGGCTGAGCGAGGCTCGCTGGCCCGCACACAGCTCACCCGGCCACGCTCCTGCTGTCTCTTCGGGAGTGTGGAGTTCTCCCTGGCAGGATTAGGTTGTTCACATTAGAAACTGTTTCAGCAAAGCCATGACAAAGGTCACAGCCCCCAAACTACCCATGTCCTAAGGCAGAGAGAGGCTGCCTTCCAGAATTGGTCCCCTTTCCCTTGGCCGGGCCAGACTCACTCACTCCTAAGACAGTCTGAGTGCAGCCACAGCGCTGCCCAGCTTCCTCCCTCGGCGAGAGGCACGTACAGTTAACTGGGAGGGATGCACCTTTATCTCCGAGTGCGGCTCGATCGCTATGAACGGCCTTGCTCTTAAATGTCCCTCCGAGTAAACAGCCAGTGTGTGAAGCTGTTCGATCCCCCGTGAGGACCGGAGCCAGGAACGTGACGTTTGGCGGGAGGCTCCCAGGGCTCAGTCTGCCTGGAAACACTTTTGCAATGAGCCCAGTCCGTTTTCATCAGGGGTCGCCTTGCTGTCTGTAAAGGACTCAGGCTTTGAGTTTTAAAGGAGCCCACGACGGAGGCCCTGGCTAATGGACAACATCTCCCCGCCGAGGTGAACTCCGAGTTGACTCGGCTTGGGGAATTCGGTTTGAACTTATTGGGGATTTGCTTCTGCTTTCAGAAGAGGCCCGAGACACTGGCTCATAAACACTCCTGTAGCTGACAACTGTTTTGCATTCACAATCTTTTTCTCTCTCCGGGGACGCAGAAGGTGATGCTTTTGAACGGGAGCCCAGCTGTCTGGTGCTCCCCCGTACAAAGGCCGTGGCCCTGGAGTGTCTCCAACCTAATCTAGCGGGTCGACCTCCACCAAGTCCGCAGGGTGTCATCACTCACCCACTCCGCCCGGAGCTCCGCCGAGCCGACGGGCCGGCTGACGGGCAGCACCTGACAGCTGTTACTGGTTGACAGCGATGTGCTGGACACCCTCTGTGCTCCCCCCTCCGGCCAAGTCCTGAACCCAGCCAGGGCTCTGGAAGTGTTTGCTGCTACTGTTGTCTGCGGCTTCCCTCGGGACTGGGAACTTGAACCACAAGCGGGAAAGGATTTGGACCGCTGTGTTTCCTACGCTCAGGGTCCCAGAGGCTCCCATGGAGGGTGCAGAAATGGACACCTGGTAGTTCTCAGCCGCTATTTTGTCGTAAGCAGCGTGACCCACGGCAGGTGGGTTGATGTATACCTTTGTCTTGCTACATCCAGAAGAAGAGCAAGGCTTCTAGGTCCAATGTCTAACTTAGCATTTGGAAGAAAAGCGGGGATTTCATGGGCTGAAGCATTTTGATGACATCCAGGTAAAGGCTTTGGAGCGTGGGTGTCAGGGCCAGATTATGACATGTAGCCAGGGGGGCAGACAGTAGTGAGAAAGAAGAGTGGCTCGTGGACCCGTCAACTGATGAGTAATGGCTGTCGCATGCTTTTGACTCTAATTTTTTTTTTGTAAGAAGAGGGTATTTGGGTAGTTGTATGATCTTCAGAGTGTTCGATAAACTTTTCCAAAACGTGAATGTTTAGCTCTCTAAATGATTAAAGCAAATGCCCAAATAGGCCACCTTTGTCCCCTGCTCCCTTCCAGCCCTAGGGATTCACCCGGCCAGAGAAGGCCCAGTCAATCTTTCATCCCAGGCATCCCTCGTCTTTCTGGCTGATTCTCAGAGTCGCTCTCCAGGTCATTTCCTAGCCACCCCTGAGCGCATCCCGGCTTCTGGTCGGGCCCTGGACCGTGCAGCCCGGCCCCACGGGGCGGGTGCTCTGCACAGGGAGGAACTGTGTGTGGGAGGGGCAGACCCCGGGATGCCACCCCGTCCACACTGGACCTGGGGCTGTCAGCAGCCGGGTGTCCGGTCAGCTCTCCTGGACCTCCGATGGCTGTGAAACCCATTTTGAGGAATTAAGTAAAAGATGAATCACGAACATGTGGAAGACATTTTCTTCGCTGCACTCAAGATTTCACATTTACAAGGAAAACTATTTGGCCACATGTGCCAAACCCGAGAAGCATCTGAAAGCGAGCCAGCGCGAGGCGTCTCCCGGAGACCGGCTGGGCCAGCTCAGTGCTGCTCAGAGAGAAAGCGGCCCAGCTTCCCTGCACACGCTGAGCCCCCGGGAACCCCTGGGAGTGGGTGGCCAGGGGACTCCCGCCCTTCCCTCACCTACCAGGTCCGAAGGCCAGGAAGATGCCACGCATGTCCCGGAGCTCGTTGTCGTAGCCGTGCCACCCGCGCTGCCAGCCGCCCCGCTGGCCCGTGCTGTTCATCCAGAATGGGAGCAGCTCCCGGCTCTGCGACCAAGCAAGGTGGTTACTCGCGCCGCGTCCTGACAACTGTCATCAGGGGGCAGCTGGTCCAAACCACCTCCCAGCGTGGGGACAACGCCCTTCTCTCTCAGCCCTGGGGTCCTCTCTTCCTACTCCAGGAGCTCGGACCCCTCCAGGCAGCCCATCCCGCCGCCAGGGAGCTCTGGTTAGGAAGGCGTTTTCTCACTCGGAGCTGCGCGGCACCTGTGCCTCCCAGTGGGCTTTAGAACCACTAAATACAGCAGGTTCGAGACAGACCGGCCGTAAAGTGTTTCTGTGGCGTCATGGAAAATGTGTTTGGCCTTTGTCCCAGGTTCCTGGTATGGACTCCCTGCACCTTTGGAATGTCCTGGGCGACAGGAGTGCCTTTGTTATTCCTAAGGGACCTTTTCCTCCCACCTGGGCTCATGCTAATTGGATGACTTGGGGGGGGTCTGAGGGAGGGGCTGGATAGCTTCAGGAAGGAGGCTGGTCCCTCTTGGGGGGTGAGAGGGGCAGAACTTTCAGCCTATCTCCTGACCCCTGACCTCTAAGAATGAGCTCAGCCATGTGGCCAGTGGTCGAATCACCCCAGCCTACACAACAAAACCCCATGTCAAGCCCGGGAACCACACCGCCAGGGAGTCTCGGGACGGATGGGCACAGCTGTGTGCTGGGGTGGGGTGGGGTGGGGCTTACCCAAAAGGAACGGGACACTCTGCACTCCCCCACCCCCATGTGTCTCTTCCCTGTGGCCGTACCTCAGTCGTAGCCTTTACAATGAAACGGACATCATGAGCACAGCACCTCTCTGAGTTCTGAGATGCACTGAACCTGCAGAGGGTGGTGAGACCCTCCAACTATAGCCACGTCAGATCCGAGTGTGGGGAGGCTGGGGACCCACACTGTGGCTGTCATGTGAAAGGGCACACTCTTGTGGGACTGAGCCCCTGAACACACGGCGGGGGGCGGGGGGAGGCATGCTGCTCTAACTCGGGGCAGTCAGTGTCATCACTGAACTGCCCTGCAGGACACCTGAGCCCTGTCAGAATTACTGGGAAAGCTGCAGCTAATGTCATCATCTTGTGTCGCTAGCAGAGCCCCTGAAGCCCAGAGGTAGCCCACCCTGCCTACGGGGTGCTCCTTCCCCCATCTGTGCCACCCGTCCTTCCTTCTTCTGGCCCCCCACTCCCACCCCACAGCCCCTCGGAACACGTCTGCCCCCCTCTCCACGTGGTCAGATGTTTGAAGATGACACGCAGGTTCCTCTCATCCAGGTCTTGTAGTTCCACACTCCCTTCAGCCGTCCTTCGTCTGGGGGGACCCAGGGCCATCACTCCCCTGACGCCCTTCCTCCCTTCCGAACTCTACTCTCTGCTCTTAGACTGCAGCTGCTTGCTCGGGGGACAGAAGGCTGAAGGGTGAGTCCTGAGGAGGCTGTGGCCAGGCGGACACACCGAGCCCTTCGTGGCAGGCTGAGCATTCCCTCCTGCCGGTCCGGGCGTCCCCTCACTAAGCAGGTGTGATGTCACAGACAGTGCAGACACAGGCGGTAGAACAGCTGGTTGTGATGAATGAGCAGAAGCAAAACAGCGAAGTACCGCCCGGCCGCAGGTTGGCTCACGGACCTGTAACAGTCCGAGTGGTCGGTGGGCTGCACAGTTCACCAAGAGCTGACCCTGACATTCACCTAATCGTCACAGCGTGCCTCCTCTGCAGTTGAAGAAACCAAGGCACAGAGAGGTGGACTGGGACTCAGAGTCACACGGCTGCTGAGCGGCAGGTCTGGGACTGACACCCAGGTCACCTGTCTCCCTGTCCTTATGCACCTTTCACTAACCGAAGCCAGAGGTCACCGCAGTGCTCTTGTGGGCAGTGGACAGTGAGGGCCTCCCCTGTCCCTTGCCTCTCCGCTCCCTGGCTGGTGGCCGGTTATAAAGTGTAGGGAAGAGGTTTTGGAATTGGATCCGCGCGGGGTGAAGTTCCAGCTCGCCGCTCTCTAGCTCTGGGACCCGGGGCAAGCCACTTCGCTCCTCCGAGCTTCCGCTGCCCTGCGGAGGGTGATGACGCCGCCCCACCGGGATTTCCGAGCGTGGCACGGCTGCACACTCAGTGCCTGACACACGAGAGGTGCTCGCTGAACGGCCGCGGATGGCCACCAGATGCCCGGGCCGTGGGGCGGGCGCTCTGGCCCCGTGCGGCCGGGCGGGGGTGGCCGCGAGGGCTGCGCTCGCCTCTGCTGGTGCGGCTGTCACACCGCATCGCACGCCCGTCCGGCCTCAGCCCATACATCGCTCCCTGGCGTGACTGCCGGCCGAGTCGCACTGTTTCACTGACTCCCCGTTTCCTGCATCTCCACCCTCCCGCGCCCCTCCTCCTCCAGCTGAGCTCCTGCTTTTCCTTGGGACTGTTTCTGTTAACTCACCGTGTTTCTGACTGGTTGTGCCCTTTTCGCTCTTTCTCTGTCGGAGGGTTGCAACACGCCTCGACTCCGCTTCCGTGGCTAATGTGCTGGGAGGCTGCCCATGTCCCAGCCACGAGGTGGCCATTCCTGGAGCTCTGGGTGGGACGTGTTGTTCCTGATGACCTCACCAATGATGAGCCCCATAGGACGTGTGTGCCCCACCCCAGAGGGACAGGGGACAGGGAGGCGAAGGCCAAGTACCTGGTTAAAAAATTCCAGTCTACCCTGGCTGGTGTAGCTCAGCGGACTGAGCATGGGCTGTGAACCAAAGTGTGGCAGGTTTGATTCCCAGTCAGGCCCCATACCTGGGTTGCAGGCCACGGCCCCCAGCAACTGCACACTGATGTTTCTCTCTCTCTCTCTCTCTCCCTTCCCTCTCTAAAAATAAATAAACAAAACCTTAAAAAAAATTTCAGTCTAGATTCCACAGATACAGGGGCCGGCAGAAGTCACACCTGCTTGCGTGTGGTTGGTGGGGCAATAACATGGGTGTGATCATGTATAGTTGTAATGTGAACATTTCACCTAAAAGGCCACATGGTGTGCTTGAGTGTGAGATTGTTATGTTACAGAAATACATGCTTGTGATTTTGTAATAACCAGGGGCGTTATTTGTGCCGGACCCTGTACAAGCAATGAACATCTCAGCCCTAACGGTGACAGGGGAGCAGTC
Organism: Phyllostomus discolor; assembly: GCF_004126475.2. Classification (NCBI taxonomy): domain Eukaryota; kingdom Metazoa; phylum Chordata; class Mammalia; order Chiroptera; family Phyllostomidae; genus Phyllostomus; species Phyllostomus discolor. The sequence continues at coordinate 86,965,663 of NC_040913.2, read as the reverse complement.
TGGTGACAGGGAAAACCACTAGTTTTTATGAAAGTGACAAGCGGCTTCAGTGAAACAACTGTTCTTACTGATTTTCAAAAGTAAGAGTAAACCGGCTGCTCGTGGGAGAAGCTAACCCTTTCGTCTAGGTGGCTGAACTGAATGCTTTGCCTGCAGGGCCCCAGTTTCAACATGGTGCATTGAACAATTGTTCCTCTCCTTCCTGCGGGCGCCCGTCACCCCCCTCCCGCATGCTTGCATGTGAGGTGGCACTGATGAAGTGTGCGTGTGCGTGTGCATGCGCGTCACAGACCAGCCTCCAGAGCAGGAGTCCCCCGCAGCCTGATGCAACCAATCCGACCCGCCAGGTCCAGGGACTGCCCCATAGCGCCACCTAGTGACAGCCCAGGGAGGTGCCCAGACCCTCCAGGTTTGGCCCAAAGTGAGCCAGGTAGAGGACTGGGCTGTGTCGGGGAGGGAGGAAGGGAGAACTCCTACGTCTGGGTCACTGAAAGAGCCAGGCCTGCTGTGGGGCGGGCAGCCAATTCCCAGAAGGTTCAGGAAACACGCAGTCCTTCTGACACATGTTGAGTCCTGTCTGCCCGGGGTGGCTCCCCACTAATAAAAAGGGGGGAATCCACCCTATGAAGGCAGTGAAGAAATGGGGTGTCATCGGTGAGAGGAATCCCAGGCAGGGTGGGGCGTCCCTGCCAGCACGTGGGAGAGGCACTGGGGGAAAGCTGTGTGAGTGTGAGCGTCTGTGGCTGTGAGTGTGAGCGTCTGTGGCTGTGAGTGTGAGTGTGAGTACATGCTGTGTAGTGTGTGTGGGGGTGAGTATACACAGCCGTGGGGCACTACAGAGGCTGCACAGGGACCTCTTAACCCAACAGTGGGCGGGCGCCGAGGTCCCCCAGCATCAGGGCCCTTGGGAATTCTGTTAGTGGGGACGGTCTGGCACCAAGGGGCCCCGAGAGGCCAGGAGACCCCGGGGACCTCCCACGGGAAATGCATCAGAAGAAAGCAGCTACCGGAGTGAGACTGTGGGAAAGAGCGAGAGGAAATGAGAATTGATTACCCTCGGGTGCTGGCCTGCCTGAGGTTACGCCAATCAAATAGGGTGACCGACTGTCCTGAAATCTGATGAAAAGAAAGGAAATGTGAACCCCTGTCTAGGTGTGTGAGGGGCCGACTGGATTCTCCCAGGACACGGTTATAACAGGAACCTCCCAGGGGCCGAAAGGGAGATAAATTTCTGAGTTCCTCTCAGGCTGGCAAGGGCACTCAATAATGTGTGGGTCGGCGGTGGCTTCGACTACAACCCTCGAGGAAGCGACAATAATGGGGCCCATTCTCACGCCGTTGCTGCTAGGGTCCAGAGCGAGCTTCAGTTCCTATTACAACTGCCATTTCTCAGACTTTGCAGCCTCTAGCTATTTTAAAGGCTCCTTCCAAGGGGCTTTCTGTTGGCGGGACCCCGCAGAGCCCTGGGGGACGGAGGTCACGAGCCTTGAGGCGTACGTGTGCCACACGCCACTGCGAAGAGATGTCCCTCCAACAGCCTCTCTCTCCGACTCGGAAGGGTCGCTCCGTCTAAAGCAGAATTTCGCCGCACAGGCCTCTGGCCCTGCTCTGACCCTGGGAAGCCTACTGCCACACACGGCCTGACCCTGGAAATGAAAAATGCCAGACAGCAAAGTCGGCAGGAGCGAGAAAAACAGAGTTCCTCGGGGCAGACAGGCGTGTTGGAGGACAGCACTGAGTGGATGGGGTTTTCTCCTCCTTTCTTTCTTTCCAGGGTCGTGTTTCCTGACGTGTGCCAGGGGTGAGGAGGGCATGCGTGTGTTCTCAGACGGCTCATGCGGACGGCCCTAATCACCTCCAGAAAGCCAGCAGCTTCCAGCACTCAACACCCGCCTTCCTGAAGCTCCGTGAGCCGGGCCTGCACAATACCACTCGGGCTGCCACCGACACTCAGCAGCCACGTTTCCCAGACTGTCCTCATGTCCCCAAACGTTCTGGGCCCGGGCCTGACTGCCAATCATCCACAGGCCTTAGAACGGAGGCTGGTGTGGCGTACCCTTTGCCAGCGTTCAAAATAAACCTTTCCTCCGGGGACGTGCGCTGGACTGCCTGAGAAGCCTGGCCCGAGTTTGCTGCATGTTTTTCTCCACGCAGAAGAGCGGCGAGGAGACACCGTGCTTCACGACCTTTCACCAGGGTCTGGCCACATCTGGCCGCCTTTTTGAGCACGGCGGCGTGAGGCGGACGCTGTCTGGAAGAGGCCACAGGAATCGGCCCTGAGACTAGAGGGACCGCAGGGAGCTGACGTGTCCTGCCCTTGGCCTCCAGCTGCGGGCTGATGGAAGCTCGGAGAATTCCATGAGTGGTGTCCACACCGTTTCCCCATTGAAGTCTCTTCTAGGGCTACTAATAATTAGCTCAAGTTCAAGGCCTGACTCAGCTTTCTTCTCTGTTTGCTTGGTTACTGATTTACAAACCTACAAACTGAACAACCAAGAATCTCAATATTTAACTCATATTTAATCTCAACAATGAATTCATTTAATTCGTATTCCACGAACAATCCTTGGCCATGAACTAGTTTTCCATGGAGGAAAAGGAAGGTTAAGATGCCACAGACCTGACCTCAAGGAGTTTCTAGCCCCGAAGGAAGAGTCTAAAAGCAGACAGACAAACACAGCCCCCGGGGGAGCGATTTGGGTTCTAGGAGAATTCCAAGATCGAGGAAGTTAGGGAACTTCGTGGGACAGATGGTGTTTGAGTTGGCCTTAAAGGGAGCCAGGGAGGAGGGGACACTCCGGGGATTGTCCCGACTGTGTATTGGGATGGGTGACGTTACCGGAACCCCTGCGTGCGGGCCTGGGGGCAGAGAGCACGGAGCATGTCAGGAGAGCAGTTACGCCTCTCCAACCATTTAAAAAATTCACCTGGACCTCGAACCAGACAAATCATTTCCACACACATGGCTACTGCGGTTCATGCGTGTGCAAATCATCCATGTTGGCAATAGGAAAGGGCGGGCCCAGGGCTTAGAAGAGAAAGAGGAAGCAAAGGGAACCGCTGAGCTGGCAGAGAGGGTTTTGCAGGCCTCCAGGAGCGAGAACGGAAGTGAATGGTAATGGCAGAACGTCTGTTGCGGCCGGTGCGAGGCAGCTCGTCTTGAGAACCGGGGGGCGAGCCTGTCCCTCTGAAACAGGAAGTCGGGGAGACGGCGAACACTTTGATGCCAGGCTTGGAGGACCTTTGCAAAACTGGGCGGACGGTGTGCTTCCTGGTTATACTTGGTTCAAGTCCTGCCTTGTCCTCCCCAGCTTGGTAACCTTAGGCAGGACATTTAAAACTTGGAGCCTAGTCAACTCATACAGTTGGGGTGGCAGTATCCACAATGCAGGGACAGTAACCAGGAGACACTTAATTCAAGGTAGCTATTAGTGCTGTTGTAATTATTGGCCAAAATTTTGAAAAAAAAATTCTCAATACATTTAACACCTACAAAATGTAAAATAACTCGATATGCGCATCATTGAAACTTTTGGAGGTGGTCGTGGGGGGTTCATTCTAAAGGTGCTGATGATCCCTGATAAGTGGAGATTGTTTTTACGGCACTCATTATGACTCACTGAAGGTGTAGGGAGTAACACCGATTGTCTCTGTATCTAGTGGGTGAATGAGGACTACAGGATTTTCGAAGGAACTGCTCGCCACCTCCGTTCCTCAACTCTTCCCCTTGAGTTGTGAGTGACAGAGTCCTGAAGGTGATGGTCACGGTGCTGCCCCGTTAGAACTGTTACCTTCCACTGTCCTACAGAGAGTACAGCGTCTTTGCCACGGCCTGGCCCATTTCTGCACCACCTCGCCCAGGCCCCTTTCCTCTCCTCACTCCCCTCCGTTGGCCACGTGGCCCCTTCTGTCAGTTCCTCTCATCCTTGAAACTCGCTCTTTCCTGCCTCTGATTCTCCAAGCATCTCAGTCCTTGGCGTGGAAGGCAGCACCCCCACCTCCGGCCCCCTGCCTATCTGAGGGATGACCACTCATCCTCCAGAGACCCTCTGCCCCCTCACGTCTCAGGGGGTCCTCTCCTCCCAGACGGTCTCTTCCAGAGTGTCGTTTGTGTTGTAACTGCACGCTCCTCCGTGTGCATGGCGTGCGTGCGTGCTTGCTCCATGTTTGGCTCCTTCCCTGGGCTGGGAGCCCGGGGAGGCCAGCAGCTCCTTCTTCCAGCCAGAATTAGAGCTTTGCCGGGTCACACGCAGTAGGCACTCTTCAAACATTTGCTGGACGTGGTAGTTGACTTTCTAGGCAGAACGTGGATGTTACGGCAGAGGAGAGTGTCCTGAGTTTGGCGGAAACCACCCCCTGAGTCTCCGCTCTCCAGTTCACTGAGTTGTTGCTCCTGACTATCCCACGTGCCAAGGGCATTTAGCATCTCTGGACCCGCTTCCCGAGGGACCTTGGACCACCCTAGACATGGTGACAACCAGGCTGCCCCAGTGCCTCCGGGGGAGGGGTGGGTGGGACATGGGGGCGTGACGGGGCTGTGGGAAACCGCCTGGGCTTGGCGTATGGGTCCCGCTTGTTCCAGGCTCAGACGCTCCAGTGGAGACTGTGACCCTCGTCCCCTGGCAAGGACAAGCAGTGGGAGCTTTCCAGAGGACAGTGCCCAGGTCTGAGGGGGACAGAGGAGGTGATGGCATCAGCTGGGCCCCCTATTTCCTTGTTTGGCTGGTGTGGAAGGCTGGGACCTGAGACCTCTGCAGGCTGCCTGGGTTTTGCTCCTTCGTTTTAGTTCTCTGAGAGCATGGTGGGGGGGGGGGGGGGGGACAGAAGGCAGAGAAAGGGCCAGCCCCATGGGAAATCCAGCCCGTGCACCAAAGGGTGCGGAGCAGAAGCAAGCTGCGGGGCCTCAGTGCCAGGAGCAGCGTCAGCAGTCACCCCGGGGAACCGAGCGGTTCCGAGCCACAAATGAAATCTGCTGTCCCGTCTTCCTCCTTTTCAGTGACAGTGCTCTAAACAAACGACCATTAAAAAAGACGAGACAAAATCTAACTCGGTGAAGTCTTCCTGTGAGAGCAGCCAGCTGCCGCAGAGTCTGCTAAACTTAAACGGGGGGCAAACAGTTGGTGTTTCTCTGGGACCGGAAGCAAAGTCGTGCAGGCTGCTGGCCCAGCAGCCGCAGGGAGCAAGGGAGAAGGGGATCCAGCCGTGTGGCCCCCAGCCCGCATCCGTGCGCCCTGACTCAGCTGCCTCCCGGGGGTCAGGGCCGCACCGGGGAAAACGTTTCTGGGCTCCCCGGACCCGGACCCAGGGGGAACCCCGGCAGGCCCGAGAGGCCTGCGCAGCCGCAGCAGCGGGCTCGGTGCCATCCGGCAGGACTGTGCGCTGGGACACGGGGGTGCACAAAACCCAGGGTGCCTTTGCCACGTGGGGAGGGACGTCGCAGACAGGCACGGGGGGAAGGGAGGGGCCCTGGCACAGCGCGGGAACAGGCGAGAGGAGGGAGTTTTCAATCCTCGGTGGTCAAGCAAGTGTAATAAAGAGCAGAAAGATGTGAAAGAAACACGTGTGAGGCTACAAGGAGACAGTGGGTGCTCCCGTTCCTAGGATTTGGGGGAGACAAAGAAATAGAACTTCAAGGCTATATCAAAGTCGAAATCAGAGACTATATTTTTCTACATGTGAGCCTGAAAAATAAAAAACCCACACATCTAACCGTAGGAGTAAAATGCCTGCAGCATTTCATTTAGGGAACTAAGGTACGAAAGGGAGTGATTACAGGAGACCTAAATTTCTCTCGGGACATACGGACAACCATGATTTTCCAGGGAACCCTTCGTGTCCGCGTGTTGCAGGCACCGCAAGTCCCGTTAAGGCCGCCGCTGGTTGTCCTTTCCTCTCTGGGTCGGCTGCCGGGGAGCTCAGAGCCACGTGGGTGTCCCACTGCATGTCTCGAATGTTCCTTTCTGGACCCACAGCATCCGCGAGGCAGAGCCACTGGGAGAATTATCACTAGGAGCCGGGGGGCACTTAATCCAAGGCAACTATTATTATTTCATCAGTGCTGTCGACCAACATTTCAAGGAGAAATTTTCCTTGATAGATTTCTTATCTACAAAGGGCGACGTCGCTATGTTCACGTCACTGAAACTTGGGGGGAGGAGTCACTGTCGAGCGCCTCCCGAGCCAGGTGTGATGAATGGAGGCCCGTTTCGCGGCAGACGGTTTTCGTAACTCAGTCACGTGACGCAGCCCTGACAGTCTGCGCGCGCAGCGGGTCAGCACTCACCTGAGGTTAGCACCTGTCCGAGCTAACCTCACTTTTTTCACGTCCTATATAGCTTCCCCTCCGATGGCTTTCCTTTCTAAAAAAAAGTTTCTGCCTCAAGTGTTTTAAAAAAAATTATCTGCTTTCTGAAATGATTGTGTGTATATTAAAAAGAGTTTAAGTAATCGCCAGTAGTTAGGCATTCTTTGTTTTTTAAGTTTACTTTTTATTTAAGTACGGTTGGTATACCATCTCACACTGGTTATATTAGTTTCAGGTATAAAATACAGTGATTCCACCTTTTTATACCTTACCATATAATCACTCCATGAATTTTAGGAATCACCTGTCACCTTGGAAACGCATCACAACGTCATTGACTGTGTTCTGGAAGCGAGGGGGTGGGGGATGTGTGGAAAGGGGGAGAGGATTGCAGGCAGTCTTTCCTGCTGTTGTCGTGGCTCCTCCCCCTTTCCTACACCATCCTGTGAAATGACGGGTGGCCCTAGTTCTGATTTACACAAACATACGTGTGTATGTGTCTGTGTATTTGTGCGATGCATACAAAAGTAATATAGTGTATAGGATAGTGTGCAGCTGCCATACGCTTCACCCTCAGAAGATGCTGGAACGTGCCCGTGTCTGCAGGGAAGCAGGCACTTGGAGTCGCTGCAGGGTCGGGGAAGGGCGTGACGGAAGCAGCGCCGGGGCAGGGGCAGGCACCACGGGGTTGTCACCGGGCTTTCCAGGGACCAGGAGCACTGTGCCCTTGCCATCCTTCTGAGTCCTTTGCTTGCTGCTCTAAGCTCTCAGGCCTAGTCCGCCTCCTCCCCAGCCCCGCCCCACTGTGGTCCGGTGGGCATGGCCTGCTGGCCTGTAGGTCAGCATGGCACCAGGTCTTAGCACCTCGGTGGACCCGAGGCAGGAACCCTCTAGCCAAGCTGGTGAGTTGGCTGATGACACCTAAGCAGAAGTTTGCTAGTGGGTTCTGGGCAGAAGTGGATTCACAGTGGAATTTAAAAAGTGTAAGCCTTGGGGCTTCTCATTTGCATGGGTTTCTTCCAGGTCCCTGCCCATAATTTTATCCTTATAATTGTATCCCCTTTTTTCTTAAAGAGAGACCCCTTCCCCAAATTTTACGATTGCCAGGGTCCCACAAAACCTGTATCTGCCTCTGAGGCTGAGATACATTTTTTTTTTCTCCCTGATAAAACTAATAGATATATAAGAAAAAGCCACACCCCTTCTTTCTTGCTTTGGGATAATGGAAGGGATGTGACGCTTGGAGCTACAGCAGCCATCTTGTGACCCTGAGGGGAAAACCTAAAGAATTACAGAAGAGCCAGCCCAAGGCCTTGATACCACTGAGCTGCTCATAAACCAACCGTGCAACGGCCTACCTCTAGATTTCTATTTATATGAGATAATAAATCTCTATTATTTAGACCACATTTATTCAAGGGGCCTATGACTTATAACCAAGAAGATCTTGACTGATACCCCGGGGTCCCCCGTCACTGTGTTAATCACTCATCAGAAAATCATGCCACGTCCAAGATGCCGTGTCTGCCTTCCAGACTGAACATTCCCCGGCAGCCGCTGCGGCTGGAGCGGCCTCACTTGCGTCTGTCCTGTCCTCCTGGAGGGGTGCAGGGCCTCACCCCCAGCACCTCATTACTTGTCCATACTCTTAATGATGGCTTCTGGCACTGCCACCGTCCCTACCTAAGCCTGTTTTCCTGTGAATGACCCCAAATCACCTCTGCCTTCTGACGACCTCCCTCCGTACCAGGAAGCAGCCTCTCGGGGCGGCTGAGTTCAGCTCGGTATGAGAAAGGGAGCAGGAAATACACCGTCGTGCTCAGAAATGAGTGCTAGCCAACTGTGAATGAACTCGTCTATTCGCTTTAAAAACACAACAGAAGTTCCAGCAGAATGTTCTAAGTTGAATGAGTTTCAGGAATAAAGCCTTTTGCACAACTCGGAAAAGCTGGCTTCACAGAACGAAGTTGGACAGACCCCCCCCCCTCCCCCGCTCAACGGCGTGCATGCTCCATGCGAAATCCGGAGAAAACCGCTCCAGGTGAGAGTGCCGGGAGCTGGGAGCACCCTTGTGCCAGGTGAGTCTCATCTCAGGTAGTGAGGCAAAGCCAAGAGGGGCATTTTGGCTTGTAGAGAGCGTGAGGGGCAGAGGTGAACTTCTTGGAGACTTTTGAAGTTGCACGGCCTGCTCTGGCCACGTAGCTCAGTTGGGTGGAGCCACGTTCTGTGACTCAGCAGGCTGCCGGTTTGATTCCCGGTCAGGGCACGTGCCTGGGTCGCGGGGTTTGATTCATGGTCAGGGTGCATACAGGAGGCAGCCAGTCAACGTTCCTCTCTCACATCGATGTTTCTCTCTCTCTCCCTCCCTCTCTCTCTCAGATCAATCAATCAACACAATTTTAGAACCACTCGGCCTAGGAAGCCGAGTCTGCAGAGAGCACCCCTCGGCCCGGGGACAGCGCCGCCGACAGTGCTGACCACGTCTGCTCTGTTTCCTCGGTGGCCCGGTGCTTCTCCGCCTGAGCGCCCGCAGGGACAGCTCAGTCCTCCTGAGTGACTGACCTGCGTGTCCAGGGACCCCCGTTGTGCCCCACCTGGGCCCCTAGATGTCCCCGCATTTGCCCACTCACCATCTCTGATCTCTCTGGCAGGCTCAGTACTAGTCTTAGGCATCCTACTCCGGGGGTCTCGGCCGGCTGTGCCAGCACCTGCCACCCCCCCCCGCCCCGCCAAGTCTGCTGTATTGCAGCCCACCTTCCCACTCATGTCTACAGGAACCCGGGCCCTCTTTGGTGCTCTGAACAGGGCGGGACCACAATTCCCCAAAGGGCTGGGCCTTCTCGTGCTGGCCCAATATCAGAAGCTGATCAAAGAGTCTGATGACCTTGGCGTCCGGGCCAGCAAGGAGGAGGCCACTGACGTCATTTGGGCACAGGGTGACCACAGTTTGGGCCCCAAATGCAAGACAATCTCCTCTGTAACATCAGGGTGGCGAATGGACAACCCAGATCTACAGAGTGCTGGGCGCCCAACACTTCTCTTAAAGGCAAAAGCGAAGCTGAGCGCCTGTTTTCCGCTGCCCTAAAGCAGCTGCTCTGGTTCACACTGCCGTGCCCTTTAAACCCAGTCGCTCACACTGTAGCCCAGGTAACTGCCTTAGGGTCCACTCGTTAAAACAGGGCGGGTCTGGGGCCCTGCTGGCTAAACCGAGACTCCAGGGCCGAGCCCACAGCTTCTGTCTGAGCCCCCTGGCCACGCCTCTTGATCCTCTCAAGAGCGAAGTGATGCAATGAACAACCCTCGAGTGCAAGCAGATCTCTGCAGTGTGAAAGCTGCGTACTCGTGTACCTTTGCTTGTCTGACAGAAGTCGTCTGCTGACTACCTTGTCATACATTTTACAGTTACCTCGGTTATGAACCATCCTTCGTCGGCCACTAAGGTCAAAGGAGAGACGAACTTCCCGTTCTTGTAGTGGAAGCGGCTGGGTATGTCTTCCTTCTCGTACGTGGTCATGTGCTCCACCGCCCTCAGTTTGGCGTACACCTGCAGAGGAAGTCGAGAGTGGCCAGTGTTTCATTCCCCTTCTAAATATATGTGAGCATTCATCAGACCTGGAGGAGAGGGAGGAGCTTATAAAATCAAAGAAAGCGGATTTGTTCTTGGACTTAACCTACAGCTCCTCCTACCGTGCTTGAATCTTAAAAGCACTAGTGGTCATTCACCACTGATGGCACGGCAAACTCTGTGCATATATTCCCAGTATTTAACAACCACTTAAGTGTTTATGGCGAAACAACAGATAGATGCAACTAGGCACAAACGAGAAACTTCTGTGTGTTTCAGGAAAGAAGATGGCTCTCCGCAGTAGGACTGAAGCAGCCCTCACACATGCGCACCTGGAGGCACGTAGAGGGATTACACCGCAAACTGGAACAGCCCCAAAGCCCAGCCACAGTGGAAGGGACACGTGAATCATGGTGTGTCTTGGGGGTGGAATACTACACAGCAGTGAAAAGGGATGGGTTGCAGCTACACAGAACACCCGAGAGAATCCTGGGGATTTCAGTTGCAGACAAAAAAAAAGTTGCAGAAGAATACAAGACGAGAGTTTCCCTACCATATAAAGTTCTAGTAACTACAAAACTAAAGACCCTGTATGGTAAAATTATAAGGAGAATTAGGGAAATGATAACCCCACATGTAGAACACGGGTTTTCCCTGAGGCGGCCGCAAGGGTGAGGGGTCTGAGGAAGGCGCCCAGGAGTCAGCACGGGGTTGGCGGTGTCCTGTTTCTTACCTGCTTACTGAATCTAAGGTGTCACCGCAACATTATCCTTTCACACATATTTTATAAAATTTGTTTGGTGCCTACTAAATGATAAAGGAACACATTACAAACACTTATGTCAAGACACTAAAATACAGCGAAAGGGAAAATGATGGAATCAGGCACCCCTGAGATCAGAGAAAGCGGATTTGTCCTGGGACTGGACCTACAGCTCGTCCTGCCGTGCTTGAATCTTAAAAGCACTAGTGGTCATTCCCCACTGATGGCACGGCAAACTCTGTACATATACTCCCAGTGTTTAACAAGCCCCTCGCTCCTCCTCGCTTTCTCAGGGTGACTCGCCAAGTTCTGCCAGATATACTTAGTGTTTGGGAGGAAGGGTAAGTAGAGGCCTACTGATCTCGGGGTGCCGAGTTCCCGGCGGGCAGTGACTGAGGGGAGCGAGCTTGGTCTCACACCCTCTGGGAACCTCCCCCTTTGATGGTGGCAATGGTAATAAGTGACACGTACGTCGTCCTCACAGCGAGCCCTGCATGCGTCTGTGTGCATGCTTCACTGCAGCCCGGGAAGGAAGCTACGTGGACATGGACACGTGGACAGAGAAGCGGCACAGGGGCCGGTCAGGGAGCCGCCCGGTCGTGACAGAGCTGGGACCTGAGCCCCCACAGTGTGGGTCCTGAGATAAGGCGCTGGCCCACAGCACGCAGGGCCTCGGCCGGCTCATTCATCACCTTCTTATCTCTGGGTCCCTGAAGGACACAGTGCAGACAGGTGGCTGTCTTCCAGGGAAAGAGCATTCATTCTGTGGGCGCATCTGATTTGGCCCGAGAAGTGCTGCGTCGGGGCCAATAATAAAACAGCCCCAGTCAGGGCTGAGCACTCAGCATGCTCCGCACTGTCCATCCTCCATCTCATGTAGTTGCCACTACCATTCAGGGCGGTGGGTGCCAGCACGCCCACCTCGGGGAAGAGAACAGAGAGATGGGGAGGGTGAAACCTTGACGGGGTCACCCAGCCGCTCTGTACGGCACAAAGACCAAGTCCACAAAGAGCCGCCCGCCCTCCCCCATCGTGGGGCCTCTTGCCTCCGAGTGCCTCCCTGGCGCCGGCCAAAGGCTCACTACAGGCCCGCGGTCCTTCACTTGCTGCAGGTCGGCCAGGCTGATGTACCGGTCCAGCTCAATCACTTTGTCCATCCAGAAAATGTCCGTCATTCCGTGATCCGAGAAGATGATGACGTTGAGCTTGTCCTGCAGCCCCCGCTCCTGTGGGTGGACACAGGCGGTCACGACAGCACCCGCGGAGAGACAGAGAGAGAGAGACAGAGACAGAGACAGAGAGAGAGAGAGAGGCAGAGAGACAGAGGGAGAGACAGAGAGACAGAGAGAGACAGAGAGAGAGACAGACAGAGAGGCGTGCTCTGGGAAAGTTGTTGCGTAAAGAGGTGTTTTAAACTATGCATTCTGGGAAAACAACACTTCCCAATCCTGAATTCCATCATCTCCTCTTCCCCCCATGACACAGCTCGAAGTGTCGGCAGAAGCACTTTGCGGAGGGGCTCGGGGCGGCCCGGCCCCCCGCCCCATGGCGCTGCAGACCACACACACGGGCCTCCCGCCTTGCCAGGTGCCCATGTGCTGTCATCTTTGGCTCTTCCACCACATGCGTGTGGTTGGTGATGTGAGAGCTGTCACTCACCCACTTCACAGGTGAGAAAATAAAGCCCTGGACCGTTTTTTTAAAATAATCCCTTGCTTAAAGAGTCCTTCAGCCAGGATGTGGGATGTGGCGGAAGGAGAGAAGGGGCCCAGGCCCGGCTCCTTGCCCAGGCCAAGCCGGCTTCCAGACTCCCTAGCTTTGGTGCGGAGCCGGGCCGCCTCGCCAGCTGAGCCGGCTCAGGACACAGGTCTGAGCTGTTTCCCGCCCGCCTGCCGGCCTGTGACACGGGGGTCTCCTGGTACCTGAAAGGCGTGTGCGAAGGGCAGGAGAGAAGGCACTGGGGGTGGGGGGGGGCGGACAGTCGAGGAGACAGAAGGAGACTGACCAGAAGGCAGGGTAGCCCGGGGGCCCGTGTTTTTGGTCACCTGGATCCACTGGGTCATGTGCTTGAAGATGGTGTCCACGGCCCTCAGGGCGTCCTTCCTCTGCGGGGACGAGGGCCCGTAGTGGTGGCCTTCCACATCGATGCGCTCATGGTAGATGGCGGCCATGTCGGCCCGGCCACTCCTGGGGGTGGGGGGAGAGGGGGCAGGCCAGCTGAGAGAGGCCCTGCCGGCCTTTTCAGCTCTCACCCGGCAGGCAGCCGGTCCCCCGTGAGGGCCAAGCAAAGCTGACCCCTTAAAATGCACCCGGTGATACGGGCCAGGCGGGCACTGGACATGTCGGGGGACTCACTGTGTGTGTGAAGCACATACTCATCTAACTACTACGCTGGGCGCCTAAAACCAACACAGCATAGTAGTCCATGGAAAACAGTAAAGAAGAAGCTACATCTTAAACACACGCACATACGTGTGGTGGCGTGGTCTCCCCGGGGTGGCCCTCCCACACTCACTCAGAGCACGGGCAATGGAGGAACGTGCGTGCTCACAGCCTGCCGCGCCCTGGGCCCAGCTGTCCCCACGGGCACCGAAGCAGCCGCACAGTCGCTCACACGGTGTGGTTCACACGGCCGGGCTCGCACGCCCCGCCTGCCCCCCAGGTCTCGGGGGAGATGTTGCCTCCTCCAGGAAGCGGGCTCTGAAGGAGCCCCCTGCCGGGCGCTCCCGTAGCACGTTAGGTTCATCTCCAGTTGTGAGTTTTCATCCCGGCCGCAATTGTCCACTTGTGCGTCCCTCTCACTCTCTAAATTGCACGAGTCCCTTCCCCCCGGGGCGGTGCTTCATCCTCGCAGCTCGCACCTAGGGTCTGGCACACGGCAGGCGCACCGTGACTGCCAGTGGATGGATAACCGCAGCGAGCGCTCCGTGAGTGACAGTTCCTCCGGGCCAGCACAGCGGTGAGGGCTCCCCCAGGCATCCTCAACGGCCAGCACCGCACACTAGCCAGGCAGAGAGGTGCAGCCGAGGCCCAGACCAGGTGGGGTGGACGCCAGCGCCCCGAAAGGTCTCAGCAGCCCACAGCGCATCCTGCTTAGCCCGGCTGGTCCCGTGGAAGCGCTTCTCGTGCTCTTACAGGAGTCCCAGCCGCCCCAGGAAGGCCGGCGGGAGACGCGGCAAAGGCAGCACGGTGAAACTCAGAGTCCTTTTCATGTGTCCACGCACAGGCCCGTGTCTGCGGGTCGGACGGGCCTCTGAGTCCTGGAACTACGGTCAGGGAAAGGCGTCCCTGTCGAAAAGCGTGTGCGTACCATGCAGATGAAGGGACAGAGCAAAGCCACCCAAGGCCTCCCAGACCCCGGGGGCAGGGCTACCTGGAGACGCGCACCTGTCACCTCCACGGTCAGGGCGCTTCACCAGCCTGGGCTCGAGAATGTCCCCGTCCACGTCATCCACTGCACTGTCCCCGGAGAACATTCTGGTGTTGTCACCACGCAGAAACATCATTCCTTTAACTCGACCCTTTCTCCTTTCCAGTCTGTCCACTCCCTTCCTTAACCATTGGCCTCTTAGGACCTCAGACTCTGGTCAGCATGAAACTGTCTTGAGGACAAAGCCTCAGGTCTGTTGACCGCAGAGACGGAGTGTCAGTCAAGCCGGAGAGAACATCTTGGCGTCGGGGGTGTTTCGGCCCCAGGCCCCGAGGGCAGAGCTGACCCTGCAGACCACGCCCCCGTGAACCGGACAGAGCGAGGCGGGGGCTGACCTCAGGACCTGATACAGTGATCGCCAACCGCCTGCCCTGGCCCCAGCCAACCAGCAGAGGCCGCCACCCCAGGTCCTTTAGCCACCGGGAGTAATAATTTTTCTCCTACATGAGCCACCCCCTGGAAGCCATCCGGGAGCCAGTCTCGGGACACGGGCTCACCTGTGACTTGGGCTGGGCGCCATTTCCCCGACTAATAAACCCTCTCTCCCTCCGCTGCAAACTCCTGTTCCCATTTGACTGGGCTTTGATGCACACAAACAAATCGGCCCCTTGAGTTCTGGTACGGTATCTTTCTTCACTGCGGTCGGTCGTCATTGCCAAGGGCACCCTCTAATGATGCTGTGATGTCCCACCGCCTGCCCTGAGGTGTGCTTCATTCACCGTGTTGAGGGCACATTGCTTTCATGCTAAGCAAAATTGCTAGCCAAACGTCCTTTTCTCTTTTTAGAACGAAATAAATTGGCCCCTCTTTACAAATGTCATGACCAGCACCTTGCACGCGAGGATGGGGTTAGGTTGTTAGTGAGGTGTTTATCACAGGTGATAGTGTCATTATTCACACTCGCTAATGTGTGAATGACTAACCCTCGCTCTCCCGGCCACCAGAGACAGCAGGGAACAACAGTCAGTTTGAGGTCACTTGAAAAGCCACTGCGAGCGTGTGGGTGATGGGTAAACGCCCTTCCTGTGTAATGGCATTTTCACGCATTCCCCTAAATTCTTTTTGAGGCCCCAGTTCATTACACCGATGGGCAATGGCACCTCCTCCACCTCTACGTCTGAACACATGGAACCTTCCAGAACAGTCATTTCCCCGAAGAAGCCCCACAGCATGCAGATGCTTTGTGCACTCGCACGCACAGCACCCAGGTGAGCGATTCGCAGAGTGGTGCCTACGTGTAGGTGCGGGGCTTGTGTGCGGAGGACCTTTCTCACACCAGGTCCCTGCTGCAGCCAAGTTCAATGAAATGCTTCTAAGTCACTTCGTCTTAGACACCTCGCTCCACGGCAGCAGCCCCTGGGCTGGTTTCCTTCAGGCTACCTGCCGTATTCACAGACCTCCATGTGATCTGAGGGCCAGGAATTCCCACAGGTGGGTCTGCTGGCTCCGTGTCAGGAGGCTGTCAGGTCCAGATGCTGGCGGCGCTGGGTGTGGGGTGCCTGGGGGAGGGGTTTCTACACGTGCCTCTCGCCAGAGGCTGCGAGGCTGGGTCTGTCGGATTCACCCGGGACCTGCGTCTTCAGGGGCTGGGAGCTCTCGCCTGTCTGGAGTGGAGCTGACAAGTTCAGGGTCGCCAGCTGCTCTCCACCTGGGCCTGGGCTCCATCACCGGCCAGCTCATCTGTCACGGCGCGGCCCAGTGAGGAGCGATGGGTGGGAATGCCTGCAGACCCGGGGCTGGCTATGTACAGCTTCCAGGTCCAGGAACCGCGCCAGAAGGACATGTGGTCATCGGTTACCTGAGAGCTGCGAGGGGCCCCTAGTCCTGGGGTTTCGGGGACACGCGGGTCTCCCGTCACCTCAGGATTCTGTCCAGACTTCTTCCCAATGTAAAAAGTTCATACTGTCACCGTTCATCCATTTTCCCAACAGATACAGGTTGGAAAGAGAAAGAGGTGGGAGAGAGAAACGGAGGCAGTTGAAAGGAATGGTTACAGTTGCTGACTGTTCACAAAAAGAATACAAAACTTACAAATACGGCCAAAAATACAACTGCCTGCCGTTCCAGGGCGGTACAAGAGCAGCATCTAACGAGCCTACTCACAGGCCAGCAGACGTAACGACTGGTTCGAGCCCCGTACGGTTAGCTGCCGCCCTGTAGAAGGGGGCAGGATGAAGTAACTTTTGTCCGATAAGACAGCCGTTCCCAAAATCATGGTTGGATTGTCCTTGAAATTATTAAGCATTTCTGCATTTAATAATAATTACATCTAATAATAATAATGATGATGATAGAGTGATTCTCTCTCATCCTTTCCCTTCGTTGGTGTCTCTTACAGCCTCCCTTTAACCAGCCTGGTCATCTCCTGAAGCATCCTGTTGGAAGCATCCGTGCTCTTCCCTGGCCCCGTTCCTCTGCACCAACGTGGCCCACGTGCACAGGCAGCACCTGACACGTGTGTGACTTGGGTCGGTGAAGCCCGCAGAGCACTGGGGGCCAGGCCCAGGTCAGACGTGGCCGCCGGTCAGTCCTTCCTGCACAGACATGGGCAGTGTCCGGGCTGACGTGCACCCGGTGCCGAAATGCTGTCCCCGGCGGGACTCCACGGTCAAGAACTTCACTGCCTCCCCTGCCTTCTGTTAAAGCCCGTCGGTCCTGCGTCCCTCTCTCTGCCCCTCCAGCTAATGGCAGTTGACAAAGACACTGTAAATAAGCGGCACTGACACGGAGAAGTGTGTGTATATTGTGTTTGTGTTTGCACACTGGTGTGTGAGAGCCCTGAGCGCTCTTCTTAGTACAGCTAGGAACTGGAGGCTGAGCTGGAAGAGGTGCATGCAGCATTCTAAATACACTCCCTTGTTTCGGGCTGTCCGCCTGCGACAGCGGGCTGCACGCTGGGAGACCCCGCGCTGTCACGGCCAGACGGACGTGAGAAAGACCGCTCTCCCAAACAGGGTGTTGCATCATTTGGTGGTGTTTGTGGGACCACTGTGTTCCAAATTTCCCTGTTTGCCGGGGCAACAGACAGCAGGGATGGCCAGCCTTTGTCTGCCTTGGAGAGAGCCTCACGTAGACCCAGCCCTATCTCCCCGAGGTCCAGCTTTGCCCATCAGCTGCGCCTGCCATGCCGCTCAGCCTCGTCTGCACAGACTTTGTGGGCATCACAGGTCGTCCCCACAGTTCGGCACTCCCGGGGAGAAGGGGAAAGCAGAGCGGGGAGGAGGCAGGGGCGTGCAGCCTGAGTTACAGACCCCGTGGTGGGACACATTTACTCAACGGCTACTTCCCCCAGACCCTGTTCCTTCCCTCTGCCTACCTCCCCCTAGTCTCCCAAAATTTTAATTTGTTCCTTCTCAGTTTTTAAGTATTTTAAACTCATTTTCTCACCAACCTGTTGCTCAGAGACAGAACCTGCATGTGCCCCAGAAGAGACCCCACGCAGGAGACCCACTCAGTGGCCCAGGTGACCCCACGTCCGGCCCTGGAAACGTAAGAGCCCAGCACCCTCAGCCTCTGGGCTGCCGATTTTCCGTGTAGAGCCCCACCTGGCGACCCACTGACGGCCACTTCCAGTGACCTCTGAAACTGACGTGCGGCTTTGCCCTGACCCGTCTCGTTGGTCGCATGTCCTGACAAACTCTCCTGTGCCGTTCAGGGCGGCATTCCTCATTTCTGCATCTTTTCAAACCGGGTGTTGCGTTCTAATACGCTGAGTGCTTTGTGCATTCCCAAGAAGAGGGTTAGAGGAAGCCGCTGTCTGAACCTGTTTCACCGCAGATCCTCCCTTGTTGCCAAATACGTATTAATGTCTCCTGAGATGCCAGCACTCCCCAAACCGCCACCTCTCCGAGACGCCGTTCCACCTGCACCAGGCCTTCTCCGCTCACGTTAGCGCTCACGGTTGGTCCTGGAAACGAGCAAGGGTGACGGCGCGGCCGGGCGGCCGGGACACTTACTTGAAGGCGTCGAGCGCGTCGCTGACTGCGTTGGCGAAATTGATGTCCGTCGGGACGTTCTTGTACTCCAGGCAGTAAGTGGGTCTGACGCCGAGAATCTCCACCTCGCAGCCTGGGAAGGAGGGAGACGGTCCACGGTTACTTTCCTCGGGAATCGAGGCAGGGCTGCGAGCCTCTTTCACGAGGTCAGCCCCACCAGTCGAAGTAAAATTGTGCCCGTTTTCATGAAATGGTGGGACTCCGTGCTGAAGAGAGGTCGAGCTACCCGTCGTTTTGTTTAACTGGAGCACAGGTTCTGGAAGGTCATTGCTACCTACGCAACCCCGGGTGTCCCCTGCCAGGGACTAGCAAAAACGAGTCAGTAATTGTCTTTCCCAGTTTTCAAACTTGAAACAAAAAATTAGGACACAGAAATGTCTCAATTAAAACATTTTTCCTATACAGTTTTTCATAACTACCACTTCTCCTACGGTACCTTTGCCTACTCTAGAATTAAGTATTAGGTGGTATCCGATGAGTCCAGGAATAATAAATCAGTATTTCCCTAGTCTAACTGGACCTACAGGGACAGCCCTACATGAGCAAGCCTAGAGGTCACAGAGTGCAAGCAAGGACTCTGAGCCATGACCTTGGCCCTCCCAAAACAGAGTAAAAGAATAAAAGGCATCCAGCTGTTAGGAGTCGCTATGGCCCCAGCTTCTCCGGCCCAGGCCCCCGGAAAGTAGAAGCAGTTGCCCTGAGGAAGAGACACCCAACCTTCTCAGGATGCAAGGCAGGGGAAGGATGAGCCAGATTCAGTTTGAATTAGTGGGGTGCATTTGTTGGGCACCTACTGTGAACTAGTGACTACGTTCAGACACGGTGGAGACAGAAATGGGTCAGTCAGAGGCTCCAACCTGGAGCATCCCAGAGGAGTCCTGTCTAAGTGACACACACACCTACTGGGGGGTGTGGGGACTCGGATGAGGCGCGCTTCCTCCTGGGAGCCTTCCTTGCATGCCCACGTTGGGCTCAGTCTTACAGGCGGCATCTAGCCAGTGCATTGGGGCAGGGGGAGAAGGTGGCGGTGGAGGCAGGAAAGAAAAGGACATCCCAAGCAAAGAGAGCAGCAGAAGCAAAAGCTCAAAGTTAGAAACAATAAGGTGTGTGTGGAGAGCTGTCAGCAGAGCACAGGCCCAGACCAGGGCTATCAGGAGACCAGATGGTGAGCTCTCTGTGGCCCAGGGAAAATGATTTCCAAGGTGGAAGTGAGTGAACGTGGGACAAGCTGGGAATGTGGGGAGAAGGGAACGTCTCTGTCAAGAAACGCATTAAGCCAACTCCTGGGTGCATCTGGTCACAGCTGGTAACATCTGGGCTACAGTTGGCCGCAGGTGATTTATGAGAAGGCAGGCGGCCTCCGAGAAGAATTCCTCCATCCAGCATACCACAGCGAGCTCCGAGTGCTCCGGGGACACCCCAACGCTCTCGGCCTGATTTCTTGGGTTCAGGGAGCGAGAGGCTGTCTAAGACAATAAAGAGAGACCTAGAAAGCAGGAAGCTGCCCCTCCAAGACGTGTGTGTTGAGTAGGATGAACAGTGCAGTGGCCCCCAGAGTAAACCCTGCCCATGAGTTCCTGGAAGATATTCATCACTGGGAGAAATGCCGGCGGGACCTTGACCAGTTACAGCACTTGAGATATCTGTGTTTTATCGGTTGAATGTTATTTGTGGATGATCATTGCGCTCTCAGACATACTTATTCGGCCATGTGCGAGTGGGCCCACGCTTTGTGTCCACTCCACGCTCAGTGTCAGCAACCCTAATGCAAACAAGACCCCACCTGTCCTTCAAAAGATGAACGGCACGCACAGTACGGCCAGGTACCACACCTGACACAGGGTCATGCGAGTTTGCAAGTAGTGGAGTTTTGACCATGGTTTTTCAGATAAAAGAAACTACACACTTTTTTTGTGTTTGTATATTATCAGACCACAAGGGGGAAAATATCGTTGGCTACACTCTCCACTGGAGCTTTTCACACAAGGCTCAGCATATAATAAAAACCATGAGCTAGGCTAACACACACTGAAATGTACCTCATACTTAAGAGAAAAATAGTCAACAAAACCAAATCCACAGATGACACCAATGTTGGCCAGAAGGGGTAAACATAAAAGAAATTTCTTTAAAATATTGTTGGCTATTTCAAACAAAATTAATAGCAATATATTATGGGGTCAACATATGAAAAAATAAGTAAAATAGATGACAATAAGAGTATAAAGAATATACTCAAACAAATGGCATTCTCAAATTCAAAATTCTAACATTATTTGTGAGGTGATACAATATTTCAAGTCGACTTGAGTAAGTTAAGGGTGCATGTTGGTGTGTCTAGAGCAACCATCAGAAAAAAATAAAATCTGAAATCAATGGAAAATATATAATAAGGTTCCAAATGTGCTTAATTCATGTAAAAGAAGACAAAAATTGAGCTACAAAGAAATAAAAAAAACAGTTAAATTAAAAAACAATACACAAATGGTGGTAGGCTTGATTCTAACCATATCAGTAATTATATCACATGTAAATGGATTAAACACTTTATGTAAAAGTGAGAGATGGTCAGACTGGATAAAAATGTAAAGCTCAAATATATGCTACCATTTAGAGAAAATTTTTAAAAAATATAAATACACTGACTGGTTAAAAAGAAAAGGATGGAGCAATGTTTTACCCTGGACCAATAAACACACACCAGTGGCTATGGCTACACAGCCAGGTAGATTTCTATGAAACAGGAAGTGATGGTGAAGATGGGCACTGGTAGTCATGGGATTTTCAGGCGGGACAGTAAAACCCGCACAGCGGGCCACCCCACTAAAGCCCTCAGGCAGCTGTAACACAGGGAGTGGGGGTGTCTAAACACAGGAGAGGCCCAGGGAAAACATGGCACACAAGATAAAGAAGGGTGCACCCGTACAGGGCACGTGCGTGAGTGGAGCCCGTGGGGCTGGGCGCTGCTCTGGCTGAGGCAGGGAGTGAGGGCGAAGGACCAGGATGTTCCTGCACAGAACTGTCGACTTTGTGAACACCGCCCACTTACGCTACACCCAGTTCATAACATCTTTTCTTTATTCATAACGTTATAGTTCACTATAACATTTTTACTGCATAAACTTTTAATTGTTTAAGCTTTTTTGACTCACTTATAATAGCACTTAAAATGCAAACACATCGTACAGCTGCACAAAAATGTTTTCTTTATATCTTTATTTTATAAGCTTTTTTCAGTTTACATTTTTAAATTTATTTTTTGATACTTTTTAAACATTTTTGTTAAACATAAGACGAAATCACAAATATGTCCTTTACACCTGCTGGCAATAAATTCAGGTTTCTTTGTTTCTAGAAACGGCCATTATTTTGCTTTTAGTTTTGAAAGCTATTTTCACTGGATGTAGAATTCTGTGCTGATCTTTAGTTCATCATACCACTGTGAGGATGCCCTTCCATTGTCTTTTTAGATTCCAATATTTCTTTTGTAAAGTCTGATTATTAAAGTCAGTCTTATTACTGCCCCTTTGAACAAATTTCTCTGACTGCTTTTAAGATTTCCTCATTAGCTGTGGTTTCCAGCAGGTCTTAAATTTGTGATGCTCTCGCCCAGGTTTCACAGCGCTTCTTGAATCTGTGATTTGATATCTCTTGTCTATTTTGAAGAACCCTCAATCATTATCTCGCAGATATTACCTGCGTCTCATTCTCTCCGTGGGTATGTCTTCTGTGGCCTTTTCACTAGGTCCCGCATGTTTCTTACATTTTTTTCTACCTTTTTCATCTTTTTTTGCCTCTTCACGTTTAAACTGGATAGCTGTTCTTCAGTTCTAGAATTCACTTTCTAAAAAAACAGTTCTGGTCTTGGCTGGTGTGGCACAGGAGATTGAGTGCCAGCCTATGAAGCAAAGGGTCGGCAGTTCGATTCCCAGTCAGGGCACACGCCTGGGTTGCACGGCAGGTCCCCAGTAGGGGGCGCATGAAAGGCAATCACACATTGTTTCTCTCCTCCCTCTTTCTCCCTCCCTTCCCCTTTCTCTAAAAATAAAATATTTATTTTATTCACAAACAATATTTATAAACAAATAAATAAAACCTTTTTAAAAAATTTTCAGTTGACTGCTGGTATGTCTCCACACTGTCATTCAGTCCTTAACCATAGCGCTCTTAGCGTCCATGTCTGACATCTGGACTGTCTCTGGGTCTGCATCTGTCGTCTGCTTTTTTGCCTCTTGATCTTTCAGTCAGCTCTCGTTTTCCTAGATTCTGGTTATTTTTTGCAATTGAATGCTGCATACCTTATATGTAAACTTATAGGTATCACTGGACATTTTTTATCTTATCTTCTTCCGGAGAATACACGCTCCTGTTCGTCATGGGGCCCTGGGCCCTGGGCAGACCATCACGACCCAGAGTGTGTTTCATCAGAGACGGAGACGACTGGATGCCCAGCTTCGTCTTCATGAAGGTGCAGCCCTCAAGAAGTCTTCACCTCTTTTCTATTTTGATCCTTTTTCCTAGAATGTTTGTTGCCTTTTAACGTCCAACCAGCAGCCTGGGGTGTTCATTAGGCCTCCTCTCCTGGGTGGTGTGTGCACTCAGATTGTTGTCCTTCTCCCCTCTCCTCTCCTCCTTTCAAAAGCTCCTCACCTGCTGCGCTTGAGACCAGTGCTGGCCTGGAAGGCGGACACGGTGCCGACGGCCAGACATGCTCTTTCTCCAGGTCCTGGTGTGTCTCTGATCCCCCACACATGTGCATGTGGCCCAGCAGACTTTCTGCTTGTTGTTGGAGAAGAGAGTGGCCTCCAAACAACCAGTCCTGGCATTGCTCCGGGGGGAACCCCAAACACCAATAAATAATTATTAAACCTAAAAAGTGACATCTTATTAAAAATGAATCTTGTAATGAAAGACATAGGTGTGCTTTCAAAAATTAATTCATATATCCACGCATGATTATGACTGATCTCTAGTACGAGACACGTCCAGAATCCATTCTATTTTCACTTGTTAGACAGAAGTATTAAGGAAGTTGTTCCCATAAATAAGTAGATGGAAATAGAAGTAGCTCGTTGTACCAATGGCATTCGATTCTTTGAAGTATGTCTTGGAATGCCAACATTCACAGAATGATCTATCATCATCAATTTTTAAATTATGTTTTAGCTGACAACTCAATGAAGGTTTTCTTAAATGATAAAAAAGCAAGAATTGGAAAATACTTGAGTTTTTTTTTTTAAATTGTTATTTTTATCACTGGATACATTCACTTTTTCAATGCCTACACAAATTTTTTGTCTTCTCTTTGTGTGTGTGTGTGTGTGTGTGTGTGTAGAGGCTTTTATACACTATGGCAATGTACCTCAGTACACTGAGTGTAACATACTCAGTACAATGGCTGAGGGACACTTCTTTCTTAGGCAAAGTAGGAAAAGGGCATGTTTTAGGACAACTTTCACAACACATATGAAAGCGGAGGCTTCAGGATGGGTGTTCCCTTAAAACTAATCTTGTTCGTGTAAGTCCTTGGGAACCCAGTAGGAAGGCCCCTGAAATAGGAACCTACTCTGTGAAACAGGAACCGACTTAACTTCTGTCATCAGAAGATTACTGTAACATACCTATTTTGCCATGACGCTGGACTGCCATGGGCCACAACATTGTCAAAATAATTATGCAGCCCTGGCTGGCGTAGCTCAGTGGATTGAGTGTGGGCTGTGAACCAAAGCATCGCAGGTTCGATTCCCAGTCAGGGCACATGCCTGGGTTGCAGGCCATGGCCCCCAGCAACCGCACATTGATGTTTCCCTCTCTCTCCCTCCCCTCTCTAAAAAATAAATAAAATATTATAAAAAATAGGAATTAATTATGCAAAGCTATGGCATCCACAACTCCAGCGTTGCCCGGAGGACACCTCCAGAGCAGCCTCACATCAGGCACCTTTGTTTCACCAGAGAGCAAACACAGGCCACAGGAGGGAGAAGGGTGTTTCGCCAGAGAGCAAACACAGGCCACAGGACGGGAAAGGGGACAGCCCGCGGTCTCCCTGCTGGCCAGTCCTGGGCTCTCCCAGCTCTGGCGCGTTCCCGGCACGCGCACGGCTCCCTGCCCCTCCCTTGCTCCCACAGGGCTCTCTCCCAGGGCCGCCAGGCCGAGCCCACACCCACCACGTCTCTGCAGCTTCCGGGAGCACAGGTCCCGCCGTCCGGGTGCAGCTCCGCTCGCCGCCTTGGACACGTCTTGTAACAATAACCCCGTGCGCCGCGTTCTCTGCGATAGGAGGCAGGTGTACGACGGTTGAATACACGTCTCAGGAGAGCTTATTAAAACAGCTAAGCCAATTCACTCACTTAGAAACAGGGAACCTTTTCCAGGAACACGCAGCTGAGGCCCAGGAGCTGGTGGGAACGCGTCCCTGGGGAAAGCGGGGCCTTTGATCCCCGCCGGTCGGCCAGGCCCCCGCAGCCGAGAGACGTCTGTGTTCTGGTGGAGACGGAGGGTGGTGGGCCGGCCTGATGCAGGCTGCTGCCGAAGACTGGCCTTGTGCTCGGGGGCAGAGAGCAAGCCCCGGAGAAGAATGAGATGAGAAGCAACTTGTCCATTAGAGCGGACTCCGAAACTGGGCTGAAGAGGACCCAGTGGGCATCAGAAGTGACTAATGGGAAACCAGGGTGAGCAGGCATGGGTGCCTGACCCCTGCTGGGTCTCCGCTGCGGGAGGGAGGTCGGTAGTGACACCACAGCAAGGCATCATGGGGCCAGTGGGGGTTTAATCTCTGCATCTCCTGGTCGGCTTTCGATGGGGGAGATCTCGGGGCTGGGGGAGGGGGTCAGGGCCTCCCTCCCCCCCGGGTGAGGAGTGAGTGACCCCTGCTGGACTGGGGTCCCTGAGGCCCCTCAGACACACTATCGGGGCTGAGGCATATGCTTCAAGATCATCCATGGCTTGCAAATGGTGACAGTGAGATCACGCTCCCCCCGTGGAAAGCCGTCTCGCCCTCTGCACCACATGCTATTCTCCACACAGCCTCCTCCTCCGAACAGGTGTTTCCCCGGCATTTGGATCACAACAGACGGGGCCGCAACATGCTGCCGATCCCTCCGCAGCAGAGCTGAGGGCTGCCGCTGGTTGCTGGGGCTCTCGCACCTGTCCAGGAGCCCCGGCCCCTCCCGTCCCAGCTTGTGGTCTCCAGGTCTGTCAAACTGCCCGTTCCCTGTGTGTCTGGGGGTTCCTTGGTCCCTGACCTCTGAGGTGGCCCTGAGCCACTCCAAGGAACGCTGGGACCAGGAGTGGGTGCTGTGTGTGCCGGCCCCAAAAAGCCACCTCTCTGCAATCCTTGGGCTGACCACCAGGGGCCAGGGTTAAGCTCCACCTCTGCCTGTGGCCTTGAGTTTCTGCCCCACAACCTGGGACGTGAAAAAGCCAGGCTTTGTCCTCGCTCCCTTCTCCAACACCCCAGTGGCCAGCTCCAGCTGCCGCCCCTGTTCTGGGAATGCCCCTCCGGTCCCTTACTGACCCTGACGGCCTCTCCCAGAATTCCCTTGGGGAGTTAAAACAGAGCTTGGGTTTCACTCTGTGGTCTTTGCTAAAGTGTACATTTGGATTCTTGGTGTGAATTCAAGAATTTTTATTTGGGGCCAAGAGGGACCTGGGCCAGGGCACTCCCCGTGGGACTCAGAGCTCTCGTTCCGGAACCTGGGGACGGAGGGTGGGCTGAGCATCGACTCTGGCCACACACTCTGCATATCCCTCCTCCTTCCACAGGCCAGCCAGCCCGAGAGGAAGAAAATAATGACACCGGAGCACAGAGAAAGGAAGGGACCGTCCCCAGCAAGGAGGTGGCTGAACTGGTCTAGAATCCATGTTCTGGCTCCTTGCTTTGAGTCTCCCCGGGGTCCCCAAGCACCCCAGGGAGGGGCTGGAGCCCAGCAAGGGAACAGGAGCTGGCAGGGCTCTCTGCCCACCGAGGGCTCTCTGGCCACCGAGGGCTCGGGGGCAGGGGAGTGCCACCCCTGCGTCCCAGCACACGCTGAGTCAGACGGCCAGCGGCCCACCGACCAGCCAGGAAAGGCGCAGCAGAGGGGGCTGAGCCCACCTGCCCACCGGCCGCCCGGGGAGTGTTCGGCACCGACCAAGAAATGGGTGCAGGGCGGCCCTCAGCCACCAAGAGCCAAGACTTCGGCATCCTCTACTGAGGGTTGATTTAATTTGGGAAAAGGGACGCTGGGCCCCTCCCTCTGGACCCCCTCCCCGCGCTCTGAGGGGCTGCTGGCAAGCCTGGGGTGGGGGGCGCTGGTGCAGGAGGAACACAGGGTCCTCCCCGGCCTTGGCTCAGTCTCTGAACCCCCAATCCACTCCCTCCCCGAGGCCCTGGCCATCCGTCCGTCTGGGTCTTGTCACTGCGGTCACCCTGGTCCCAGCTACTCCCACCTCTTCCCCAGGCTCCTGCAGCAACACCTGAGTGGTCGGTCACCCCTTGTCCACCCAGGGCAGGTGCACACATTCCGCTCTCCATGTGGCGGCCAGAGCGGTCTTGTCCAAATGCCTGTACGACACTGTCACCTTCCTCCTGGAAACCTTCCAATGACTTCTTGCTCGTCTCAGGACAAGAATAAACTCTTCAGCTCGAACCGCAGAGCCCGGCCTGGCCTCGCTCGGCTTCTCTCCACCTCGGCCATAGCACCTTCGCCCTCCCGTCTCGGTTTCTTGAACCTTCCATGCTTCTGCCATCCCTTCCAGGGCCTTAACACATGCTGTTCCTTCCCTGTGGATGCCTGTCCCCCCAACACCCCCAATGTCGCTCCCCCACTTCATCTCTCCCTCTCAGGTGTTACGTCACAGCCCCGGGTGAAACCAGGTGCCTTATGAAATGATACCACACTGAGGCATGCTTTTCACTGTCCCGTGGTTAACAGGCATACTTCCCCATGTGTCTGCGCTAATGGGAGACCACCAGCTGCCTCCCTGATTGCAGGGTAAACTCTCAGGGTTGAGAAGGGCCTGTGTCTGGTTTTGCTCACAGCTGTCTCCAGGGAGCTTATCCCCAGCCCTCAAGTCACACCCTTTTAAGATGTTTTATGAAGACGCAGATTTGTGAGGAATGAAACTTCATCCCTGGATTTGCCTGTAAAGCTTTCTAATGACCATAATGGATGCTGCCGAGACACGGTGAGCCCTTCTGGCCAAGACACCATCCGAGGACAGGAGATTTCACAGGCTGCACAGCTGTGAAAACGGCCCCAGGCTGGGGGAGTGGCTCCCACCGGCAGAAGCCCAGAGAGGCCCCGCCCCCTCAGTTTCCCTGCTGCAGGAATGGCCAAAGCCTAGAAACCCTGCAGAACGCTCTTGAAGGTCACTTCTTGGGGACAACCTCACTGGACAGGAGAGCGGGTGATCTTTTTCCTGCTGACACAGACAGACAACATCAGCGAGGCTGATTTTGTCCAAGTCACAACAAGCACAGGAAACGACTCAGGGTGAATTCAACCAAAAGAGTCTTTGAGAATTTTGGCTTGAGCCTACTGTGGCCAGAAAACATTCATTACAAGAGCTTGGTTTCACTGGATATTTTGGTGAGTCTTTAACACATGTTTACAGCATATGTAAAAGATCAAATCAGTAGATATTACAGATGCGTGTGATGCATGTGTGGCCATCTTGCATGTGTTACATGCAAGAATCCTCTTCATTGTAGTGTCCCATGTTACCAGAGCCCAGAGTTGGGAGTGTAGTACGCATGGGTGTGTTTTTCCGGATGAGGGGCTCCATGGTTGTGATCACTTTCCCGAAGAGCTCTGGATGAACAAGGCCAGGAACCAGCAAACGACATTCGAAGCCCTTTCCTGGTTCTAAAATTGTGTGCGTCTTTTTTTTTTTTTTAAGATTTTATTTATTTTTTTTCTGAGAGAGGGGAAGAGAAGGAGAAAGAGAGGGAGGAAATATCAATGTGTGGTTGCCTCTTCCACGCCCGCCACTAGGGACCTGGCCTGCAACCCAGGCATGTGCCCTGACTGGGAGTCAAACTTGCTTCACAGTCTGGTGCTCAATCCACTGAGCCACACTGGCCAGGTCTAAAATTAGGTACGTCTTAAACTCTGATGCTAAATTGGTGATGTGATTGGAAAATGTAGTAGAAACTGAGATCCCTTATATTTGCAATGCCAGCTGTCTGCCTGGAAAACAAAATGCCAGGTTTTATCCAAATGTTTGAAGTCACACATACAGAGTCTAAGAACTTGGCTGTCATGTTAACTCACGTATTTGTGTGATTACTGCTGGCTCCTAACTGTCCCTGTGCCTAAGCACATCTGAAGGTCCTAGGGGACCTGCCGCCACAGCAGGAAAGGCAGGTAGGGCACTGTGCACGACCCACAGTTCTCAATTGACAGCCCATGTGTGCCCCCTTGCTTGTCCCGGTGAAACCGCCTTCATTCCACGAACCAGACCTGACAGAAGCTGAGTCGGATCCCCACCATTACCTGCCCACCCGGCTCACCTCTGAAAGAGAGGCGGGGAAGCCAGGGGCAGATGTGTCTTTCCCCCGCACAGAAGGCGGCTTGTTCACCAGAACACCCGCACAGGACAGCGAGAGGCCAGCAGACGAGTGCTGGACTACACCCAGCACCCTCCCAGGGCCCTGCAAAGGGTCTCCCCCAAGCCCCCCAGACGGCTTGGCTGCAGGGAGTTAGCACTGCAACAGGCATGATAAGAGACGGGGCGCTTCGAGTCCTCATGCACTCTCTCCGGGGAGTCCGAACCTCCGACTCCTGAAAGGTGACTCTCCCTTGTTCCTGTTTCGTGTTTCATGACAGCCACGAGATGCACTCAGAAAGGGCCACCGCTGTGTAAGGCAGCCCCAAGGGCCCGAAAACGCATCCTTCTCTGCTCTGTGCTCCTCTCCACGTGAAGCGAATGCGGGCACCCCTTCCCCCTCCCCCTCAATAGAACTCCTCTGACGTCAAACCGCAAGGCCAGACAGAGCAGGGGAATAAAATCTGCAAAGGACACCGTAATCGGCTCTCATCCTTTGCAAAAGCGCCACTAGGTCCTAGCTGTGCGGTGCCTGCTGATGTCTTTGGGCCTCCCCCCAAAAAAACATTTAACGTAGAGCCCGGGCGTGTTTCCCGAGGCACACGCCTCCCTGCATGGCTCAGTGGCACCGCTGGGTACGAGAATAAAGGGTCTGTTTACAAGATTCTCGCTCCCCAGGCCCGAGGCGCCTTATTTTGGACTCCTCACCGCCGATCAATTTTTTAGTCTGCTGCTTTATCTACCTGACAGGAAGACTTGAACTACTGCCATTTCTAAATTGCACTTCTAAATATTGACTCAATGGCGAGACTCGGAGTGTCATAACACAGCCCACTGGAGCGAGGAAGGCTTTCCAGGCCTCCTCCAGGGGTCTGCACAGTGTCCTGGGGGAGGAGGGAAGGAAGAGGAGGATTCGGGAAGAAAAACAAAATCAAGCCGTGTTTAGAAGACATGCCACCGCCCTTGGCTTCATCTCGCGGAGACAAATGAGCACGCGCTGTGCGTGCTATCCGCTGTGGCTGGAGGGGGTCCAGGGGAAGGGAGACAGGGGAAAGTGACCCGGAATCCTTCAGCCACCAGCTGGTAAGAATGGGAGGTGTCCCAAGCCACGCTGGCTGGGCCGGCGGCAGGGCTGTGAGACAGACCCAGCTCTGGGAGAACCTTGGAGAGCCTTTATTTGTGTATCCAGTTTAGGACTGGGTAGTATCCAAGAAACAAGAGACTTTTCACCCGATTTCTCTCCAGATTCGACACGGCGAGATCTGGAGCTCATCCTCACTGCGGCCACTGAGGAAATTCTAGCAGGCTATCCTTTTAGCTCCTTTCCTCCTGAGAGTTAACAGTACGAGCTGACCCTAAGGCGTTCCATCACAGTAGCTGTTGAACTGGGAACCAAAGGAAGAGACCGGCCCTTCCTTGCCAGTAAGGAGCTGTTTTAAAGGAGCGACAAGATATTTTGTGTGCAAATTAGCTTTGAGATTTTTTTTTTTAGGTACTCAGTGACCTATAAATTCAAGTTGTTTGTTATCATCAAGGGGCCCCATTCTTCCTCAGGAGATACAGAATAGTGCTCGGGGACTGGTCCTTGGAGAAAGGTCTGGAATAAGGCAACTGCCCCCACTCTGTGATCACCCTCCCCTTCTCCTGACCGTTGTCATCCGTGGGTCCCCCAAAGGCCCTCGGCAGGAGATCAGCCATGGAGGAACGCCTGTGCAGAGCTGGGGAGAGATCGTGGGGGAGGAGCTCTTAAAAAGTCCTGCGAGGGAGAGTGCTAAGGTGACCAGTCGCCGTGGAAGATGACTCTGACACCGGGGCTATGTTCACCTTGAGGCTCCTTGGGTTTGTTTGAGGGCGGGCCCCAAGGCAGCGCGCCCAGTGTGTTCCTGCTCTGTGCCTGCGAGCACTCGTACTGATGAAGACGGTTTCCGAGAACGACCCCACAGTGCAGCGCCATCTGTTGGCTTCAGGCCGCATCACACCGGGCCGAACCACGAGCTTGGCTCCACCAGCAAGCCTGATCTGCTTGGCTGAGGCACCCTCCTGGTTCCTCGATTTCCCCTCCGAGAAACGCCGAGTCTCCATTTAAGGTAATGCGGTTCTCTGAACTCCCTCCCTTGCTCGAAAGCTTGTTGTCGGGTCAACAAGCTTTCAACAAGCCAAGGGAGCCCCACAGGCAGAATCCCAGGTGCCTTGAGGAAACCCTAGCCCTGCCCCTGAAACCACATCTGCCAGCCAGCCCGGCCTGCGCCAGCCTTGCCAGGCTCCCCTAGCGATGCCAGCCTCTGCCCTGCGGCGGCCTCCAGCGCCCTGAGCAGCCCTCCACGGGACCACCTCCGTCCAGCACCTTCCCAGCTCCCGCCGCAGGCCCACGTCCTCAGTGTGGGCCAGCCGTGATTCAGCCTCGGCTCACCCCGCCTTCTCTCCCCTCCCCCCGCCCCGCCTGCTGCCCTCCCCCACCTCCCATGGTGCTGTCCCAGTTCCACCAGGCGGCTGCCGCCCCCAGCCCCGGCCAATGAGACGCCCTCCACTGCTTCCCCGCAGTTAGGCCTTCATTTCCCGGGGGACCTCCCCCACAGCTTCTTCCCTAGCGGCCCCCACCAGCGTTACTCCATCAAGAGTTAGGCAGAGCAGTGTCTGCAGCCCTGTGCATGGACAAGTCAAATCACCCACATCCCCAGGAGCAAAGCCCACCCGTGGGAGACAGTGGGAAGACGATGATCTCGTTATCACCGACCCTCTCATCCCTAATGAAAGGTCTTCCCTGGCCAAGACAAGAGTATCCTGGAGACCCCTCACGGCAGCCAGGACAGGTTACACGGTTCCTCACCTGGTTGCCATACGTAAAGTCATTTAGTTTCTCCCGGGATATGAATACAAGGGGGCTTCGTTAAATACGCTACCGAAAAGTTGTAAGTGCTTTGAGCAGTGTTTTCAACATAGTAGAGGAACTCAAAATCTGTGGAAATGGTGCGCCAAGTTCTCTTGTAAGGCAAATAAGCATGCTATAATGATCTCTCCTGGACACCTGACATTTTGTGCGAGGAAAGGCATGCCATGCTACAGCCACGCTGCTGAGCCGGGGGGCCGGGCAGTGGTGTGGTGCCTGCCCCGGCGTTAGAGGGTTCCAAACAACTTTTTTTTTTACAAACATGCTCCTAAGAAATACTTCCTGCTCTGGCTGGCGTAGCTCAGTGGATTGAGCACGGGCTGTGAACCAAAGTGTCGCAGGTTCGATTCCCAGTCAGGGTACATGCCTGGGTTGCAGGCTATGACCCCCAGCAACCGCACATTGATGTTCCTCTCTCTCTCTATCGCCCTCCCTTCCCTCTCTAAAAATAAATAAATAAAATCTTTTAAAAAAAAAAGAAAGAAAGAAATACTTCCTGAATAAAGATCCTATTTTCCAAACCCTGGCTCAGTCTGCAAACACCTCTCCCACGTGCTCCGTCTTCGGCGACACCGTGGGGGGTGTCTGGGGGTCTGGCAGGCGGGCAGGGCCTGGACGTACTCACCCGGCCAGTAGTACATGTAGACCTTCCTGCGGGCCCTGGTCAGCGTGACCCACAGCGGCTCCGACCCGTTCCACCAGAGGGGCAGCAGGCTGTCCCTGTTGACGCCGATGTCGAATGACGTGTTGGTGCTGGGGTCCCACATGTAGTTCCCGGTCATCTGGTGCACCTCGCAGTGGCGGCCTGCGGGAACACAACACCCGGCTCGTCAGCGTACTGTCCAGGTGTTTCAGGCAGCACCTTTGTTCTCTGTTTGTAAAAGCCACTCGGTCGCCTTTGGGAAGGACAGGGCAGCATACATCAATATTGGCTCCTGATTTTTTTTTTAACAGAGATGTTCCTTCTCTCTTAGTGGTCCCATAAAGGCACACCATGGAGTGAGAAGCCCAATAACTGACCAATAACTGGGTGGGATTGTTTTGTGCAAACTGGCCAAGGCTGACGCTATCTGAAGTTAAACTGAGGGCATGGCGTGCAAAATCTGCCCCGCTGTGCGTGGCGTGAACCCCAAATGTGACTCAGTATGGAAATGGCAGATCCTCGGGGGGAACCAGGGTTGAGTTCTCAACCCTGAGCGCTCTCTCTGGGCACCCCTCCCAAACTGCGCCCCTACAAGATCAAAGCAGAAGCTATGGCGTGTGCCCCCCTTTCTTCCTGCATAAGGGGCGCTATCGCTGTAGCGCCGAGCAGTGACAGAACCCATGGCACTTGGAACAGAACAGCGGAAAATAGATTCAATGTTGCAAAAACAAAACGACGACGACAAACCATGCGACAGTCCACAGGGAGCGTTACGGAGACGGGAGGCTGCTTTTGCTGGGCACGGCTCAGTCCCGGAAGAGAAGCCAGAAGCGCAAGACGCAAGCGCTTGGACTCTTTTGAAACATAAGGCTTAAATTATTTATTTTTGTGGCAGTCTGTGACATCTTTAAAGTGAAAGTCCCACAAACATTGGCAAGGGCATCAAAAACCGTTGTGATGTTAGGGAGCGTCACTTGGCGCCGGGATGAACCACGCCTCACCCAGCTGCTTATGCGTCACCCGAGTGGGGTTTTCATTGGTTTGCCGCCGGTGGTTCTTCGTGATTGCCCCTGCCCGACACGCACACGCTTTGTTTTTAAACAGAAACCAGGGAAAACCATAAAATACAATTTTGAATATTTGGAGGCCCCACGTACCATAAAGGAATCATCTTTGTATTTCATCACAGAAACCCAGGCGTCATGCAAATCAGGCTTTGAATGTAAAGCTCAGCGATCCGAATGTAGTTGGGTTTTATTTTTTTATTTTTGTTTTTTTGTCTGTTGGACCAAAAGCTTTACGATTAGTTTTCTGATCCTAACCAAAGCTCTTATAGGTGGACTGATACATTTTTTAAATAAAATAGGAACTCTGTGCAAATTCTCGAATGGTTAGGAAACTTCCCGGTTCCGTTCATTCCGTCGGCGGACACTCACTGGGCTCCTGGGGACGACACCCAAGGGCAGGTGCAGAGGTTCCTGTCTGAGTAACTGTGGCCTCGTCCTAGGTGCTCGGGACACGGTGGGGCTCAGCAGGGGGCTCCTCCGCACGGAAGAGCCAGGCTCCGTGGGCCCGGCTGAGAAGGGGGCCAGGTGGCAGCTCTAACCCGAGAATCGGGGGGACGCTCACCCCCTCAGCGGCCGAGAATGATGCCCAGTGTGTTCTAACTCATCGAAAGTTGGGGCACACTTCTTACGGCCCCCCATTGTTATCTTTTTCTGCATGTCCACGCTTAATGATATTATTAAGAGAACCCCTCTCGTGTATAAAAGTTCTTCATCTTTACTCAAAATACTACATCGAGCATCCAAATTTTTTTTTATCATTTTAAGGATGCTCACTCAGCCTGTTCGCAAGGCAAGAGAATCATGACAACATGACAACCATGACAAATGCCTCCTGTACAGACTCTTTCCCCGGGGGTGTTCTCTGACACCCTCCCACATGCAGGGGGTGGGGGCGTCTCACCGGAGCCAGTGCACGAACAGATCAGGGCTGGCACCTGGGTTTGTGCCGGCCTGAGCCCACTCTTAACCCAAGCGGGCTTCCCCGCCTGCCCCGCTTCTCCTGCTCTTCCATGGTTACTGCCTGGGTACCGTGGTGGCTGGAAGGGCAGAACAGAGCAGGCAGAGAGTCCCGGCTCACCTCCACGCATCTGCCTGACCCACGTCTGGTTCTGTGCACCTGCGCCTCTCCTGGACTTTTCCCTGGCCCACCACACGGAGCTATGTGGCAGCTGCTCTACAGGGGGGACCCTTTGCCTGGGGATTCGGCGGAGACTCTCCTGACGTCATCGCCAACCTCGGATCGCGGGTGGTTTTCAGGGGTGGTGTACGGAAGGCCCACTTCTGCTTCTCCCCTGAGGGACAGCTGTGTGGGGCTTTAACATCTGTGCCGGGAGGCCCAGCACCGACGTGAAAATGGGGGCAGCTCCTGGTCCGAGAATTTCCAAACACAGTGAGCATTTCTCTCCTTTTTTCTCACTTATCCTAAAACCTGAGAGGGTGTGAACACTCAGGTTCCACGGCCAATAGGAATTTTTTTAAAGATTTTTTATTTATTTATATTTTAGAGAGGGAAGGGAGGGAGAGAGAGAGAGAGAGAAACATCAATGTGCGGTTGCTGGGGGTCGTGGCCTGCAACCCAGGCATGTGCCCTGACTGGGAATTGAACCTGCGACACTTTGGTTCGCAGCCCGCGCCCAATCCACTGAGCTATGCCAGCCAGGGCTTCCAATAAGGAATTTTTTAATTATACAAATGCTTTCTTAATTCCTGCTGTGTAATCGCCTTTACAAAGTAATAATCATCTTTAACTTCTGAATGTGTCCCCTGTGCTTTCCTGGGATGAATGGAGCTGTGTCTAGTAGGCATCAAACAGCTGGTGGAAAAGTTACATTTTAGGCGCTTCAACTCACTCAAAACATGGCCATGTGAAGCACAGTTAACAAAATGCTGACGAGAAGCTCAGAGATGACCCTTCCGGAACATACCTGTGTTCACCTGCAGGCAGCACCCGGGTGCCTGGCGTTCAGAGTTACAGGCAGGCCTCCAGGGCTGCCCGCTGGAAGTGTGGGTCACAGCCATGTGTGACGGGCACGCTGACCCAGGCTGCAGACGGTGTGTCCAGCTCGGGGAGATGATGGGCACCGTGGAGAGGTGACAGGCAAGTGGTCGGACAGACCACGGCTGGCCCACTTTGCAGGTGAGGTAACTGAGGCCAGAGAGGCGACCGGCCTGGTGTCGCAGCAAGAGGGGGAGCGCAGCCGGTCGCCAAGGCAGGCGCCCGGGCCCAGAGCCCTGGCCGTTCGCCGAGGGCACCTCCTAGCACTAACCACTGGGGCAGGAGCTGGCACTCAGCGCCGGTCCCCGCACTTGGCCAGCCCGCAGGGACGAAGCTGCTGCCTGTGTCGCATGAGCTGTTACACAATCTGCAGGCTCCCACCCTTGAGGACAGGATGACTTCAGGGGACCCGGTCAGCCCAGGGCTAAGGTTCCAGGGATCAGCTACACAGGTAGCACCTCACTTGGAGCGATGACTGGAGGTGCCAGAGGCCCAGTCAGACGCAGGAGGGGTCATCACCTGAAGACCAAAGGCCTGGGCCAATTTGACAGGGGCTTCCTGGCCCACTTAGTAATAAGCTACCAGTTGTTGACCACCTCCTGTGTGTCTGGAACTAGGGGCCTCAACCTCCCACCTCAGTTAGTCCTTACTGAGACTCCAAGAGCTAGACGGCATTACCCTGGTGTCGCCAGTGGGAGAACTAAGGCTCAGAATGGCTGGGTGACGAGACTCGGCCCACGCAGCTGCTAGAAGGGCAAGGCCCTGATCCAAAGCCGTGCCCTTCCCGCTGCCAGCCCCACTCCAGCCTCTGGGTTCTCATCCACCCTCCAGGGTCTGGCTGTTTTAATAGAAACTGCCTTGGAATCCAGGTCTGCTTCTGAGACGCTCACTGAAGTAACCGCATGTGGGTGACCCAGGTCTCCAAAAAGCCAGATACGTGCCTGTCTCTTGCAATCCCCTATCGTGCATCAGCATAACCATTTCTAACGGCGAATGCTGCCAGACCAGGGAGCTACCCACGCAGACGGGAATCTTACATTTTCTCCCCCTCTGGAAAGAGTCCAGCTGGGAAGAGAGCCTCCCAGAGCTCTGGAAACTCTGGGTCTCCAGTTAACAAGTGCATTTTAGAGACTGGACACATATGCACCACCTCAGACTGACATGGTTCCAAACAGTAATTACAGACCCGATTCAGCGCCCGGCAGCCTGAGGATGTCCTGTAAGGCAGACTTTCCCACGACCGGCCTCCTCCGAGCACTTTTCCTGGAGCATCTGCAGGGTCCCAAGACTAGTTTAGACCCTGCTTAGTCAATTTTCAAATAAATACGTGACACCCCCGAGACTTGAAAAAAATGAGCAATGCATTACTCAAAGCCCCCGAGTCACCAATCGGAATTTGCTTTATGGATCACCTCCACGGGGGACTACGTCCTATTTTCTTAGCTTGTTCAAAGTCAGAGTTTGCCGTGTTAAGGAAGTAGTTTCGAATGCAATCTGCAAGATCAAGCTGAAAGAGAAGTTCACAATTTGCTCCCCTTTGAATGCAACTACTGATGTATGTGCCAGACACAGTCATGATTAGATTCTGAATCACAAATATCGCCAGGCTGAGATAACAGGCTTTGATTACAGGGCGAGGTGCAGGCTGCTACAAAAATAACCCGCCTCGTTCAAAGGGGAGAGATTTTTGATTAGAGGCGCTTTTTGCTCGGAGTTTTGAGGTCACGGGAGTCCGCGGAAAGCACTGCTTGACTTTTCTGGGGTGTACTAGCTTGGTGCCACTATTTAACCACCAAAAGGCGGAAAAAGAGGCAAAAATGATTTCCCTGCACGAGGACAGAAATGTAAACTTGGCATTTTCCTTTAAACACGTTCTGGTTCTGGAAGGTGAATTTTTACTGAAGCTCTAAGAAAGGTCCGGACAGTTTGATCCGTCCTCGCCTCTGTGACAGGTTGGAGGGGAGCCTGACTGAATTGTGGCATTTATGATGGAGCCTCTCTTGAGCCACGTTTCCATCACACTGAGCACTTTCGGGGACGTCTAAGGATGGACGGTATTTGGAGGGGAAACTCGTTCCTGGTCATATTGCTCATACGAGAGGGAAACATAGCCAGCACCTTTGTCCTGAAGCTCCGCCCCTCTCTCCCTGGTAATAAATTGTCCACCTTCCCCTGCCCCTGGCTCCCTCCCCTCCCGCAGGGATGTCAGGCTGGCCCGGTGCCTCACACCACTGGGGGCGGTTCTTACGTGGGCGAAAAACAGACCCCACCCCCTCCTCATCCTGTCCGCTGCAGGTGGACGGGCCCTGTCTGCACTCTCTTCTCGCCCCAGGACGGGAGTTCTCTTTGCCCTAGAGCAGGGGGTTGCTCTCATTTCCCAGGTGCCACCCCCTCCGTGACTGGGACAGGGTTGGGGGCCAAGGATGGGAAGTTCAGTTCAGTAAGAAAAAAGGGCTCAGTTAGGTTTTGCATCCACGCCACGTTCTGCAGTCCAGTGTGTCAGCTGGTGTGGAACCTGGGATGACCGATGGGGGTCATCTCCAGCAACATGGACCAGAATCAAAAATATTATCAGATCCACCACTAAGGCCAAGAGCTGATCAAGAATGATCAAACCCAGCTGTTCAGGCAGCGTGAGGTCACCAGTAATATCAACACCTCAATCTAGTGTGAACCAACCAATCTACAAAAACACACAAAACAAACAAAAGAGAAACCCGCCTTCTTTTTTTTTATAAGAAACAAATGGAAGAAAACTCATTTGTTCAGCATGGTTAATTATGTTTGCCATGGGTAGAATGGGTGAGGTGTGATGATGGCCTGTTCAGGTTCACTGCCCAGGGCCAGGTGTGGCCATAGCACGGTGAGACCAGCCCCCCCAGTCACAGGAGGAAGAGCATGTAGGTCCTCGCTGAAGCCACAGCTCACCTGCTCTGATCCGTGAGCAGCACGGAAACAAAAGGTGTTTGCCGTTGACAAGGTGCCTCACTTGATGGTTTGTGTACACAGTGCTCTCTGGGCGCTCTCAGCGTATACAAAACGTGTTGAAAGATCATTTGTCTTCAGGATGAAAGAGTTACTCAAATGCAAAACTCATCACTCGGCTCCGTGTGACAAGAGTCCTTCTGATGCACGGACAGTTTCCCTGTCCAAACGGTAGACGCTGTGGGCACAGAGGAGCATTTCCACTGAAAAGTAGATGCATCTGGGCGGCAGAGGAGAACGGGCGGGAACTGAGGGCCTGGGAGGAGCCTAGGGCCCAGCAAACTGGAGGCCGAATGCTATTCCTGCTGAGGAACGTTGCTCACGAGCCGCTGAACTTGAGTGAGCCTCAGTTTCCTCCTCTGGAAAATGGGGACATCATACTTTCTTGCAGGGGTAAATAATGGGGGTGGGGGTAAGACTTCAGCGCGGCGTCTGGCACATAGGAAGCATTTAATAAACGCACGACACCCTCTGCGGCCCCTGAAAGCGCTACGTGACCAAATAGCGTGCGGTTATCAATGGTTTTTAGGGAGGTACGAGGCTGGGCAGCCTAATTCTCAGTATGTACACATCCTAGTCTGAGGCAGGCTCTCAAAGTTCTGGGAGGAAATGAAAAGAAACATTACCCCATTTCGCTCAGGAAACTGGGCCAGGGGTGAACGCCAAATTCAGAAACTGATCGCGGGGCTCACCTGGGCTGAGAAGGCACCTCCCCCCACGCCTGGGAAATGCCTGGCCCGACACTGCCCTCTGCCGGCGCTCTCAATAATCTCCACCGCCCGCAACCTCGCTGGGGCCAGGCTGAGAGCCCCCTCGGACTCTGTGTTCGCCTCTCGCGTTTGGAAGGCGCCTCCGGACTCTTAGAGCTGCTGGTGGAGATGCCGAACCTGCCAAGAATCCAGGCCGAGGCAGGGAGCGAGCCAGGGGGGCCAGGCGGCCGCGCACCCAGGCAGCCCCCGCGGTCACTGCGGCCTGGGGAACATAGTGACCGTCCTGTCCCAACACGCCTCCTGCTAAGTCTCCTGTCGAGTTCCCACGTCCTCATGCACCCCGCTCCTAATTCCTGTTTAGTTACTTGGCATTTCATTATCCCTGACCTCAGCCCTTTCCTCTTCCGGTGGAGGTCAGTGCTTTCTTTGTTTAATCCAGCTGGTAACGGTCACTTCAGTGGACGCTTAACCTTCCTATTACCCCCTTTTCCTTCCAGGAGCAGCTGCCCCTGCCCCCAATGTGCTCCACACGGGGGCTTGTATGGCTGAGCTCCCTGGCTACAGTGAGTGGACATCCGTCCTAAGCTGTGCCCCACCCCCAGTACACACAGTTCCTCCAAGATCCAGGCTGGGCGGGTGTGTCGGGGTCCTGCCCCCTCGTTCCTCATGCTGGGAGGAGGTGCCCTGGAGGAGACATGCTCCCCGGGGGAGAAACTGAGGCTGCCCTGCACACACGCCACAGAAGGGAGCCGCAGAGAGGGGCACCCCCACCCCCACCCGTGCCCCTGGATGCGGAAGCCACAGAGACCCCTCCTGTGGGCGGGAGCAGTGGGCGTGGGTTTGGCCCCTGGCTCCCTCTCCATCCTCAGAAGTGTCCTGACTTGCACAGGTCCTGCACGTTCCCAAATCCCCCCCCCCCCCTTCCAGGCAGACACCGAAAAACCAATACCCCAAGGACAGGCTCTCCCACAAAACAAGTGACAGAGTATCCCTGCGACTGCCAAGTTAACAAGCCGATGGTGCAGCCCAGCCGAAGCTGCAAAGAGCCACACAGCCCCGGCCTCCGTGCGGGCGGCAGAGGGGGGAGCGGGTGTGAGCCGCTTCTGGAATAACACCAACACCTCGGGACACTTCTGCACCCATCGCCCTCTCCCGGCGTACCTGAAACCTGGCCCTGATTTGGAGCTGTAAAATGTAGTAGTCTCGCCAAAATAGAGCTTAACTGGAATCTCACCAGAAAGAAAAATCAGACGAATCCAGCATTCAGCCAGTTTGGGAGACAACTGGCTGGGCTTTCAAGAACGTCAGGACTGTGAGGTCCGGAGAAAGCAAGGAGTCCGGAGGAACAGGGAGCAAAGAAACATGGCAGCCAAAGGCACTGCTCGCACAGTCTGCACCAGGACCCGCAGGGACCTGATGCGGCCTTGGGTTGGTCCAGGTCCTTGGGGACGGGGGACTGGGGGGAGATTAGACACACACGAAGTTTACTGGGGGACGTTCCGGGGAAAGGGGGTGAAGCGGGACTGCAGGAGATCCCTCCTTGGGCAAAGGTCTGACATGTGAGCAAGAAGACGGAGGTGGGAGGGATTGGAGAGAAAGGACCTATGCGATGCCGAGACGTTTTGGCCAGGTTGATGGTGGTCCTTCAGCCAAGTCCGCCCGTGGAGGACAGGCCATCACTCAGACCCGGACCTCGCTCGGTCATTGGTCAGAACCAACCCCGGCGCACTGGCCTCGGCACCAGCAGCGGTGGACTCAGCCGGGCAGCAAGGGAGCCGCGGCTTTCCTCGCTCCGAGCAGCCCCAGGTCTGGGCGGAGCGCGTTCATGGCTGACGCACCACTAGGCGCCCATCAGACCTCACCTGGTCTCCCCCGCACCGCTCCTCCTCACTCCGACCGCACCTCCGGGACCCCCGGTGTGTGCGAGCCCTGGGCGTTTGACCTGGTGTGTCCCTCCGCCTGGACTCTCAGACAGGGACAGGGCCGGCCAGCCTCCTTAACTGTCCTCGTGTCTCTGCTAAAGTAGCCCCTCTGGGCCCGTGGAAGGAGACTTTGTGTAGAAATGGAGAGTGGGTGGCGGGCACCTGTCTGTGCACAGAGCGCGTGCGCAGAGAGCATCTGCCCGATGCGCGAGCGAGTCAGGCGCTCTGCAGGGCTGAGGATACGGCACCCAAGCCGACGAGGCCCCCGCTCCCGGGGAGCGTCCTTTAATAAAATGAACGGTTGGCTACTGGGCGCTGGAGTCTAAGCCATGACTTACGAATGCACGTATCTTGTCATACGTCCCTGGAGGTTAATTTTGAAGGGGCGTGTCCTCCTAGGAGTCGATCCCAGGGAAGAGTGTAACGTGGCCCGGGGCCTGAAAAGGCCCAGGGGTCTTCGTTTTTGTTCCAGTGTTTCTGTTTCACATCTAGAAGGGAAGCCCTGGCTTCCCTGGTGCCTGAAACCTTTTCCAGGGCTGTGTCCTGATGGAAATGCGACCCGCGCTTGGCTGCTGTGGGGCCAATTTCGAGGCTTACAAAGCAATCGCTTTCTTTTTTTTTTTTTTTTTTAAGATTTTATTTATTTTTAGAGAGGGAAGGGAGGGAGAAAGAGAGAGAGAGAAACATCAATGTGTGGTTGCTGGGGGTCATGGCCTGCAACTCAGGCATGTACCCTGACTGGGAACCGAACCTGCGACGCTTTGGTTTGCAGCCCGCGCTCAATCCACTGAGCTACGCCAGCCAGGGCTCGCAATTGCTTTCTTAAAATACCAACCCAATTGTCTTTAACAACATCAGACGTTGTCGGAGGATTTGGCTCCAAGTAAGAAAGTCATGTCTTCACCAAGTGCCACTTTCAGTCCTCCCAGCACCCTCTGAAGGCCCGGGAAGCCATGCCCCCTGTGTGGCACTGGTGGTCACATGACCAGAAGCTTCCGCCCCGAAGCTGCCCCTTGCCACTGTTTGCTGGAAGCCCTCCCGGACTCCCCACATGGGACCACAGACGGGCATTTCGTGGGGGACATAAAAAGAAAGAAACCACATGACACCATGTGAAAACTGGTGCCCATTAGCTCCAGAGGCCTGAACACTTAGGGATAATTTACCTTCAAAAAAGACACAATTCTGGGGAGAAAAGATTAGGAAAACCTATTGCCAATTAAACGGTGACGACATTTCAAAATACCAACATCAAACCACAAGGGTGAGACGCACTGCTAACGCCCCCGGGCCCGAGGACAAGGCCGTGTTTGCATGTCCCGTGTTTCCTTCCGTGACGGCAGAGGTACCGAGGGCCAAGGAGAAGTCAGCCTCGGGCCTTGTTAACACTCGGACTTGACACCAAGTAGATCTAGAAAGATTGATAGGAATCAAAACGACAGATCAGGTGATTGAGCAGGCAAATGTATTTGCCCTTCTTTTAAAACTGCATTTCCTGGGTGTTCCTCGGGTGACCCACCAGGGTGGCCCCTCGGCCGGGCAGCTGCTGCCCAGGCCGAGGCCCGGAGGCCGGCAGCTCCGCGTGTGAGCGGAGGGGCCGGCGGGCCTGTCTGGGAAGCCGATTGGAGTTGATGTAATAAATCGTTCCTCGTGGCTGTGCCGGGGATTCCTCCGCTCAGCTGCCCTCCCCTCATGGCTCTTTGTGTGGGTGGCTCCAGAGAGTGCGGACGGGGATGGAGCCCATTAGGTATTTCCTAAAAAGACTTAAACGTTGTTCTTCAGGGAAATTGGTAGTGAAGGGTGTGATTTTAAAGAGACATTTCTGGCCTAGGTCTCTAATCCCAAAAATCCTACCACGAGCCAGGCTTTTTTTTTTTTTCTTTCTGTCTTTTTTTAAATCATAGCACTGAGTCTTAACAGAGTAAGGGGTGTGTGTAAAAACTCAATTCTTGCACTGGCTAGGTGGCTGAGTGGTTGGCGCAGCCTCCCATACACCAACAGGTCACCGGTTCGATTCCGGTCAGAGTACATGCCTAGGTTTCAAGTTAGACCCCCAGTCGAGGCATGTACAGAAGGCAACCAAGTGATGTTTCTCTCTCACACTGATATCTTTCTCTCTCTCTCCCTCTCTAAAATCAACAAACATATCTTCAGGTGAAGACGAAAACAAACAAACAAACAAACAAAACTCAATTCATGCCCTGAGAGGAGACGGAAACGCTAACCAGAGCTACAGTTCGGGTTTGGCTCAGCGGCCGTGGCCGTGAAGTGTGGTCACGAGATCGAATACCCACCGTGCCTGCCCTTCGACACGAGTCAAGGTCAGAAAGTTTAGAGGAAAGCAGTTCAGAGGGGGTCACGACACTAGAGGACAAAGAGGAGGACCGCCACACTGGAATTCACCCCTTGGAGCCCTCACCCCCCCACCCCCATTTTGTCAGGAA
The DNA here is from genome assembly GCF_004126475.2 of Phyllostomus discolor. Lineage (NCBI taxonomy): Eukaryota > Metazoa > Chordata > Mammalia > Chiroptera > Phyllostomidae > Phyllostomus > Phyllostomus discolor. The sequence goes on along the minus strand of NC_040913.2, from coordinate 86,922,422 downwards.
AAAAAAACCCTGAACCCAGAATCACTTTGAGGCCACAAGGTGCAGGTACCCCCCCCCCCCCCCAGCCTGGGCTAGACCCCGTGTCTCGCTTCCAGCCCATCGCTGCCCTCACACCAATAATCTCCCGGAGAGACGCGCCCAGGCCGAAGCCCTGGAAGCGGGGGACATAAGCAAGGGGAGGAGTAGTTGGATTTGGCAGTGAACTGAAACGATATAAAATACGGCTGAGTGAGGCACAAGGTAGGCTTGCTTGGCAGAAGCGGGGCCTTCTCATTTCAGGTTATTAAGAAATCCATACGCTCCCGCCGACCACGAAACCACCTGGGCGTGGAGGCTGGGCTTAGACCGGGGAGCTCTCCCGCCCACCACGCCGCCCGAGGGAGCTGTCGTTTCTGAGAACTTTTCCAGACGCTGCTCCGTTATAAATGGCTTAAACTCCCAAACCTAAGATCTCCTGGGGATACGAAAGTTGTTTTAAACCACCAGAGCCCCTGGATGACTCACCAAGCTGGAATTCGGCAAACCATAATAATTTTAAGTTGGGTGTCTGCGTGCCTCTTAAAATACTCAAGAGAGTTTGCAAAATGTTTAATTATACCTATTTCTGCTTTTGTATTCTTAAATCCTGGGTGGGGAGTGGAGGGCACTGGGGAGGAGAGGCGGAGGGAACAGGCGAGCCACGTGGGAGGTAACCACTGCCACTTCCCTTTGGACTCTGCGTTCACTGGGGGGCCAGAAGCGTGGCCCCGGACAGAGGGGCAGCGGGAGCCAACGCCCCGTCCGGCAGCAGCTGGGGTGGCATCAGAAGAGAACAGCTTAAAAAGGAACCGGCTGAGCGTTGAGGATAAAGCGGTTTCCGAGTAACTTTAAAGCAAATACGAGCAGGCATGTATTGAGTTCCTAAGTGTCAGGGAGCCTAAGACAGCTGAGTGGGGGGCAGGGACTGGGACCGTGCCTTTTGTGGGACCACCATGCCCTCCCAGGCCCCCAGAGCCAAGGGCAATGAGGAGCGCCTAGCCCAGAGCTATGTCTCGGTGGCCGGGGCCAGTACCCCAGATGTGGCTTATCACAAGAGGCCTGTTGAAACCATTCCGCGCAACTGTGCAGTCCTGGCCATTGGGGATGAGTAGCTGAGTGTCCGAGGTTGAATCCTCTCTTTTATACTCAACCCCAGAAGCACTGATTGTTTGCATTGTCCATTGAGACTCACAAAGGAGGGATTAAAGCAGAGCTGGTTTCCGTGAGTTGGCTCAGTCTGGAGGAAGCCTGGAAAGGCGGAGACGCTCGCCCGTGGTGTCTGTGTCTGCGGGCTTGTGCCGTGTACCTCACCGTCTGGTGGAGAGGTGGTGGGGTGGCTGCACTGGGGCGCTGCCCCTCCCTGAGAGCAGGAGAGGAGAGGTAGCCCGAGGCCGCAGGGGGAGCACGGCATTCTGTCCTCACGCTCTGCTATGTGCGGGCTCCGTGACCTTGAAGAGCACGGTACTGTGTCCCAGCCTGGCTTTCCTGGTGCGGTCCATGGGGATGGCTGTGCCTGCCCGGTAGAGTTCTATGAGGATGGACAGTATTTGGAAGCACCTGGCACTGAGCGCAGCCGACATGTAGATGTGTGAGTTCTTCGACGCTTGGGAAATGCAAGGTCTGCCCGCTGCTTGACTGAATGTGGCTGCTCGTCCCGAAGGAAGACAACAGGAGTTCTGCGGAGATGCAGGCCACCCACTGTCCGCTCCGATTGCGACTGGGCCAACCAGAGGCCGTGCGGTCAAAAGGCTGAGTGACGCGTGGTGGGCAGCAGCGCTCTGCGTGGTCCTGATTTACTCACTGTCTGGCTGGGTGGCCTCAGGCCAGCTGCTCACCCTCTCTGGGCTTCAAGTCTCTCAGCTGCAAAAACGCCCTTCCGTAACTGCCAAGGCGATTACAAAAATCAACCAAAGGTATCAGGATTCGAGAATGGAAGAAGTAGCTATCTTTTTCTGCAGGAATCGTGGTCTCGTATATTCTGATACCAGGGAATTTTAAGGCATTCACAAAATACTATTAGAATTAATAAGCGAGTTCAGCAAGGCAGGCAGATGTTAAGATGAACACCCAAAATGGGTTGTGTTTTAATATGCTGCACAAATGAAATTAAGAAAAGAATTCCACTCACAATAACTCAGAAAAGAATAAAGTGCTTAGAAAGATTTAACAAAAACAGTGCAAGACTCGTGCGCTGAAAACCACCAAGCCTTGCTGAGAATGTCCAACCTGACGACACGGGACGACACCCCACACTCACGGGTCAGAAGACGACATTGTTCAGGTGGCAGTACCTCGCAAATTGTTCTGTAGATTCGACACAGTTCCTGCCAAAATCCTAGCTGCGTGTTTTGTTTTGTTTTCTTTTCAGAAGTTGACAAGCTCATCCTGAAACGCATTTGCAAATAGAAGGGACTCAAAAGAGCCAAAACGATCTTCCAAAAGAAGTACCGAGTGGAAAGCACTACTCACCCCAGTTTCCAACTCCCTACAGCGCTAGGTGATCGAGAGAGCGTGGCCGTGGCCTAAGGGTGGCGTGTGGACTTCAACCGAGGGCCCGGGAATGAACTGACACTCGTGGCCAGTTGATTTTCAATAAAAGTATCAAGAACATCCCATGGGAAAGGAATAGTTTCCAACAAATGGTGCTGGGACCATTCATTGCCTCACAGTATATGCAAAAATTAACTCAAAATGGATGCAAACCTAAATGTAAGAGCTAGAAGTGTTAAAACTCTTAGAAGAAGATACAGGAGTGAATCTCCATGATGTTGAGTTAAGCAGTTATTGCCGAGCTGTGGTGCTGAAAGTACAAGGATAAAAGAAAAAATAGACAAATAGGACTTCAGTATTAAATCCTGCTGTACTTCAAGACACTCCATCAAGAAAGTCAAAAGACAACCACCACCTGGAAGAACAGTATTTGCAGATTTTATATTCCCTGATGTACAATGTTCCACAGAGTCTGGTACGTGGATGTTGACAGCAGCTTTACTCACAACAGCCGAAAAGCGCAAACCACACAAACGTGGCCCAGCTGGTGAATAGATCAAGAAAATGGGGTCTATTCACGCAACGGAATCCTTCTTACCCGTGAAAGCAACGGGGAACTGACACAACACGATGAGCCCCAAAAGCATCACGCTAAGTGGAAGAAGCCGGACACGAAAGGACACGTGTTCCGTGGTGCCATTCCCACGAAGTGTGATGGCAAACCCCTAGAGGAAGAGAGCGGATTAGGGCGGGAGGGGGGAATGGTGAGCAACCCCAGGGCACAAGGTTGCTTTTGGGCGGCGGAAATGCTCTCAAATGAGATTGTGGTGATAGTTGCGCCTCTCTGCAAACACACTAAACATCGCTGAATTGCCTGTGGTCCTTGGTTACAGCAGCCCGAACCAAAATGGGAGCTAAACCAGCGCTCGGTTACAATGCCTCCTTGGGCAGCTGGAGATGAGCAAGGCCCACCGCATCCAGGAATGTCTTTGAATTTAAGGTTTTGAATGGATGAACGCTATTGTTCAAAAAGAGAGGCGACAGGACCGCTCTCTCACACATCTGCCTCTCCTCTGTCCGGGTGTCCCTCCAATAAGTGACCACAGCTCCTCATTTCTCACGTACATTTAAAGACATGCTTTCCCTCCAACCGGCAAAAGCCCTCGGCTGGGCCCCGATGCCCCTGAGTGGTAGCATTCCTGCTGCCCACCATTTCCTGCCCCCCGGGGAGCCCAGCTCGACAGGGGCCAGGAAGGATGCTGCCTCCACCCCAGAGCATTTCTCACCAGGGACTGGGGGGTCATGGGTGAAAAATTCAAATATCAGACCACTCACACATGCTATATGGCCTGACTTCCGGGAGCATCGCAGGCTAGGGGATGTGGTGGCATTTTCCAGGGGCTGCTGGAGCAAGAGCGAGGACGCTGGTGACTTCTCTGAGGTGCTGCCCTGTCCCGAGATGGCCTTGCTTCTCACATCTGCCCTCTGCAGTGGACTCCTGGTGGCCAGTCTTGCAGGCCAGGGTGCACCCTGGAGGAGCCCACCTCCTTCCCCAGTGAGAACCTGGGAGCCCAGGCGGGGAGTGCTTGTAGCCGGGGAGGGGCTTTCACAGGCTTTCATTGCCCTGGGCTGAGGAGCAGGGGTTGAAGGGGGTAGGCAGTGTATTCTAGGCTGGGCCTATGGTCTGCTAGGGAGGGACTGAAAGCCCCAAATTTGAGGTTTTCTCCCAAACACCGATGTTCGTGTAAAGCTTTTGCCTTCACCCATCCAAGCGGAATGTCTCCTCCAATCTACCCGAGAAAGCCAGCGTCTTACACGTGCAGACCGTTTCTCAGGAGGCACGAGGCGCACTGCACGCGGGCGGCCTGCTTTCTTTGCTTTGTGTGCATCACGTGGGAGAAGGGCCCGGGGCCCAGCGCCCCCTAGAAAAATCCTGGGGGTGTCCTGCCCCCTCCATCCGCAGACACAGGACCTCCACGCTGCCTCCACCCCACCCTCGGGCCGAGTCCTCGTCAGGGCCCATCAGCGTCCAGGGCCACTAACCACAGACCAGGTTTTCAAATGTGTAAAAGAGGTCCAGGTCAACCGTAACCGGGAAGAGGTGCAGATTATCATTGAGAGCCCCTTCTGGTCACCCTTTCCCTGCATGTCCCCCCAGGATCCCCTTGGACCTCAGCACTACATTCCCAGTCCGAGAACAGAGCACCTAGAACATTCCCAGCAGGCAGCCGGCCTCACGCGGGGGACCGCTGACCCTGCTAACCCAGGCTGTGTTGGCCAAGGCTGCTCGTTTTAAAGCAGCGAGAGCTCAGGACCCGGACGGTGATGTGGCTTATCCAGCATCTCAGGGGCTCGTGGCAGAAGAAACCTGGCCCAGTGACTCCCCTCCCTGCCCATCCTGGTCCGTCAGTGCTTTCCAACCTGCTGCACATCAGGCGTTCTGGGCGGACAACCTGGGTGAACAGGCAAGGCCACTCAGACCCAAGGTGCCGGGGCAGAGGACCTGGCCTGCTGGTCCGCCTGGAGCATTCACAGCCCACAGCCCAGGTCGGTGCCCTGTGCGCATTCCCACGGCCACCCCGTTTGGCCTCCCGCCTCGGGCCTGGCAAGCGCAGGAGCGCGAGCTCTGAGGGCAGGCACCTGAGAGGGGGATTACGTCATCCAGGTGCAGAGGATCCGCAGTATCCCTGAGCAACAGTCTGGTTGTGGCAGTGGCCTGGCCGCCCTTTGTCCCAGGGAGCCTGCCCACGCGGGGTTCCAGGGCCTCTCTGCTGGGCCCTGCCTCCTCCCCGTGGAAAGGGCCGGAGATAGGAGCAGGTTATGATCAAGCACTACATCCAGCAGAAGCCAAATGCTCCACCCAGGACCCAGGGAAGCCCCAGACCTGCCTCAGGTCCCCGTCGGGGCCACCGCAGACAATGGCCCCATTCACAGAAGGGGACTATGAAACATGAGTAGGTGTTGTTTAAAGTGTCTCTGAAATAAACATTAACCTGCTGACTCAGGCCCCCTCTGAATTAATTTTAAACGTCCTTTTACCCATTCTTGGCATAGCATGCATCCCAAGAGCAGCAGGGTCCAACCAAACTCCCAGAAGCCTTGGCAGGAGGCAGAGGGCCCTGCCATCCATCAACAGTGGGGTGAGGGGAGGGGGAGGCGGGAGAGATCAGCCACGGTTCACAGACCGCAGTGGCTCCGTGTGAGTGAACGCTCTCAAACAGGGGCTTACCGTAACGCTAATCAAAAGCTTTCACCACGTTCCGCAGCCTCGCCCAGCACCCCGGCCCTCCCCTCCTTCGGGGAGTGGGTTTCCAGCCACTGGATACCGCGTGACAAGGGCTCCCTCTCAGCACCGTGGAAAGCCAAGAGAAACACGCTTCTTAAAAAGTGGCACTTCGGTGCAGAGCTCTGTTGCTGGGAGCTGACATCATGACGTGCCAGGAGAGATTATTTTTGCAAATTCCTGGAACACGCTATTTTCTCAGGGCAGGAGTCAGTCTGTGCCCTTCGGGGCTTCTGTGGCCCCACGCGTCACCCACCCCGCCTGCGTCTCTGGGCAGCTTAGTCAGGACCCTTGAGACAGATTGTCATTTTAAGTAGAAATGTGGAAAGATGCTGTTAGGTGTCACTAGGAAGTAAGTGACAAAATTTAGACAAAAGTTCACTTGATGAGAAGACAGACTTATTTGTGCCACCATGAGAAATATCCTCCACCAGCGTGTGGCAAGCAGAGAGACAAGAAGGTCATGGACCTGGGTCCACTGGGACCCTCAGAGCAATTTCTCTCTGTTACCCCTGTGGCTGGTTAATCCACAAGCTTCTGGAACTCACCTTTAAGACATCGTCTCTGACCCCGTAACGTTCCAACGCCAGGTGGAGATCCAACTCCGACTTGAAATCTATTCTGACGAAAATTTACTTCCCCAAATAAGCAGCCCTCCAAACTTGCTCATCCCTGCTCACAGGAGCCCCAGACTTCTGAACAGCTCTCGGCCTTGCGGTCGATTCAGGGTCTCCTCCTCTTCCTTCTCCCACGTGCACTCGCTGCCCCGGAAGCAGGTTTTTCCAGTTGCCGTGCTCTTCCCTGTCAGCCCCTCCCTACGGCCCACGGGAGAGGACAGACGCTCAGGTGTTCCCAGTGGAAAAGGGGAGAAGAAGGGTCTCATTGGGCCATCGGCAAATTAGCTTTTAAAGCCTTCCGTCAACTGAATGTTGTTTTGTTTTTTAACAAATGCACCCGTCTCCCACGCTCCAAGCCACACGTGGGCGGCGGATGGTTTCAGCACACCTTCCCCGGTCTCGTGAATGCGTCAGCGCCTTGGCTTCCGTTGTGTCCCTCGCGTCGTCAGTCTGTATAGGTTTATATGTTTCCTTAAGACCTGGCCCACAGTTCATCTCTTACAAAAAGTCTCTCCACTCATCCTTCAGGGTTCAGTTCTAGATCCACCTTCTCTGTGCCACTCACGTTCATGACGACATACTCTGCTTTCTTCTGAACTGTGCCGAGCACCCACTCAGCAGCGTCTGTGATGGTAAAGCAAAATCCCTGCACCCACCGTGGGGGGGACGATGCACCCCTGACTCACTGGCATCAACTGCACAACAGGACTTGCTTTGGCCACCGAAGCGGGTGTGGATGTGACTCGTGACCCTTCCAAGCAGAAGCTTTACGCATTATCACATTGTCTGGCCGTTTCCTGTTTTCCTCCTGCCGGGCCAGCAGCATATCTCGCTTGGACGTTGCTTTATCAGCCTGGGTCTCCACGTGAAGAGGAAACAGGGCGGAGTGAGACGTCAAGCTTAGTGGTGGGAAGCCTCCGACGTAGCTCGTTCCTGCAACACGAGTCGGCGTAAGCGCACAGCTCAAGTGTGGGCTGTGCGTAGTTTCAGGATGCGGGCCTTACATACAGTGTCTCGTTCTGCCTTCTCCACAAGCCCGGTGGATGTTTATTTTCTCCGTCCTACTGACAAATAACATTGAAGCTCAAAAGAACATGCTTGTTTCCATTCCGAAAGTCAGCAAGCGACAGAACGGATGACAGTGGGTCTTCTGCGGTGAACCCATAGGTCTTTCCACTGCACCACGTGTCGTGGGTCCAATCGTGTTCCCCGAAAAGATACGTTGAAGTTCTGTCCCTCAGTGCCCGTGACTGTGACCTTGTTTAGAAACAGGGCCCTCACGGATGTAATCAAGTAACACGAGGCCATTAGGATGGGCCCTAATTCAATATGGCTGGTGCCCTTGTAAGAGACACACAGGGAGAACGCTGAGGGACGAAGAAGGAGACAGAGATGGAAGTGATGCAATGGTGCACAAGACGCTAAGAGAAAGGCGTGGAACGGGTTCTCCCCGGGAGCCCTCAGAGCAACCGTGGCCCTGCCGACACCTTGATCTAAGGCAGCCGGCCTCCAGCACCGTGAAGGAAGCCTGTCTGCTGGTCCGACAGGGCCCCCAGCCTGTGGTCACTTGCCACGGCATCGCTAGGAAACCAAGACACTGTTACTACCCCAGTTTCAGGGCAGAAACTACCAGAGAAGCAGCTCAGTCAGTAGGTTGGGGCTGGACGTGGGCTGACTAGGAAAACCTTCATTCTTCCGTCGGCAGCCCAGTCACCATGCGGCCCTTTTCGTTTCTGAGGGCCTCACAAACACGTATGCCCACAGACCCAGGGGCTTGAACAACAGAAATCTGTTGTTCACGATTCTGGGGGCTGGAAGTCCGGCATCATGGTGTCATCACAGGGTTGGTCTTCCCTAAAGCCTGTCTCCTTGGCTTACAGGCGGCTGTCCCTTCCCTGTACACCCGTCGGTGTTCTGGCCTCCCCCTCTTACCAGGACATCAGTCATTGGATTAGGGCCCACCCTGATGACCCCATTTTGACTTAATTACCCTTTGAATGATCTTATCACCAAATACAATCACGTTCTGAGGCACCGGGGATTGGGACTTCAACTTATGATTTGCCGGGGGCTGGGGGCGGGGGGGAATTCAGCCCGCAGCACCATGTTTGCAAACACCTAAGAAGCCCCTCACGAGGCCTGTGTTCACAGCCCGTCCACCTGAGCCATCTGGGAGCGCAAGGGTGGCCCTGCCAGCCCTTCCGTTAGCCAGACCCATCTCCAGTCCAACGGCCAGGACCACACACAGCGGGGCCTTCGCTGTTCTCTCGCAGTCGTTTGTGTGGTTCTGAACCCTTCGCCTTGTTCACGCTTCGCTGTGCCCTCGGCTTTCTTGGCTTCGGCGCTCTGGGCTAGAATTGGGCTCTGTCTCAGGCTGTGCTCACGACCAGTGTTCTGGTGAAATTCCCAGCACCCCAGGCCTTTGATCCCTTACTTGGCACAGCCCCCTCCTCATGGTAATTCTCCTCCCGACCTCTTGCTGCCTCCAACTTTGAAACAAAATTGATAGACGTGTTTTGAGGTAGAGAAGATTTCTAGACATAAAAGGTAATCAGTTCACCTAAACGACTGTTAATTGTTTAAATAAAACAAAGCATGATTTGGGGGACTTCCGGTCAAGATGGCAGCAGAGGCAGACATGCCTCACCTCTTCACACAACCTCATCAAAATTATAACTAAAATACAGGACAACCATCACTTAGAACCATCATAAATTGAGCTGAACGGAAGCCTGACACCTCAGAATTTAAAAAAACCACGTCAAATGATAGTAATAGAAGAGATGCAGACGTGGAATGGGGTGGTCTCTCACCCATATCTGGAGGATAAAAATTCAGGAGAGATATCTCAGGAGCAAGGAGTCCCAGCCCCACACCAGGCCCCCAGCCCATGGTTCCTGTGCCGGGAAGATCAATCCCCACAACTTCTGGCTGCAAAAACCAGTAGGGATTGAGTCAGTGGAGAAACTGCTGGAGCCCCAAGCAGTTCCTCTTAAAGAATCCACACACAGACTCACCCACTCAGACTTACTCCCTCTGAGCTCCAGCACTTGGGTAGCAGCTTGAAGGGCACCAGTGGCACACTGGGAGACGTCCCTTTTCTGAGCCCTCCGCACACACAGCCATGGAGCCAGCAGGCTGGTGTCATATCTGAGACTCCATCAACCTGGCTACCACTGTTTGCCCTGACCTGGAGATCCCCAGAGACTCCTCCCCACCCCATTTATAGGCCCACTGGAGCTGCTTTTTCATTTGAATACTGGGTCTTGCCCCATGCTTTGAAACTTCCTAAATCCTATCAAACAAGCAACAGTTGGCCTCAGGGAGCTCCAGGCCAGGCACTAGCAGCAGCCAGATTAGTTTCACAGCTTGACTTTGCCTGGGAATCTCTAAGCCCAACACAAGTGGCAACCTTCTCAGATTCCTTTATAGCTCAGGAAGGGCAGACTCAGGCAAAACACAGGTGGTAGTTGACCTTGGCCTGCACCACCCAGGAAACCCCTGGGCCAGGACACCCAGTGGACAGCAACAGACCACTTTGGAGCACTACCACCCTGCCCCTGCACAGCTGATTCTCCATGGAAGGTGGAGGTTGGTGGTGAGTGGTCACAGCCAATCCTTGCAGCTGACTGGCCTGGGTAAATCCTCCCCACTGACCTGCCAACAGCAACCAAAGCTCAACTACAAGAGGAGGGTCTACTCAGCCCACACAAAGGGTACACCTCGAGTATCCAGCTTGGGTGATAGGGGAGGCTGTGTCACTGGACCCTATAGGATACCTACTACATTAGGCCACACTACCAAGAAATGGAGTCAAAGAAGTTTTACCTAATACATAGAAGCAAACAAAGGGAGGCTGCCAAAACGAGGAGACAAAGAAGCATGGCCCAAGTGAAAAAACAGATCTAAACTCCAGAGAAAGAGCTCAATGAAATGGAAGTAAGCAATCTATCAGACACAGAGCTCAAAACGCTGTTTATAAGGATGTTCAAGGAACTTAGGACCACAGCAGCATAAAAAAGATCCAGTTAGAAATGAAGGATTCACTGTTGACATAAAGAACAATTTACAGGGAAACAACAGTGGAGTGGATGAAGATGAGAATCACATCAATGATTTGGAACATAAGGAGGCAAAAACAATCAACGAGAACAACAGGAAGAAAAAAAGAAGCCAAAAAAATGAGGGTAGTAGAAGCAGCCTCTGGGACAAGTTCAAGAGGTCCAACATTTGTCTCATAAGGGAGCCTGAAGGAAAAGAAGAAGAGCAAGAAATTGGAAATCTCTTTGAAAAAATAATGAAAGAAAATCCTAACTTCCCTAATTTGGTGAAGGAAGTAGACATGCAAGTCCAGGAAGCACAGAGTCCCAATCGAGTTGGGTCCAGAGAGGCCCACTCCAAGACACATCATAATTAAAATGTCAAGGATTAAGGATAAAGAGAGAACCTTACAAGCAAGAGAAAATCAGAGAGTTACCTACAGGGAGTTCCCATAAGACTGTCAGCTGATTTCTCAAAAGAAACTTTGCAGGCTAGAAGGGGTTGGAAAAAAAGTATTCAAAGTGATGAAAAGCAAGAACCTACACCCAAGGTTACTCTATCCAGCAAAGCTATCATATAGAATGGAAGGGCAGATAAAGTGTTTTCCAGACAAGGGAAAGCCGAAGGAGTTCATCATCACCAAGCCATTATTACATGAAATGTTAAAAGGACCTATTTAAGAAAAACAAGATCAAAACTATGAACATTAAAATGTCAACAAATCCATATCAATCAACAACTGAATCTAAAAAAAATAAAAACAAAACCAAAGCAAACTAAGCGAACAACCAGAAGAGGAACAGAATCATAGATATGGGGATCATTTGCAGGGTTATCAGCTGGGAGGGGGAAGCGGGGGAAGAGGGAGAATGGGGAAAATTGTGCGGGGATTAAGAAGCATAACTGGTAGGAACAGAATAGTCAGGGGGATATTAAGAATACTATAACAAAGGTAGAAGCCAAAGAACTCACATGCACAACCCATGGACATGAACTATGGGGGGATGTTCTGGAGGGAAGTGGGGTACTGGGCAAAGGGGGGCAAAGGGAAAAAATTGGGACAACTGTAACAGTCTAATGAAAACACACACACACACACAAACAAAAAAGTGCAAACAAACAAAAAACCAAAGCATAATTTCAGTTTTTCTCTTTATTAGTTTAGGAGCATGTAAAGTCAAAATAATAATCAGCTTTCCTGAAACTCTGAATGTTTTAACCATTATAGTGCTTCTTCAGTATAATACACTCTATTTGAGGAAGACAGAATAATCAAATTGGTGCTCAGATGAAAAATCAGGAGTGTGAGAAAGACAATGACAGAGTAGTGTAGGCTCCTTTCATTTGGCTAGCTAGGGAAGGTGCGCCCATGACAGCAACTCTGGGGGGAGATCTGAGAAAATCAGTGGAGCAAACCTTGAGTCTTTCCACAGGAAAAGCAAAATCAGTCCAGCCAGAAGGAAGAGCAAGTGCAGTGTCCTGAGGTGGTCACGTGGCTGGAACAGGTGCAGAAGCCGGGGGAATAGGGGTGGGGAACGAGGTCCGAAAGGGGCAAGCTGAGCATGTGGGGCCAGTTCCGGAAGGACTTTAGATTTTACCTGGAGTGAAAGCAGCATCTGCCAGAGGCTCTGAGCAGACGAGTGGCATGATGAGATGTGTGTTTTAAAAGGAGCACCCCAGTTCGCACGTGGAGACAGACTGCAGGCCGGAGACAAGGAGGGAACAGGAGCTCTTGGGAAGCTCTGGGCAGTAGAACATGCAGGGGATGAGAAGTGGAGGCTTTGTGATTCGTCTTGAAAGTACAGCCAACTCAAAGAAAAGGAGGTGAGGAAGATGAGGAGGACGCAACGGGAGGGACCAAGGAGTAGCCGGTGGAATGAGAGGAATCCAACACTGAGCGGCCTGAGCCCAATGCTGTCCCTGGGCACAGAAATCCAAGCCTGGGGACTGAGCCTGGCCCAGGGGGTGGGACACTGGTGGAGCCAAGAGCATGACTGGATGTTGTACAAGAGACGGTGGGAGGAGATGAAGAGGGCAGCCCTGTGTGTATGGAAGGAAAAGGAAACTGACCCACTGGGGAGAAGGTCCTCATGCAAGGGCTGACCTTGGGACGAAGGGGAGAGGGAGCCCACTCTGTTCCTGCTGTGGGTGTGTTGGGAACCGCCCTGCCTGGTTTCAGAAGCTGTAACCCCTGCTCCATGGCTAAGGCTGAGTGAGAAACCTTCAGAACAGAAGCCACTGAGGAGACAAAGCTTATCTTCCTGGCAGGAGCACCACTTCTGCTCCTTTTACTTCACCCTGCCTGGCCCCAATGCTTGATCAGTTAGCCAATGACGGGTAAGATTCCCCAAGGGGGGTAACGATCTAAGACAGGCACGATCACAGGAAGGCCCTCAGGGAAGGACTTAGGGGCTATAGAAAAAGAGGGTGATGGACCCTCGCCCCTCGGCTTTGACATAGCCTGAGTCCTCATTCTGTCTGCGAGAAGTCTCCTAATCTCTTGGCTGCCTTACTTCCCCTGCCTAACTTAAGCCTGAAACAATGACAGAGGGCGGTGCAGCCCTGTGCTGGAAAGGGTGGGTTCCCCGGGTGATTAGGCCTAAGAAAGAATACATAAACTCCTGTGAAACCTGCTTTGCTAAGAACGTTCTCAATTAAATGATAAAGGTCTGAGCAGGAAATGAGTTTGTTTCCCAAAGTTTTGTAGCCCTTTAGCTAACAGACCCTGACTCAAAATAAGCCTTTTTATTTCCTTGTATGATATCTATTGTTTGACCCTTACTGCCCGACAATGATTAGTGAGCTTTACCTGTATTCCTATGCAGATTGAAAGCCAATAAAAGCTTGTCAAGGCAAGGGTCGGGCACTCTCTTCTTGAGAGAGTGGCCAGGCACTGCAAGGCTTGCTTTCCCCTTGAGAGAGTAGCCATGCCGTCCCTTTTCCTCCACAGGACTCGGTAGTCCGTGTGAGTTTCTCTTGTGCCTCATCCATAACACCACGGACACTGCGGGCCGGTGCACGCATCATGGGTGTGCAGGGTTCTGCCGGCAGCCCCCACAGGAAACCCGAGATCTCCAGAAGGCTGAGGGTGTGGGCTCTTTTCAAAACCTAATTTCTCAGTACTTCCTGCACTGATATCCTTTGGTCTAAGTGACAGCCGGTTTTAATCAAAACCAGATATTTTCTTTTTTTTTAAGATTTTAAGATTTTTTTAGAGAGAGGGGAAGGGAAGGAGAAAGAGAGAGAGAAATAACAATATGTGGTTGCCTCTCGTGAGCCCCCCACCAGGGACCTGGGCCCATAACCCAGGCATGTGCTCTGACTGGGAATTGAACCCGCAACCTTTTGGTCTGCAGGCCGGCACTGAGTCCACTGAGCCACACCAGCCAGGGAAAAACCAGCTATTTCCTTGAAGGCCGGGGAGAGTGCACCTTCCCCTGCAGTCTCTGACTCCAGCACGCTGGGTCCTGCCTGTCTGGGAAGAACTGGCTTCACGTGCAACTTCTGAGAGTGCCGTGGGAAATACATCAGCACAAATTATTAATTCTACACAGTTCATATGCTTGGTTTTGCTTTGATTCTGGTGAAAGGTTAATAACGCACCTTTATTCGAGCTCTTGCTGGCTCCTGGACTGGTCTTGGGGAGACCCCTGGGTCCGAGGTCACAACCTGCTAGACACTCCAGGATTTGGGTCAGGGCCCTGCTGGGGGAGAACTGAGCCCGTGACCTCTGCCCTCCTGCTACCGGCATTCTTTGGTGTCTGGAGCGGAGCATCCCACCTCCGGGCACTTCATTCACCAGTTTCTAAATGTTCAAGTAACAATAACACACTGCGTAGCAAATTCACCCCTGTGGGTGTTCGTCTGTCAGTAGTCACATTCAGGGAAGATTGCACTGGCTTCCCTGCTACTCAGGACATCCTGGGCCGCTCTCCCCAAATGCCGAACCAGACCACCCAGCAGTAGAGGAGAGGGTAAAGAAGATGGGATACCCCCCACACACGATGGAACATTCCCTGGCCATAAAAAAGAATGAAATCTTGCCATGTGTGACAACGTGGATGGACCTAGGGGGTACATGCTAAATGAAGTCAGACAGAGAAAAATGTATTATATGCGTTCACTTACATGAGAACTTTAAAAAGCATGAACAAACAAAATAAAACAGAAACAAACGTACAGATACAGAGAACAAACTGATGGTTGCCAGGGTGGGGGTGGGGAGGTGGGTAACAAAGGTGAAGGGGAATAAGAGGTCTAAACTTCTAGTTAAAAAATAGTAATAAGCCACAGGGTGTAGTGCACACGGCACAGGGAACACGGTCAATAATATCAATGGGGCTTCGCACAGCGACGGACTGTTGGTAGACCCATCGAGGCAATCACGCGTAAGGTATATGAATGCATAATCACGATGTTGTCCACCTGAAACTAATATAATATGTGTTATCCGCACTTTAATTAAAAAGGACGTGTCCGAGAATTGCAAACAAGCGTTGCCACTGGCCTTGGCCAAACGCCGTTGTCGTGTTCCTTGACAGCACACTCGGCCTTCTCCCTCACCCACGGTCTGGGCTGAACAAACCACTGGTTCTCTTCCCTGGATTTTACATCAAACTTTACTCCAATCAAACGTGGGTTTAATCCAAAAAGAGAGTAACCTCAGGAAAAGACCCGCAGTGAGACTCAGGCAGGAAGCATCCCAGGACCATTTCCCCATGGCTGTATTTGAACTAGCCCGCAGCTGATCTGCTCGCCGCTCTTCAGAAAGGGCGTGCGCACGGAGACAGGACAGGACGGTAAATGCCGGGCCTATGGCTGCCCACCCTGCTCCCTCACGACGCTTTCGTGCGACTGCAGCTGGGAGAAGTTGTCCCCTCCTCTGCTCCTCCGTAGCGTATCCGAGGACTACCCACTGGTCTCCCTGTGTTAGTTTGCCAGCAGGGCCACGACCAGGCGTCACAGACCGGGAGGCCAAACAACAGAAAGTCCTTTCTCGCGGTTCTGGAGGTGGGAAGCCCAAGATCAAAAGCATCAGCAGGTTCAGTCTCTGCTGAGAACTGTCCCCTTGGCTAGCAGAGGACCGCCTTCTCGTGGTGTCCTCGTGTGGCCATTTCTCTCCTCTTCTTAAAAGGCATCGGTCATACTGGATTAGGGCTCCATGCTAATGACCTCATCTTAACTGAAAAAACCTCTTTAAAAGCCATAACTTTAAACAGGGTGACTTTCTGAGGTCTTGGGTGTTGGGACTTCACCGCACAAATTTTGGAGGGACACATTTCAGCCCCTGTCATTCAATTTTAGAGTAGTAGGGACTCGACACGTCTCCTGTCCTGGCCTTGAATGCAGGCTCCCTGGGCGAAAGACCCTGTTTTAAGATCCTCCGGGTCCCCAGGAATCATTTGTTTGATGGATCCTCCTGATCACTGAGAAGTTTTGTTCGCCTGTGTCCTGATGCAAACGTATTTGGAAGGAGAAAATAAACTCAGCCACCGTGGCCTCACGCCAACGACCAGGCCACACGATTTCCAAGGTTCCTTATAGCTCTTATGACTGTTCATGTCCCATCACGATGCAGGTGGCTTCCTGCCGAGAGCCAGCCCAGCCCTGCTGTCTGACACAGTCACGGAGGGAGCCGTAGGTCCGCACAGCAGACACGGCGGGGGGAAGTACCTGGCACTCCTCTGCTTAATCATTGTATTACTGCCCGTGCTTATAGGGTCTATGTGATTTTCCACGGGACTGGGACAAATGGCAATTCCACAGAAGAAATACAGTTCTTTGAAAGTAAGCAAGAAAATGACAGCTCATTGGAGAGTGACTCCCCACCAGAGTGTCCTCCTAAGTGGGTTGGAGAGTTCAAAGAACGGGTATTGGAAAGATTATTATACACTCCTTTTCTATGAATACTTAAGCGATCGGGACCCCCACGGTGTTTATTGCCTAAAAAGTCAGACATCAAAGATAGAAACAAATAATAAAAATACATCAACACCAAGGTAGATGGCAGGCAGCTGAATGGACTGAGCCAAACAAAGATTATTACCTGCATAGAAAGACAGGGTTCTGGCGCTGAAGTGAGAAGTGAGAGACAGGTACTAACCACATTGACCACGAAAGCCTTCCGCATGGCCTTTGCCAGTGAGCTAAAACAGTCCTGTGCCCAGTTACGTGCCCAGCTTGCAACTTTAGAATATATAGATTAAAATCAAGTTAAGCTTTAAGAAATCAAGGTGTTATATAGTGTGGTAAAATGTGTTACTGATTAGTTGCAAAGATTAGGAGCTAAAAGCTCGCACAATAATATACAATAGAGAGCTGCTTCCTATTTTCTGCAGAATAAGGATAAAGCAAATATGACTTAAAAACCTCACTTTTTATTGCTTTCACATATGCCACATGTACACACCCAACTGTATGAAAATAAAGAACTCAAGAGCCAGCAGAGATGCCTGGCCGTTGAGCTTGAAACTGCACCTCTCGTGTCTTTCCTTCGCCGACGCCGTCCCTCCACTGGGGATCCCTGGACCTGCTGGAGCTGGATCCGGCAGCTTCCCACAAAATTCTCCTCTTAGGAGTTTCAGACGTGTGCTTATTTCTTAGATGCAGGCCCCTCAAGAGGCTGCCGCCTCGTTCTCTGACTTTTTCTAATTCTCTCTATGTTGCTTATTTTTTCACGTCTGCATTTGGCAGCACCTGAGATCCTGGGCTGATTAGGATGGGAACCAAGGAAACCGAGGCAGGAAAGTGACTTGTCCCAAGTCTTCCCACATCATCTGGACCCTGCGGTGACACAGCCGAGGTCTTCCAGGCCCAAGGCCAGGGTCCTCCCCAATAACCTCTCTTTTCTCCCTACGCAGAGAGAACGTGAAGCTTTACGGCTTGTGGGCAGTGATTCACGTAACGAAGTGAGACCGCAGTCTCCCCTATGAGTTCTGAGGGACCCTAAAACAGCCCCCCTTTCAGCACCAAAAGGATCTAGCATGAGTCTTCTGTTAGTTCATAAAATGCTCAAATGCTCAAACCATATGTGTAATTCCCAACGGTTATAGTCTTCCCTATATTAAAAAAAAAAGAGGAAATTTTCAACACCAGGTAGAAAAACGAGCATGGATATTGGGGGAAATAGCCTAAACGCAGCGCCCAGTCAGTGCCAGGACAGCAGGGGCGCCCCCAGCTTCGCGGCCGGCCGGCATCTCCCAGCCTTCCCTCCGTCAGCAGGCGCGAGACAAGTCGTGCCCACCCTCATGTGCACATGAACGTGATGTGAGCCTTGCTGGACGCATCCTGCGTTAATATTGCTTCTTTTTTGTTTTTTTTTTTAAGATTTTATTTTTAGAGAGGGAAGGGAGGGAGAAAGAGAGAAACATCAATGTGTGGTTGCTAGGGGCCATAGCCTGCAACCCAGGCATGTGACCTGACTGGGAATCGAACCTGCGATGCTTTGGTTTGCAGCCTGTGCTCAATCCACCGAGCTATACCAGCCAGGGCAATATTGCTTCTTTAGAAAGGGAAAAGACGACTTAAATACCGAGCCGTCTCTCCAATCAGATTATACATAAAAATACACACAGGTGTGACACACAGCTCCCGCGGGCTGACCTCGGTCTGAAAGGGCAGGCGAGGTCTTTGTCAGACCCTCCCGGCGCTGGGCCGTCCCCGCACAGAAAGGACAAGTGACAACAGCCCTTCCAGGACAGAAGGCATGTCTCCGAGACAGAGTCTCGTTGCCAATGACTCCTTGTGCCCATCTCAGGAATGCGGCCCCGACCAACAAAAGACCGTGTCACTGGCTTGGTCCCTCCGTGGAGGCTGCAATGGTCCCCTTTGACTCCCCGGAGCCTGACTTTCTGAAACGGATTTTGTTCATTTCCCCCCGAGACGGGGAAACCGCACGTGGCAGCCCATGACGAATCAATCGGGTCTGCCAGCGCGGCTCTGAGAGGCGACCGGAGTGGGGCGGTGTGCGTGCGCGACACTCCCCGGACGCAACCGAAGTCGGGCTGGGGCACACAGTCCCGTCTGTGTGCGGCCCAGCGGCCGGCAAACTGCTTCCCTGCGAGGGGAGACGCGTGCCAAGGCGGGACCAGGGGGCCTTTGTTCGTCCTCTGCGTCCCAGAGGCGCTGGTCGCTCGGCTGGTGGGGGAAGCTTCCAACAATCAACAAACGCATTGTTCGCGGATGCACAGGCTGATTCCTTTCCTCTCCACGCCTTCGTGTCTAGTTCTCCGGAGCGTCTTTCCCCTTTAATTTTATGGCACGTTGATGTGCATGTGCATGGAGTAGCCATCCCGACAGCCAGAGAGATCGACCGTCTTCCCAGACTCCTATGGCCTTGCCGTTCCGTGGAGTTCCGTAATGCAATGCAAGAGTTCGCACCCCCCTTCCCATTAACATCATTGATAGATCCGTCCCTGTTCTCAGGGCCCACAGCAAAGCTCAGCATACACAGTAAGAATAACAGTGCATTCCTGACACCACCCCTGGACAGTTTGCGAAATTCTTCCCGAGAGAGCCTTGCCGGCCCTCACAAAGGTCACCGAGAAACCAGCTGGGAGCCGGGAATCCCACTGTGTGAGCAGGAAGTCCGTGATGTGGCTCAGACAGAAGATCAAGTTCACGGACACGCTTTGGCTCTCTGGCCAACCCAGATGAAGGTCATCTTTGGGCGAAATCCAGCTTTCTCGAACCCAGGCACAGTCTGGGGTTAGCTGGCATTGTTGTTCTGTTTTGTTTTTTTAAACCGACGCTAGAAGTTAAAAATGGGCATCTCAACCACACGGTCATTTTTTTTCTTCGTGTTATGTTACCTGACCCAAAAAGGCAAACGAAGGGGCAAGGGCCATGGCTAAGGAATACTCCAAGGTTTGGCTGACAAGTTCCCTCCAAGTAATCCAGGAACCCATGTTAACTTACACAGCCTAGCACATCGATAAACAAGGCCAAATGCCTCCAGGATGACAGATGACCTCAGAGCAAGGGGACCAGAGGAATGTGGTACAGACACAGGAGGACCTGTTGGTTGACTAGCTAAACTTGACCTTCCAACAACAGAGTGAACTAGAAGTTTGGTGTGTAAAACAAACAACCCCCTTTAAAATCATCTAGTCATATAGCTCTCTGTTCTCCACACTGAGAATCCAACACGATTTTTGGAGAAAAACACAAACATGAAAAAAAAATCCTGGCAAAGAACACACACTTCCTGCTTGTCTCCGGTGTCCCAAAGGGTTGGGGGAACCTGCACATTGAAATTAGTCCCCGATGCCGTGCACCGGCGGCTCCCTGTTAGTTGGACCCCGGCCCCCTCTTCCCCACGGCAGGCAGGCGCAGGGCACTCACCAGTCATGAGCGTGTAGTAGTTGGGGTAGGAGAGGCTGGGGAAGTCAGGGGTCAAGTAGTCCACTTTGACGCCCCGGCTCACAATCTCCTGGAACCCAGGCAAGGACTCCAGGGCCTCGTCGCTGATGTAGTCTGAGCGGAAACCATCCAGCAAGAACACCAGGAGCTTCCGGCGGGCCTCGGCGGGCTGGGCCAGGCCGAGGGCAAGGCCCAGCAGGAGGGCCCCGAGCTTCCCAGCCATGCTGCCAGGAGCCTGCCCGAGCTGGCTGGCTGGCACGGCCGGCCCCTCGCAAAGACTGAGGATGGAGAATCTGTAGCTCTTCTCTCTTCTAGGGGCTGGATCTTGACTGCTGGCCTTCCTGAGCCAAGTTCACGTTCAGAATTTAAAGATACAGCACCCCTTTTTAAAAGAAACCTCTCTGCTCACCCTTGGCTGGAAAATCAGGGGACCCACTCCTCTGGGTTCCCAGACAGCCCTGAATGAACACCAGGGGAGGAAGTGCAACCTTATTATTCTTGGGTGAATGCTCTAGAAATATAGGCACCCACGGAGAGGGGGAACTTTAGAAGATGACAGAGGTCAACGCTAACTTTGCAGCTGGGCTCACCCAAGGGAGGGGCCGAGGAAAAGGGCAATCTTTCAAATTGCTGTTATCCCACGTCTTCGCTGAATTAAACCCTCTGGCTGACTTTCACTGACGGTTCGGGAATGCAAGCCTCTCGGCTCAGGGTGGAAAGAAACTGCGAGACAATCACATCCAGTGGTCAGTCACAAACGAAGTGTTTGTGCCCCATGCAGCTATAGACAGGATTGACTGCTTTATTTTCCCAGTTGCTGGTGTCTGAAACCATCTGTAGGAGGGGGTGGTTCTCAGCAGAGCTGGAGAGCCAGAGAGAAAGTTCCAGAGAGAGACAACAGGGGTCACTACAGGCAGGCTGTTCTACGACAGCACTGCCCCAGGCAGGCAATGGGACGAGGAGCTGGAGGACGAGCGTTTGCAATGGAAAAGCAGAGCCAGAAAGTTTTTGGGGCTTGGGCTTCAGGCTTCGGGCTTTGCCACCAGAAAGACCAGGCGGGAGAGAGAGTCGGAGGCCAGTGGAGTCAGCAAGGCTGGCTGGGTGAGGAGGCTGAGCACCAGGTCTCAATTCTCGGGGTTCCCTACAGCAGGTCTTTCATTTGGCAGAAAATTAAAAAGGCTTATAAAATGTTCAGGGCCCCCAGCCAGTGCTCCACGGGTGCTATCATTAGCCCCGTAACGGAGCTCGGAGCCTGTGGAAACCTGCAAGGCTCAGGGCAAAGCTTCACGGAGACCCAAGGCCGTGGGAGGACACCAGCTGCGGGCCGGCGGCCAGCTCTGCACTGCCCCTCCCCCTGCTCTGGGCCTGTGCCTCCTCCTCCTCTGCTCTCTCGCGTTTAGAGTCCAGCCCTCACGTGAGACCACAGGTCACTTTCTAAATTGTGCTGTTAAACACACACACACACACACACACACACAAAACCCAACCAAGTGACCATCCCATCTCAGTGGACTTACCCAGGATTCAGACTCCATTTTCTAAGGCAAATCCTGCTTTTTACAATTAAACAAATAAGAAAAAAAGAGGGGAGCTTATTCGTAATGTTTGTTAGTTTGAAAGCACAATGCAATTCCTATTTCTTTGAGTTGCGGGCTATTGTGGTTATTCTAAACAGAAAAAAAAAATAAACAGGATGGAAGAGGGAGAGCGGGGGAGGGAGGGAGAAGCGGGGGAGGCACTGAGGGCTGCGGGGCTGCCTGCCAGCCCCACACACGCTGAAAAGGCATTTCTCCGGGAGTGCGTGCGGGTCCAAGGAGGCGGCAGACCAGTGTGCTCCGTCAGGTCCTGGGCGGTCCGAAGTTTCTGGACTGTGAAGACACTAGCGACAGGCCACGTGACCTGCTCTGCGGGGGCTCTGCGGGGGCTCACTAGGGAGAGGCAATCTTGAAGATGAATATAAAAGGGGCGTCACTTTCCGCTGCGGCCAGCTGGGGGCACAACCGAACATACGGCCCCCTGAGCGCCTTCACCACCTCGCTCTCGTTGGCGTGTCCGCAGATCTCCGAGGTTCCCAGGGCCCCACGGATAATGCTGTGACGTGATGGGCAGAGGCACCGTCGATGTGACCTCTATTGGCTTACGATGATCCTATATCGTCGTAGGATAATGTTCAGACAGTTCCTCTAAAGTCTGGGGCCCAAACTACTGTAAGTAAACACCTTCATCACACACACCAACCTGCGAAGAAAGCAAGGAACCACTGAGATGGAATTTAAACCAAGGAAACCCCAGCATTGCCTAGTCACACCCCTGGTCTTGGGCACTGTGACCTAGAAAAGACTGGAAACGAGAGCTGAACAGCAGTAACAAAAGTCACTCAATCAGAAAACGTGGTTAGTATCAGGGTCCAAAGTCTGTGGTCCAAGACTTCATCTGCCTGTTTTCTAGTGTCCTCCACTGGGGATGGGTCTCAGCACCTGCTACGTAAAAGTGCTTCTTGCCACTTGCTTTTCAAGGGTTGGCAAGGCTACAAGGTCATTGCCCTTGGGGGGTTAACCTAGATAACTAAGAAAAAGGAGAAATTTCCTTTAGAGCTGGGAACCACCTTTGCCCTGGAAGCTGTCCCAGGTCTTGCTGGGGACACACAGGAGCTCTCAGGAATGTGCTGCCCGGTCCGGCAGCACCCTGGGGCCCGGCCTCCGTGCACAGATGGAAGGAAGGGTCCTAGAAGAGAGAAGACACGGTTGCAGAGCCTGGACCTCGGGCATTATGTGCCTGTGGGATTCCGAGAAAGCTGCCTTTCCACGCTTCCGTTTTTACCTCTGAAAAGTGACAGATGCTTTAAGGTCCTTTCCAGCTATAGAACTGACGAGATTCAAAAGTCGGGACCCACGTCAGCCCGTGTTGGCCGACATCCACCCTCACTGGCCCTGTCCAGCTGCCTCCGCTTTGCCAGCCATGTTGGCCCGGTCGGCCATGCCAGCGCTTCCCTTTCCCGGGAATCAGCGGTCTGAGCTCAGCTCCTCCAAGTGCTTGCCCCAACCCCCGGCCCAGGCAACTGCCCCATCGGCCCCCGCTCTGCTAAGGCATTGGAATTAGAGTCTTAATACATTTTAAATCACTGAAACCCTACAGAATATGTTCTAGATCCAGGAAAATATTCTTCTAACATTAAGATGAAGTAAAGACATTTTTAGGAAAATGAAAGCTGAGAGAATTAGTCACCAACATACTTGTACTACAAGAAATCCTAAAGAATGTCCTTCAGGTGGAAGGGAAATTACTACAAAATAAAAATTAACGTCAACAGGAAGAGAAAAAGTTATCAGAAATGGTAAGTGTGTAGGTAAACATAAAAGACTATATTTTATTCTCTTAACGTCCTTTAAAAAATAACCGTTTATAGTAAAGATAGTAACACTATGATGGGTTCTGTAATTTATAATATATGAAGACTTAAAACATAAAAAAACAGTAGCTTAAAATACAGGGGTAGGATGTTTATATGGAATTAAACTGTTGTGACCTTTTTCTTTTATTTACAAAATGGGAAAAGTCAGGTATAAAGAATAAAGTGTAAAGTGATCAAATATTCATTTTAAGTCGATTATAATAAGGATGCATATGGTAATGCCAAGAGCAACCACTAAAAAATAACAAAAGAGGCACAGCTAAAAAGTCAATAAAAAATAAACTATATCAATACGATAAAGGCCATACATGACAAACCCATAGCTACCACCATACTCAGTGGTGAAAGGTTACATCTCTCCACTAAGATCAGGAACCAGACAGGCATGCGCGCTCTCGCCACTCCTATTCGACCCAGTGCTGGAATTCTTCCCCAGAGCAAATAGTCAAGGGGAAAAAAAGGCATGCAAATCAGTAAGGAAATGTCCAATTTCCTCTGTTTGCAGATAACATGATCCTATAAATATACAAAACCCTAAAGACTCAAAAAGAGTTTTTAAAAAGTTTTTAGAATGAGTAACAAGTGAATTCAGCAAAGTTGAAGGAAAAAACATACAAAAACCAGTTGTATTTATATATGCAAAAAATGAATTATCTGGAAAAGAAAGAAATAAAACAATCTCATGTACAATACCATCAAAAATAATCAAATATTTAGGAATGATTTAGCTAAAGAGGTGAAAGATCTGTAGACTGAAAATTATAAGACACTAGTCAAAGAAATTGAGGAAGACACAAATAAGTGCAAAGATATCCCAACGCCATAGATTAGAATTAACATTGTTAAAAGGCCCATACCACCCAAAGCCTTCTGTAGATTCAATTCAGTCCTTATCAAAATTCCAGTGACATTTTTCACAGAAATAAAATAAATCCTAAAATTCATATGGAACTGTAAAAAGCCCTGAATAGTTAAAACAATCCTGAAAGAAGAAAAAAAAAAGAACAAAGCTAGAGGCACTACACTTCCTGATTTCAAATGTTATTTCAAAGCTACAGTAACCTAAACAACGTGGTATTAGCACAAAACAAAACTGTAGACTCCAGGAACTGAACTAGGAGCCCACACAAATACCGTCACCTAATATTTAACAAGGGAGCCTAGAACACTCCACGGGCAAAGGACAGTCTTTTTTAACTAATGGTGTTGGGAAACCAGATAACCACATGCAGAAGAACGAAACTGAACCCCTGTCTTACACCACTCACAACAATGAACTTGAAACGCATTAAAGACCTACATTTAAGACTCAAAAACATAAGACTCCAAGAAAGAAATAAGAGCAAACCTCCTTGACATTGGTCTTGGCAATGATGATTTTTTTTTTGGCTGTGACGCCAAAAGTACAAACAACAAAAATAAACAAGTGGACTCAATCAAACCAAAAAGCTTCTGCACAGGAAAATGAACAGTCAACAAAATGAAAAAGGCAGCCCGCAGAACAGGGGAAAATATTCGCAAATCGTCTACCTGATATGAGACTGGCATCCCAGACATACAAGGAACTCAACAACTGGATCACAAGAAAAATAACAACTTTAAAAAGATGGCAAAGGACAGGAATAGACTTTTTTTTTTCAAAGAAGATCTACGAATGGCCAACAGGTGATTCCCTGGACACGCGGGTGGTAAGAAAGAGGGAGGGGCCTTGCGTAGTCCCCGGGGTTCCGGCTTGGATGGCGGAGGGACGCCGTGTGTCAAGGCCCGTCGTACTAGAGGGGAATTGTCATCTTTAAGCAATCGCCTCATCATATAAATCAGAAGGAGAAAAAAAAAGAGGCACGATCACTGAATTCAAACCTCGGTCCAAGGCAACAAAGGAACATTATCTTCAAGCTAGAACTAGAGAGGTGACCCCAGCCCACCCACCAAGGAGCAACTCAGAGTCCTGGCTCGAACACAGTTGTAAGAACGACCTAATGTCCCCTCTCCACGGCTCTGCTGGGTAAGCAGAAGTCATCACGCAGGCAGGCGGAGGTAAGGTGGATTACGTCACAGTTATACAAGAGTGGAATGTAAACCTCACCGAAAACCGACGGCCTGCCATGGCCGCATAGGGCCCCGTGAGCGGGGCTCAGGGAGTCCCTCCTCTGAGAACAGATGCTTGGCCGGCCGTCAGAGGCTGTGGAAGCTGAAGGCACGAAGACCAGAAACCACAAACAGGCAGAGGCAGAAAGGAGTACATGGAGAGAGAGGCAGAGGTCTAGGTGGGGGGTTGTCTTCCCCTGAGAGAGAGAAAGCAGGGGTAGCCCGCCTTCCTTCTGCCCTGGACCCTTGGCAGGCGCCATGTCCAGTCCACAGTGTCCCTGTAGCGAACCCCCTTTTTCATAAGGGGGGTCTGAGTCTTCGTAAGGTCTCACTGCTAGGAGTCAGAAAACAGCCTGCAGCCTCATTCCCTGAGAAATTCTGCATTACGCTAATCACGTGTCTGCCAGACCTGGTTCACGTGGAGACAGCAGCGGCCCAGATCACCAGGAACACGCCCTCTAGGCCTCCGTTTATCCCTCAGGAGAGTTTGGTCTCGGTTCGGCCCGGCTCTCCTCTGAGTTGGGCTAGAGGCCAGCCCAAGATTCTAGTTACTGGGAGTGCCTTCTCTGGAGACATCCACGGATTGGAGCAATGTGCAAACATAAATGCATTACAGAGGTAGTTTAATCTTATTGAAAACAGCAACTATATTTTAACAGCAAATGATGCCGTTATGTCAAATTGGAGCAGCATTTCTGATCTTGTGTTATAAATGAGCTTGGTAGGCCTGTCGCTGAGGCAATGTGTTCCATTCGGTGCATGCTGCTTGCCACTAAGGTTTAATTTTAAATTTGGCTGTAGATGTTCAGTAAACACGACCTTTGAAGAGCTTGATGGGGATGTCACTTCTAGGAATGTGGTGAACCCAATCCCCGAGCCTGGCCTGCTTGCTGCAGACAACGAAAATACCAAGTGATTTCCTTCGTGTACTTATAAAACGCATTCATAATGTCTCAAGAAAGAAAATAACTGCTAGAGCCCCAAACAGGAAGAAGCCACACTGGTCAGAGCCCTGAAGTCAGCTGTGACCATGAGCCCAGCTGTGGGGGTCTGGACCTCTGTTTGTTCAAGGTTCCTTCCTGGCCAGAAACAGGAGACAGGTCCTAGGCAGACGGAGATGAGGAGTGAGGCGTCTACAAGAATCATGAAGATAGGACCCTCAATAATTGGTAGAAGGCCATCACTTAAAAAAAAGACCCCCGCCAGCCCTGTGGTGAGTCTGAGCCCCATCTGCATCCTCACTGAGCCCAAGCAAACGTGGAATATCTGTGTAAAATGGGCCATAAAGTACTACTAAACAAATTACCAAATTTGGTACCAAACCACCCATATTCTCTGGCCACCGTCTAATTAAATTTTAAGTCAACAGGAAAAAGATATCTTTTTAATGTTTTTCTAGTGATAACTTTCTGGATCATGTATGTTTGGCAATGATGAAAACACTGACTAAGTCATGGATAGAGAGGAAATCGTAATGAGAATTAGGAAATATTTAGAGCCAAATCATAACATGAATACTCCATGATCAAATTTGTGGGATGCCGCTAAAACTGAATTTGGAGGCAAATGGGTCACTTTGAACATTTACATTCTAAAATAAGCAAGCTGCAAAGTAATGAGCTAAATGTCCCACTGGAGAAATCTGCACTAGTACGACAGAACGAACCCGACAAAAGTAAAAGTAAATAAAAATAAGAGCCAAAATGAAAGAAGTAGAAAATAAACAGAGAAAAAAAATAGAGAAGATCAACAAAACCAGAAGTTAGCAAGTTCATAACAAAGAGAAAGTGAGTGTGTGCACAAATAATAAAAGAAATGAAAAGACAGATGTGAGCACAGATCCTGTAGTGATCAAAAAATAAATAAGATATACTGGGTAAGGTAATGCCAGTGGAGTCAAAGACAGAGGAAGCTACCAAATGTCTAGAAAGCCAAAACCTACCAAAACTGACTCAGGAATATGAAGTGCTGATAGTACTAGAAGTGAAATAATAGAAGACATCAAGAAAAGAGATCCTATAAAACAAGCAAAGATACTAAGTAACAGTCCATGCTATATAAAAATTGAAAAGAAAATGCCAATAAAAATCCTTATATATTATTTTTTTAAAAACTGGTAGCTCTGTTCACCCGAAAGGCCTAGAAGCAATGTCACCTCAGTAGGAACAGGCTTTCGGTGGGAAGGCCAGTGTCTGGGGGTGGTGCGGGGGTGGGGGGAGGTTGTCTCCCCGCTCCAGCTTGTGGTTTTCGATGGTCCCAAGCTGAGTGCCACCTGGGAGCAGGAGAAATAAATGTGCTGAGCTCCGAGGACAGTAATTAGAAGACCACACAGCCTGCAAATATAATAATGACATGTCACTGGAGATCCTTGGGTGGTTACTGGCTCCTGAAATAGACAGAATAAAATAGATTGACACCTTTGTGTGTTTCAAGAGAATTACATCTCCCAAGAAACCACAAGCCTGGCCTGCAAACGCCTGGCGGGGCTCAAGCCCACACGTCATTCCCCAGGCCCTTGAAGCAGCGTGGACAGGAAGTGGGCGGTGAGCACCACACGGCCCGAGGAAGGGCAGACACCACACCTGCCTCCAGTGGAGCCACAGGGGAACTGGGCAAGAGGAAGAGTCAGGGGCCAGCGAGGACGCCGGACAAGGGAGTTCCTGCCAGGGGACACGTGGGGAGGCCGGGTGGGCTGCTCACGGAACACACAGCGCACCACGGCAGGGAGATTGCTCTGTGCCATGGCCAGGCTGCCGGGTGTTCCCCTTCCGCTGTGTCCTGAGTGGGAGTTTGTACTGCAGACACCCTGTTCCCACTCCACCGTGGTGCAATGCAGGGAGGCGGCCGGACAACTCGCCTTTTGGTGCAGGGGTTGTTGGACCACCAAGAGCCCCAGCTGGCCCTGTTCAAAGGGCTCTCCGTTGCCCAGAGTTCCTGCATGATGAACCGGATGGGACTCGGCCTTGCGTCCCTTGGGGACAGGTGCATTGACGCTCCATGTGAAGAAGGTGTGCATGAGTAAGCTTGTGCAGGGAGGTTGGCTGTGGCAGGAGCTGCTAACCTGTCCCCTGTTATCTAGTCCCCTCTCCTTCCTTCTGAGTTGTCGCTGGGCATAGTGCCCTGAACTAGAGACCCCATTTCCCAATCTCCCATGCAGGCAAGTGAGGCCGTGCGACTAGACTTGGGATCTGAACGGACAACTGTTCACTCGGCACGCCCCTTTCCCCTTCCCGTGGGTGAGGAGGGGGGTGGCGGGGCCCCCACCTTGGGTCCAGCGACGGGAGCTTCATCGCCAAGGGTCCCCCACCAGCCTGAATTCCCAAATGATCCTGTGGAGCAAGGCCTGCCTGCCATCCCAAACCACCTTTGACGTGTACATGAGAAAAATAAAACTAAATTCCTATTCCATCCAAACCATTCTCTTCCGGCATCTCTTAGTGACGGCAAAGAGCTATGCCCAGTACTTAGAGAGGTTTCCCTCGGTCCATCCATATTTGTAAGAACAGAGGTTTCGTGTGCCATGGCTTCGATGCCCACGGATTTTTACAGGTACCTGTCCTGTTTTCTCTTCCTAGTCACGGCTAAAAAATAACAGGGCTGGTTTCCCCAAGGCGGATTGTAAGGCAGAGCCAGACCCCTTTATGTCCTCACAGCATGCAAGCAGCATGGCAGGCACGTCCCCCACCCCCTCCCCGTGGGTGTGACACTCCCATGGACAACTCAGCATCCCCGGGTCGGTGTGAGGGAGGGAGGACGGGAGAGCGTGTGTCATCTAGCAAAGCCTTCTGTGCATGGGACGTGTCTCACCGAGCGCTGAGCTGACGTCACGTGACGTCATTCCCACGAGGCCCTGACTGTACTCATCCTTCTGACTTGGCTGCTCGGTATCCGTGGGGCCTCCTTAGGCATGCAGGGTGACCACAGTAGATGCTGTCCCTCGTGGGGAACGACCAACCTTTTGACTATGGAAGTTGCATTTTTTTAAACTATGAGCTGTCGGGAGCAAATCTGTATTGGGGAACCCAGAACCCTCCAACAGAAACAAATGCACCCCATTTCCCATGTCAGAGCAGTGTTGTCAGACAACTCGGGGTTACAGCAAGGTGCGTCTGGGCGAGCAGTGGCTGCTGTTTCAGACCCTCCATGACTTCACTTGCGGACTTGAAACCTTTGGGATTCTACATTTTTACACCGTACCAGTTCTGACCATGCACTGGGCTATGTTTCCACGAAGGCTTTTGTTTTTGATGTTAAGACGGCCCTTGCTCTGAATGGCCTGGGTGGCCACAGCAGAGGGAGCCGTGGGGAGACAGGGACCGCGGTTCGCGGAGGTGGGCACTGGGGCCGAGAGCAGGAACTGCCCCCTGCGTTGTCCACCTGTTAGGGCAGCCCTGGGACCCTTTTTAAACACTAACAGCGTTTTTTTCAATTTTATTTTAATCATTCAAGTACAGTTTTCTGTCCCTTACTCCTATCCCAGCCCACCCACCCAACCCTCCCTGCCTCCCTCCCATTTCCACTCTGCCCCCCTAGTTTTTGTCCATGTGTCCTTTATATTTGTTCCCATAAACCCTACCCCTTGTCCCCTGAAATTCCCTCCCCTCTCCCCTCTGGTCACTGTCAGCATGTTCTCTATTTCAGTGTCTTTGGTTATATTTTGCTTGTTTCTTTGTTTTGTTGATTAGGTTCCAGTTAAATGTGAGATCATATGGTATTTGTCTTTCACTGCCTGGCTTATTTCGCTTAGCATAATGCTCTCCAGTTCCATCCATGCTGTTGTGAAGGGTAGGAGCTCCTTCTTCCTTTCTGCTGCATAGAATTCCATTGTGTAAATGTACCAGTTTTTTGATCCATTCATTTACTGAGGGGCACCTAGGTTGCTTCCAGCACTTGGCTGTTGTAAATTGTGCTGCTAACAGAGCGTTTTCATCTGCCTGGACCCACAGACCTAAGGGCCTCAGTTCTTCAGAGAGTTGTCTCCCTCTAGTGGCCAAAGGTCATTTTTTTACGATTTGAGCCTCCTTTATATTTTTGTGGGGGAAATCCGTATGGCATCCTCGAATTTGAAAATGTGACGACAGCATGTAATTTTATGTTTCCTCACCATAAATCCTGGAACGATATTATCAACTGCAAAGGGTTTTCTGAGATCTGCCCTGAGCATCATTACGGGGATCGCCCAGGCAGGGGCGCGCCCCTGCGGCCCGCTCCCCAGGAAGGTGCTGGCTCTGGCAGCACAGCACAGAAGGAGAACAGCAGACAGTGGTATGTCGTGGATTGTCATTCCCAAGTTGTTGGGACCCAAGAGCCATCAACCTTCAAAGGTCGAGACTGTGGATGTCCAAGCTGGGCTGCAGGCGCCGCCTCTGGGAACACCCTGCGGAAGGCAGAGGGATGGCTCTCCCCGGGGGGGTCTCCTCCTGACTCCTGGCACCTGTGGATAAGAGCGCTCACGCAGCAAAGGGAAACGGGTGTAGCAGATGGGTCAAAGTTGGTGGGGAGAGTATCAGAGTGCATCCAGTGAGGCTGCAGGGGTCCTTGAAGGTGGAAGAGGAGGTCAGAGTGATGTGTTATAAGAATGAGACGAACTTGAACCAGTGTTGGTAGATTCGAGGAGGGCAAGGAGCCAAGGGCTGTGGGCAGCCCCCGGACACCAAGAGGGTCAAGGCTCAGATTCTCCCAAGAGTCTCCGGAAATGAACGCAGCCCTGCCAGCACCTTGGTTTCAGCCCCTGCTGTGCGTTTCCAACGCCCAGAACTGTAAGACAATAAATGTGTGTCGTTTTAAGCCCCTCGCTTGGTAGTGATTTGTTTCAGCAGAAACAGGAAACTGATACACTCTCTAATTGCTCTCCCGGAGGAAATGTGAAATACTGTGAGCCCTGAAATTCACTTGCTACCCAGAAATGGCCTGCCAGTAAGCTCTGCGCCATCAGCTCAAAGGACTCCCATCTGACTGAGATTCACACTGAAGACACCTGTGGCCGCCGCTCACGCACAGGGTCATGACTCTGCTCCTTCCCACAGTGAGAGGGGACCGCCCCGCTGTCCTCCCGAAGCCCAGCCATGCGGCGAGCACATCAGCATGCCAAATAGGATTCTTCTCTTACAGAATGCAAAGATGGTACCCCCCCAAAATCTCATTGGTCCCTTTTGTCTCTACAAATTCTATGAATCTGTGAGTTCTTAGCCTCTGGAGCCGCTGACAAAGTAACAATGATACTTTTGCTCCTGCAATTTTATCTGTTCCATGATAGAGTGTATCAAAGCAAGACCTGGGACTTCTGGCTTCTAGAAGGCTTTTGCAGCCATGTAGCTGGATGGATGTTCTTCTGAACAATCCCCCAGCTCCCTGCAAGGCCGCCCTTTCTTTCAGCTTCTCCTGCCCCCGCTGGAAGGCAGCCACCCCAGGCTCACAAGTTTGCCCGTGTGCCCGAGGGGGAGGGAAAGTGTGAGACGCCCCTCCCCTCCACCACGGACAGGCCGCTGGAGCACAAAGGCCCTAATTCAGGGGCTGCAGCTCCATGGTTACTGTTCACAGAAGGTGTCAGGCCGAACCTTCCCACCGGAACAGCA
Organism: Phyllostomus discolor; assembly: GCF_004126475.2. Classification (NCBI taxonomy): domain Eukaryota; kingdom Metazoa; phylum Chordata; class Mammalia; order Chiroptera; family Phyllostomidae; genus Phyllostomus; species Phyllostomus discolor. The sequence goes on along the minus strand of NC_040913.2, from coordinate 86,890,538 downwards.
TCACATCCCAGCTGGCTTACCTCGTCCCCGATAACCTGGAGGATTTAGGCCTGAAAAGTGTGGCACTGAATTTCATGAAGCCCCAAGACCCCAGACTGCTGCCACTGTGCTGACTACGGGTTTCTTAAGGCCATGTATTTCCGGGATGAATTATGAGAACTTTCCTTCCCCAAGCTGGACTGCTGTGCGCACGCACCACACTGGTGGTACACGAGGCCGTAGCTGGGTTCCAGCCCGGTTTTTGTGCGGAGCCGCTGTCTGGCGCTGGCTGAGGCTTTGCACGGGCCATAAGTTCCCCTTTCCAGCTTCGTTCCAGGCTCAAAACCAGTGTGGAGAAGCTTCCTCCCGACTCTGATCTCACTGCTGCTTGTTTCTTTGGAAACCCAGCCTGTCCCATTAGCCCCCGTTCTACATTCCTGCCGCCCCGCCCCACTTTCGCTAGCAACATTCAAGTAGATGTTCACCTTCCCTGAGGATGACCCTTTGACTTTGCGGAATGCAGGACATCCACATGCAAAGAACTCAAGGAAGACCCATATCCCAGTCAGCCCACTCAACGGTGAAGACTGGACTTGGTGAATCCTCCAAGAAGGACCAAGCACACCCGCGGCCTGCGGGGCCACAAGGCTTCACTGGAGCTGGACCATGGCGTGCTGTGATTGGCGGGCGCCGCCTGCCACAGACTGGGCGAGGCCGCCGCGGCGCATGGCCCCGTGAATTGAACACCGTGTGTCCACTTCAGAGCAAGTCTGCTCGTCCGGTCTGTATCCACATGGGCTCCTAGGAGTTCACATCCAGAGGTCGAGCATCACGATCACAGGCGCCACTTCTGATCCACCTAGTGCACAGCGGCCTAGAGACTCGGGTTCCTTGGGGCCTGGGCACCGGTGCCCCCCTCCTTCGATCTGGGTGGAGCTCTGGGAGCAACGTGAGCCTCTCCCTTCATCCTTCTCCCTGGTCACACGTGAGGAAGGCTCTGTCTTCATCATCCAGACGGAGGACAACACGCCAGGGGTCCCGCCCCCGGGGGGCGGTGGAAGCTGAAATCCAGCTCAGGTACAGGAGCAGAAAATACAGGCAGAAAGAAAGCAAACTGGGAGATGCTCCTGGGAAACGCGCAAGCTCAGCGTTACACGTCAGCACAAGAATGGCCACTAGGTGGAGCTCTGCTTTCAAAATAAAGTGTTAATCCCTTAGTTGTGAACTCGTTTTTACTTGGTTCAGCTCAGTGGTCGTCTTATCTTGAAAATATAAAAGCTTTAGTGCAAGGATTCGCTCAGCAAATCCACTGGCTCCCATGCAGATTTTATGCCGATCTAAAGTCTACAGTCTATGTCACAGACTCTCTGAGCTAAATCTTTCCATTTTGGTCCCTGGATAATTGTGTTAAATACAGTGCAGGTCTGTGCTCCTGTGAACGTGTGCTTTTTAAATTAAGCCAGAGAAATTGCAAAATACGTATTTATCTTGGTGACAAAGTACTTAAAGTATATGCTTAAAATGTATTCTGACTTATAAACTATATATTTCATGTATATGATTTATATAATAAAATGTAAAATATACTTAACATATTTATAATTAAATATAACATATATAATACTTAAATTTTAAAAAACATAAAATATACATTTATTATATTTTATATACAATTGTGTATATTTAAATTTCTTTCTGCTGTTGAATAATAAATACAGGCTTTGTAAATACCATTATATATAAAATTCCCATTAAATATGTTCTATATTATATTTATGTGTAACATAGTGGACATATTTTTATATGTAAAATATTATTAAATACACATTTAAAATCCTCTCTGTTGCTGAGCGATAAATACGTTTTCTAACTCTTCTAGTTCCGTTTTTCCTATAATAATCACCTAATCCCCTGAAAGAATAGAATAACATTTTCATTTGCCTAGTCAAAGTGTTTAATTCTATGTTTCTCTAGCCCACATATAGTTGGAAACAGAAAAGAAATGGAGAAAATAAAGTTTAAGGAGAAATGGGCATTCACGATTGTTCCTCACTTGACTAAAATAGAAAGTACTGAAGAAAACAAGAGTCTGTGTGGCTGAGAGGAAGACAGGCTTTAAATAGCCCAGCCGACCGTGAAAACACAGAAGTCCTCCTCTGGTTCCCGCTAGTGCCAGTCCCTGGTGCACAGCTGACGGGGGGAAGGCACATACTCACTAGTCAGTATTTATGCTGCTTTGAGGAAAATCATGTGAGTGTCCAACATTAAAAAATATATACATGTTTGGTTTTTAATGAGATCTGATCAGCAACCCCAAAATGCAACTTCTCAGCCTTCCAGGGAAAAACAGAAACAAAAATTTACACCATCCCCAGAACGAGGCTCGGTGGATAACCTACTGGAAAACACACGGCCTCCACTAGTGACCTTGCAGATAAAACTGGGTGGGGAGATACCGCTCAACAGACTCCCCCCAAGCACAGCCAGGCTCCACTTCAGGACACCGAGACCACCTGGAAAAGCTTGGAGGATACCCCGCCTCTCCCTGCAGCGGGCCCCTCACTCCAGGACCCAGGGCCCGGAATGCTGCGTCAGCCAGAAGGTCACCCGGGAGTTCCTCTTTGTGATACCTAGTTCCCTTCTTTTCGTGATAGCCACCTCCCCTCCATTCCCCTTTCAATCTCTGGTCATTCAGAGATCGGGACTTCTCCAAATGAAAACAAAACAATGTGCAGAAAACAGAAGGAACCGGCAGAAGCTCATCACATTTAAGGAAAAACGGTGCCCACAGTGCAGCTCTCTAAGTTTTGGGAGAGCAGGCAAGGAACCCGGTCGGCAGCGTATTGGAAGCCTAAGTTTTTGTGTGTTTCTTGGACTCGGGACTCGGCATCAGAGAACCAATTAGATAAAGTGGGACAAGTTGGCCAGTTGGTAAGATAGAGCTTCTATAGGTGAGTGACAGCCAGAAGCTGGGGACAAGAACTTGTATTGTCACCTCCCCTCCCCCTTGTTCTGAGGATGGGATCCCACACAAGCGGACATGACCATGGACAAGCTGCTCGCCCCCTCCCTTACCAAATATGAGCTCTGTATAGATGTCACTCCGTTTAAGGATGAGTCAATTGGGGGGGGGAGCCCTCTGGGGGAGCCAGTTAGAAAAAAAAATACAGAAAAACAGGGAAAAGGGTTTCATCTGGAAGACCCAGAAGAATGGTATCTTTAAAAGCAGGATCCAGAAGATTCAACAAACTGGCATCCCCTGTAGGATATAAAAAGATACAGACTCTAATAAACAAAAGTAAAAAAAAAAACATAAAGAAAAAATAAGTGGAGATAAAAACTGAGTAACATGAGAGAAACTAATGCTTCCAACAAATATTTATTCAGACCCCGCTGTGAGCCAAGCCCCGAGCTAGAAGAATACAGAGACGAGTGAAACGGCCCCAATGCCATTCGGCTGATGTAGCTGAACCTTTGGTGGACTCACCGACGATAAAAACGTGAACAAAACACTTGACGTGGTCATTGCTATTGGGAAATGAAGAGGACATCAGGCTTAGTTAGATAAAGCCATCGGCGGAAGCTTCTGGAAGGGGTGATGCTCTGCCTGAGCCAGCGCTGAGAAAAAGCAAGTGCAGACACCACTTCGGGGGAGGGGCCCCGAGCTCGCAGAGCCGGCAAAGCCCGGGGCGCCTGCCGGGCGGTCCGGTTGACTTTGGAAACACCAGCACGTCCGCTCCGGCAGCACCCAGAGCCACGGAAGGCACGTTGGACTCTAAGGAAGTCCCTGAGCGTGGACATATGTGGGTGTGTATTTATACGTATCTATTTTTATATGTCCCTACACAGAGACACGATCATACACGTATATTAGTTACTACTGTATAGAGAATGCACTAGAAGACATGACGGAGGAAGCGAAGACAGGCGGCCTTAGTGGGGAGGGCGGTGCTTCGAGGCGGGGGCAGTAAGGACGGAGGCAAAGTGACGGTGTAGAGAAATATTTCCAGAGGAGGGAACAAGTATGACTGTTGATGGGAGACACAGGGACAGCAAGGTTTTTTAAGCAAGAGTCAGGTTTCTGTGTTGGCCACCTGGTGGATGGACATCAAAGCAGAGTAAGAGAGAGAGAAAACTCAATAGCAAAACTGAACCACGTTGGAGTAGCAGGAAATAGAAGGTCCGATGCTGCGGGTTGGGGGTTGGGGGGACGGGGGGTCACACTGGAGAGACTCCCAGCGTGCAGAGACAGAGAGAGCTGAGGTTGAAGAGATGCATGAGATGCTGGAGAAGGCGGGACTATTTTCTAGGTAAAAAGAAGAAACCAGAGCAATTGAATAAAAACAACAGAGATAAAACAACGGCTTTCTGAAACAAAAATTAGAAATGAAAAAAACTCTTCCTTTACCAAGGAAAATTAGAGTCCAACACCTGACTAGTTCGTTGGGAACTCCCCGGCCTGGTTTCAGAAGCTGTAACCACCACCCCGCCCCCCGCCCCCCAGGCTGAGGCTGAGTGAGCGACCTTTGGACCAGAAGCCACTAAGGAGACAAAGCTTACCTCCCTGGCAGGAGCACTGCCTCTGCTCCTTTTACTTCATCCATAACTGGCCCCCAATATTTGATCGGTTAGCCAATGATCGGTAAGATTCCCCAAGGGGGGGATGACCTAAGCCAGGCACAATCACATGGGAGGCCCCCAAGAAAGGACTTTGGGGGCTGCAGCAAAAGAGGGTGATGGACCCGCACCCCTCTGCTTGGACAGAGCCTGAGTCCTCATTCTGTCTGCAAGAAATCTCCTAATCTCTTGGCTGCCTTACTACCCCTGCCTGACTTAAGCCTGAGACAATGCCTTAACCCTGAAACAATGACAGAGGGCGGTGCAGCCCTGTGCTGGAGAAGGCGGGTTCCCCGGGCAATCAGGCCTAAGAAAGAATGTGTAAAATCCTGCGAAACCTGTTTTGTTTAGAATGCTCTCAATGAAATGATAAGGGTCCAAGCAAGAAGTGAGTTTGTTCCTCCAAGTTTTACAGCTCTTTAGCTATCTGACCCTGACTCAAAATAGACCCTCAGAGTTCTTTGTTATCTGTTGTTTGATCCTTACTGCCTGACAATGATTAATGAGCTTTACCTGGATTCCTGTGCAAATAAACCCAATAAAAGCCCATTGAGGAAAAGGCTCTTGGTCCTTCTCTTTGGAGAGTTTGGCCACCTTTCCTCCCCAAGCAGATCACATCTTGGTAGACTTATTCTCATCCATGGCGGCTGGGGGGCCCTGCGGGTGGAGGCCCCCCCATACACACACACTAGTTCTTTGAGAAATGCTCAATTTCACAAAATTAATAATCAGATCTTTAAAAAGTTACCGTAGAGAAAAACGTGAAACCAGTGTGGATTTAGTGGTTCCGTAACAGTAATTACTGGAAGGCAATGGGACTATATCTGGAGGTTTGAAATATAACAAGTGTGACTCAAGAATTCCACAGCAAGTGAATGTTATCACCCATGTGCGAATGCAAGGGCATATGATCACACCCGCAAGAGCTAAGAAAGTATCCTGTCGACATGTTCTTACCCCCCAAAATGACTCAACTCCCAAGAAGAGGTGACTCAGGAATGGAGAAGTTATGATGTAAGAGTGAACTGAACTATTTTAACTTAATCATAAAACACAAATCTAAAAAGTTGTGTTAACTATACTTTCAAAATAGAAGGCAAATGAGATGTACATTATACTCAAAAGATAAGTTACACAATGAAAAAAATATATGCCACTAACACAAGTTGCGTATAACATCTCAGATATCTACAAAATTTAGAAAATGTCTGAAAACTTGACAGTAAGTGAAAATACTCTTATCTGACTTGGTTTGCATCATTGCATAATTGCTCTGAAGAAAATGAATGGTGTCATGGTTCAGAGAACGGCAGGGGGAACTACTTAATGGGCAGGGAATCCCTCTCCGAAGACCTCACTTCCCGATTCTTCGGGGGACGGAGCGAAGGTGCTTTGAAAGCACGGAATATTTGTATGTCATTCCCATAGCACTTCATGAGGTCCAGAACCTACCCAAACGGCTATGACATTACTGGAACGCGCCACCAATTCAAAATTGGGAATTAAAAGTTCTTTGTTCCTTAATTCAGCCTTCGCTGATATGTAGGTGGTTGAAGATGGAGCAGGCAGCTTACCCTTCCCCTTGTAATGAAAACTGGGTAACGTTCAGTCCTATAGTTACAAAACGGTTAGCATATCATGTAGGTTAAAGCAGTACTTATTCAGTACCCCGTCATTAGGAGGCCGGACAATATCCGTGCACAAAGAAGCACAAAGAGCTTCTCTGTAACGTCGAAAAGTTTGTTTACACAGTTTCAAGGTAACTGGCTTATGACCCTTACACCACGAGTACTTATAGAAAGCCACATTGCTTTCGGTTTTTCGGTTGTTGACCATTGCTTCTCACGTAAGATGATAAGCAATGGTGAGTTCAATATCCACTGCGACCAGGGGTGGGCAGACTTTCTCTGTAAAGGGCTGGGCAGTAAATATTTTCGGCTTTCAGAGCTGTCCCTGACAGTGCAGAAGTGAAAGGGCGGGGCTGGGTTCCTGCAAGACTTCATTTACAGAACAGGGGGCCCCCCCAGGCTGGACCTGCCCAGGGGCGGTAGCTCCATGCTTCCCAACCTGCCCTCTCTGTCCTCTCCCTCTGCAGAGCCCACTTCCCCAGAGACCCCGCTCCCTGCCCCGCCTCAGCCACCTTCGGGAGCACATCCCGAGTCACCCATCGCACCGTGACGGGCACTGTTGATGGGAGAGACCTGGTTCTTCTTGCTGACGCATGTAAAGAATTACATATCAGCAAATCTAGTAGTGTGTAGTCAGTTTATGAGTGGCTCGCTCCCATGCAAGAGAACAGGACTGGGTAGAGTAGAGGGTGAAAGGCAAAGTTTCAGAGCAAAGCAGGGTGAGAAAAGCAAGAGCGGCTGGAGACCAGGGCGGCAAGCCCCTGGGCAGCCTGAGGCCAGGTGGCCAGAGGCCCTGTGACCCGAGAGCCAAGAGCCCCCTGAGCCCCCGAGACAGAGCATCCTGAGCCCCTGAGAGGGAGAGAGCACGAGTCCTTTGTTCTCAGGACTTACATAGTTGGTGGGATAGAAGGGAAAAAAGTTACATATTGATTAACGGGTAAATGTGGCACCAGTTTTCCTGGGGGAATGTGTCTATCTAAATTTAGGGATGAATGGGGGTCCGTCCACCCGAATCCTTATCTTGCTCCAGACCCCGTTTGGTCATCTTGTTGTAAAACAAATACCTGACAGTTAATTAAAATTGGGGCACTTTCCAAAGTTATTTATGGGCTCTTTCCGTAAGCATCAGGGACTCCCTCCTAAAACAGATAGTGACCAGAGGCGGGCAGTTCACCAAAGTTGTTTTATGGGCTCTTTCTGTGGGCACTGGGACCCTCTCCCACATTCAGGCCTTGGGATAAAAGCACAGTTTCAAGGCTTTCTTTCCCAGATAGTGGAAATGTTACATAGCATTTCAAGGACTTCCCTTCTTTCTTGCTAACATAGTGTCTCTTGTGATATTGGAACACCTGGCAGTATTATCAGACCAGGCTCAGGACTGCTGAGTTAGCATGTGAGACCTGTCTCCTTCCTCCTCCCGGCCTCGGTTTACTGTTTATTCCACCTAATTGGTAAAAGGTGTTTCCTGGCAACCAGGGTGCTAGATGCTGGCCAGTGACAGTACTGCAGTCTCAGAGCTCTTCCTGTGCTGTCTGCTACCTCAGTACCTGTGCCCCTCCGTGACCTGTTCATCTGCCCCGCTCACAGACCGGCCAGCACCTCATTCTTTCCCACTCTCTCCCCCTAGAACCCCAACTCATATAACCCTTTGACTCCATCAGGCGCTTCATCCCACTGACCCCGCCGTCTCTGCACTGTCCTTCATCTACCCGATCCCCTTCTGTCCTCCTTCCGGAGCCCTGAGTCCAAGGGAAATCATCAGGGTCCCTCCTTTGTATAAACCCTTGACTCCCCGGCCCCTCCTTGCTCTGTCACTCTCTGGCGCAGGTGCAGCTGAAGAAGGGCCCCGAGAAAATCGAAACCCACCCCACTTTACTGGAGGACCATGAATTTCAAGCCAGCACCTTCTGGGCCGGCACCCCCAGCCCAGTCGGTCTCCCCTCTGACCTCACAGCGCCTCTCTCCAGCCGCCACCAGCACCTCCTCCACCACCAGCACTCCCAGCCCAGGATGAGGCTTATCCTTTCACTGTAAAATGAGAAGCTGGCAACAGTTCTGCAAACACCGTCTGACCAGCTTCGCACTCCCTCCTTCCCTGGGCACGCCCGCCCGAGGCTGCCGCCTCACCTGTGCGCTAGATCCCAGGACCTCTTAGCAACTGCAGGACGCCATTCCTGCAGCTCCCCCCTGTGTCCAGGGCCCCACTGAGTCATTACTCTGTGTATTCAAACAGCCGCGATTTCTCCTGTCACCTGCCTGTCTACCTACCTGTCAATCATCCTGAGTAGGGAGGGGTGGGGGACTTGGCGGAAGTCTGAGCTGGGGCTGGGGGGGCTGGAGGGGGGTAGGGGAGGAGAAGCCGAACCGGTGGAGCAAGGCTGCTCTCATCCAAGGGGCAGAACCAGGGCAGAGGGAGGTCCGAGCAATAGCATGGCCCCGAGATGGCCCCGCCCCCACTCCTCCAACTTTCCGGCCGGTTCTGGAAGGACGAGAAGTCCGACTGGTACGGCTAAATTTACTTCAAAAGGCAGAGAGTTTGTCTGGTTTCCAAGCGCCTGGGCCTGTGCCCTGAGCCCAAGTGGGCCCTAAGCTCACTCACTCCTAAGCTTTGAATTGTTGCCCTTTCCCTTCCTGCGCTGTGGAGCAATCTTTTTTTTTTTAAGATGTTATTTATTTATTTTTAGAGAGGGAAAGAAGGAGAGAGAGAGAAACATCCATGTGCAGTTGCTGGAGGTCATGGCCTGCAACTCAGACATGTTCCCTGACTGGGAATCAAACCTGCGATGCTTTGGTTCTCAGCCTGCACTCAATCCACTGAGCTACGCTGGCCAGGGCTGTTGAGCAATCTTTATAAAAAATTCTTGATTCCCCTTGACTAACACCGGTGGAGGAGGGTACTTTTCTTTGCCAGCGTTTCCACCGTGGTGGCTCAGAGGAGCCATCTTGGGAGCGAGTGCTGCGTGACCCCAGGCGTGGGGGCTGCGGCAGCTGGCAGAGCGTAGCACGCACCCAGGCGGGGAGTGGGGCGGTGGGGAGCGGAGGACAGGGGAGGGTGGAAGCTTGGCCCTCCTTGCTGGACAGGGGAGGGCCTCTCCATCCCCCACGGGAATCCCAGCAGCCAGTCGATTTGCATGTTGGGAGGGGTGAGATGGGAGTTCCCGGGACGGTACAGCTGGAGAGTCCTCTGGGGTGCTGGGTGGGGACAGCTGGGCCCTGGGGAGGCAGCAGAGCGGGCCAGGGGTCCTGCCCGGGAACTTAGAGCAGCCGGAGCCCACAGACTCAGGGCGTGGTACTGCAGCACCCCACGAGGCTTGCCTCGGCAATGCCCTCAGCCCCCCTCCACCTCGGGTCCCCTACTGTCTGTGTATACGGGCCCTGCTCCCTAGGTTGGCGGCCACCTTCTGATACACTCACGGCAGGGCCAGATCAAGTCCCGGCCACCCTTTGTGTGACATATGTGAACTTTTCGTAGACAGGCCTCGCTTCGAGGAGAAAACTGCATGTGGAGAATTCCCGGGTCATTCCCTCAGTAGTAGATGTTCACTGGTGGGTTGTCGCCAGCCCACACAGGGGCTTTGTGGCTGGTGCACATGAAGGTCACAAAAATCACAGAAAAGTACTTTCAGTTTCAGGGGTGGCCATCAGGAGCCAGTAACCGTGGTAACAATCAGAGGCACCCTGAAAACGTGCGGTGGGTTCCCCCCGGCCCTGACGAGGGCTCCTTCTCTTGCTCCCCACCTCTCGCTTTCTTCTACTCTTTCCCCTTCCCTCGGTCCCTTCCTGCCCCCACGTGCTGGAGTGGCAGCCCCGTGCGGGCGGGCAGAACTGCTCTGCTTTGCTCCCTGCTGTGCCTACGGTACCCGGAACACGACCCCGCACACAGTGGGAGCACTGTTTGGTGAGGGGATGAATGAATGAATGAATGAATGAACGAATGAATGAATGAATGAGGAAGCTAACGGCCTGGCACATTGTCTCTGTCGTCACATTTCTCATAAGCATTCACTGACATGAAATAAAAATTTCCTTGTGAGCCCTGACCGGTGGGGCTCCGTTGGTCGGGGGTCATCCCATAAAGGGAAAGGTTGCCGGTTTGACCCCCAGGCAGGGCACCTGCCTGGGCTGTGTGTTCGGTCCCCGGACAGGGCGCCCGCAGAAGGCAACCGATCGATGTTGCTCTCTCACGTGGATGTGTCTCTCCCTCCTTTTCTCTCTCCCTTCCCCTGTCTCTAAAAATAAATAAATAAAATATTTTAAAAAAATGTCCTTGTGCATCTATATGTTCAGGTTCCACTCACTTCTCGGTCACCGCTAGCCAAGACGAGAAAGCTTTGACCCTGGGGACACCAGAGCTTGGGGGCCTGGGGGCGCCGGGGCTGCCTGCATGACTTCCCCCTGAGACCCTGCAGCCTGCAGGGAGCGCCAGGACGTTCCCTCGGTTACTGCGTCCTCTGGCTCCACCCCTAGGGGGCGCTGTAAACTCGGCTCAGCAGAGAGCCGGCGACCTGCGCCTTTCTGGCAAGTGCGCTGGGTAGCAGCAGTTGTCATAAAATGCAGTTGTCACAAACTGCGTCTGTATGAAGCAGAGCTGTCCTCTATGGGCTGGCTGAGGCCCTGTCCTCTCCCTCACCTGCAGATCAGCGCTCCAAGCAGCTCCTTGACGCCGGCCGTGCACGGGCTCGGGCAGCCCAGGCTGCCACCCAGAGGGGCGCGGGGTCTGCTAACAGCCCCCCCCCCCCCGGTCCACAGAGCCCACGCAGCACTTCCCACGCGCTTCCCCATGGGCGTCCCCTCAGAACCGTCTGGGACCCGCAGTGTGATCAGCCCATTTCTCAGGTGAGACCAGTGAGGCTCCTGTGAGTCAGAGGACTGGCCCCGGCCCCGCAGAATCGGTGAACAAAAGAGTCAGGGCAGGAACGCCAGCCTGGCACCAACACCTGTTCTTCGCTTTCGGAGAAAGTTCCAGGTGGGGCCGACAGGAGTGGAGGAAGGCCAGGCGCTTGGTTTCGCTCTACCAGGGGCTCCGCCGGGGCCGCCCTCCGGACAGCGGGCGCCTCCCCTGGAAACACCGTGCGCGTGGGCACGGCCGGCGCCAACGCTGGGTTTCGCTTCTCCACTCTCCGCCGGAGGCACCCGGGGACCATCTCTATTTAGCAGAGACCAGTGTTCGTGGGTGGGCTTGGGAATCTAAACGTGCTTTATCTTGTTTCTACGTTACGGACGACTGGCTGACCAGGGCGGGGTTTGGTCTTTAGCCTGAGCATCACACTGGGCACTTTCTGAGCTTCCTTCTAGGAGAGAAGAAAGGAAGGAACGTTACCTGCGCTCCTCAGAGGCCGCCCACTGGACGGGACCACTCCGTCCGCTCCACCAGCCCGCGGGAGGCCCCGCCCCGGGTTGGTCCCGAGGGGGTGGAGCTTAGGCTCCGAGAGGGGCTGACCGCATTTGGACCAAGTTCTGCCACCAAAGCCTGATTGTTGCCATGGCTCCTCTGAGACCACCGGTGACGCCCCCCCCGCCCCCACGGGGCATCCTGGGGCGGGGCCGAAAGTGGGCCATCACCCTCCCCCACGCTCCCCAAGCAAGGGGCACTCGTGTGGTCAGCGTGCCCAGCACAGCGCAGCCCTGGCCGCCAGCTCCCACGTGTTTGGTGACCCTGTCCGCAGACCCCAAGGGAACGCTGCTTGAAAAACCACCGTTGAAGATGTTCCCCAGGAAGGGGGACCACCTCTGGCCAGTGACAGAGATCCTCCAACTGACCCAGCTCTAGCCCGGTTCCTTCCCTGGGGCACTCTTCTCCGCTGAAGCCTCCACCCGGGCCTAGGACGGCTCAAACACATAGTTTTCCAGCAGCTCAAGGCCGCATCCCCAGGATGGCTGTGAGCCCCGCTTACAGGGCCTGAGAAAACACCAGCCTGCCGCGAGAACTGGCTGTTCAGTCCAGCCGGCACCTGGATGCAGGGCCTTCCTCTCCCGGCCTCTGGGGGCGGGGAGGAGCCAGCTAACACTCCCTCAGGGGTTCGCTGGGACCAGACCCGCTCTCTCATGTTTTGTGACTTTTCTCTTCCCTAACTCCACTGAGCCCCGACTCTCCCCTCCCCAGTCCCTCGTTCACCTTTAAGGTTCTGTTACCTGTGAACCAAAGTGTCGCAGGTTCGGTTCCCAGTCAGGGCACATGCCTGGGCTGTAGGCCACGGCCCCCAGCAACCGCACATTGATGTTTCTCTCTCTCTCTCTTTCTCCCTCCCTTCCCTCTCTAAAAATAAATAAATAAAATCTTTAAAAAATAAAAAAGCTCTCTTACTTCTCATGTGCGAGAGGCCACCCATTGGTATTTCCCTCTCCCATCCATCTTTCTCTCCCTCTCTCTACAAATAAATAAATAAAATCTTTTTTTTTAACTTTTTTTAAGATTTTATTTATTTATTTTTAGAGAGGGAAGGGGGAGAGAGAGAGAGAGAAACATCAATGTGCGGTTGCTGGGGGTTATGGCCTGCAACCCAGGCATGTGCCCTGACTGGGAATCGAACCTGCGACACTTTGGTTCGCAGCCCGTGCTCAATCCACTGAGCTATGCCAGCTAGGGCTTAAATAAATAAAATCTTTTTAAAAAATCTAGTAGCCTGAGTTGGGCTGTGGCACGAAATAGCCAAGCACTTGGGCTGGATGGGTGCTCAGGCCACTGCAAGAGCCCAGGGGTGCCCACCCTGTCAGGCCTGACAGAGCAGTTTGCCGAGGGCGAGGGCGGCGGCGGGAGAGGCCAGCACACTGCTCAGAGCCGGGGCCGGGCACTGCAGACAGAGACACGGCTGGGCGCTCTGGCCACCCTGCCTCCCGCTGGAGGGCCCCTCTGCAGGGTCGGTGCCCACCGCAGGGGAGGAGGGGGCTCTGTGGGGCGGGAAGCCCCTGACTCCCCAGGCTCCCGGCCACCTTGTGGGGGAGGTGGGGGAGGTGTTCTTCAGGGTTGGCTTCTCCATGTCAGTCTTAGAGTCCTCACTCGTCTTCAAAACCACTTCATGCATCAACATCTGCCGACGGGGTGTCAACTGGGAGTTTCCATGGCACTGGGGTGGTTTCCAGAGAGCTCAGCGTTTCCTCCCCAGCTGTGCACCTGCTGCTTTCAAGTGTCAGAGGGGGAGCCAGGTGTCTCGGGCATCAGGTTGTGATGAGCGTTGAGGGCCCGGCGCCGCACCTGAGCCAGGCTCTTCCTCCTTGCGAATTCCTGCAAGTACTTTCAGTCCCTAGACTAAAGCATCTTCATCTGGAACGTGAGGCTCTTGAGTGATGACATCTTTAACACAATACCCGAACATTCACATTTTTACGTTTTTATGTCTTCCTAGTACCACGCTGGGTAAACAGCAGAAGCATGAGGAGTTGCATTACAGGGAGATGACACAGGAGTCCCGGAGGATTCTGGGAGACTCTCTCTCCGACTTCCTGGCCCACGTCCATGCGGTATCACATCCAGAAGAAACATAAACTCAGCTCCAAAAGCAGCGAGGGCGAACTCACCGCCCGTCTCAGAAAAGCTTCATTAAGTTCCCCTAATCCCTGAAGTTGCTTCTGCTAAAATTTCTCCTCTGACTCTCCCCCTTCCCACCGCCCACGTCTGTGAGCTTTCTTTTCCACCCCAGGGAACCTCCCGTCTTTCTCTCTGCCCGCACGAAGCTTTTCATTGCTGCAGCTCCACACACAGCGCCAGAAAAGGGAGGAGGGCGAGGGGAAAGTCTTCGTGTTCTTGTTTCTGTCATATGTGAACCTAAACACACGTGTAACCGTAGCTTCCCAGGAGACGCCGTTTTACTCAAAACGCTAGTAATATAAATCCTTGACCTTTCAACACAGGTCCTGTAACTTCTCCAGGCGTTTTCCAGCAGCGCTTTTCAAACAGTCGTGTGCCCTGGGAATCTCCTTCCTGCAGGCCCTGTTAAAAAGTGCAGGCTCTGACTCGGGGGTCCGGGCCTGGGGCCTGCGGTTCTGCATCTACAAAGCTCCTCGATGACGGCCAAGCCTTGGACCTCACTGTGACCCTCACTGACGATGCTCGGACCTCACTTTGAGTGGCAGGGTGTGGGTGACCTCATTCCCCCCCCCCCGCCCCCATAATGCAGCTGGAAATGCCACAGTGGAGTTATTACACTTGTTTTCATTGCTGCATTTCTCATTTTCCCGTGAGGCAACCTAAGGAGTCTGGCTGGTCTGTGATTTCACCTCCTCACAGCTTTGAAGCCAGAGGTTGTCTGGCCGGTGGACAGTCTACTGGGGACAGTGCCATGGGGGGGGGTAGGGGTGCTGTCTAAGACAGAGTCGTGTTGACAGGGGGCATGGGCATTTCTGTGTGGATCTTTGAGGAATCAAGGACTTGACTCACATTGAAAATAACGTCTCGAATGGGCTAATTGGAAGATCCAGGGACCATCTGTCTAGGACCCTCCTCAAATGTCACTGTAGCATGAGGCAGGAGCTGCGTGGATGACTTCTCAGACTTTCCAGGAGAAGAGAAGAGGCAAGAGCCTTGCAATAATGGGGAGCCACTGGGCTGATGGTCCCTCTGAATCTGCCCCGCTGTCTGTCTGTCTGTCACCCGCACATCCTTCCCCGTCCTCCCCTACAGCTGTGAATGGGAGAGCGAGGTTGGAGAATTCTGCCTGTGGAAGAGATGGGGGGGCGGGGCTGGGGGCTGAGGCTGGGCACTGGGAGTCTGGCAGCCTCCTGGTGAAGAACAAGACCCAGGAGTTGGCGGTGGAGCTGCTGGCCAGAGAACATTAGAAAGCGTTTTCCATCAGCCAGCTGCATTTTTAATGTTGCTGGAAATCAAAGCAGGCCGCACCTGAAGGGGCCTCAGAGACCCTCTGGCTCTAACCTTCGGAGTACAGAAAAAGAAACTCAATCCAGGAAGCTGGGGGCCTTGCTCGAGGTCTCAATGTTCATTGGGGCTTTTAGCTGGCTCTGAGCCCACGGTGCTGGGTGCTTTGCAGATGAGCATGCTGTTTCTCACATTCATTAACTCTGACACATGAAATTACATATGAAAACGGTTCCCAGGAATTTATTTCTGCTGTGTTTCTGAAACGCCACTGTGACCAGGAAAACAATCAGCAGAAAGGGCCATCGGCATGTCCCCTGGGCTCCGCTGTGAGCCCCTGGGTGGCTGCAGTTTGGGGCACACTGAGATGGCTGCATCCATGAGCGTATCCCACAGGAAGGAGGTGGCATTATCCCCATCTTACAGATGGGGCAACTGAGTCCGAGCTTAGGCAGATTGCTGTGAGTCATGCATCTGCTGAGCTGGGATCTGGACCGAGCACGGCCTTCTCCCAAATTCCATGCTCCTCCCCACCTCTGCCCTGCCCCTCGCCCCAGAGGGTGGCGGAGCGTTGTCCGGAGGTTCTGGGACCAGGACTTGCTCTTCCTGAACTGGGAGGAGGAGGAGGAGGGTCCAGAGGAGTGGGACCCGAGGCTCGGCCAGTGCGAGCAGCGGGAGGGGACGAAGCGGGACCGTCAGTGGGACGATGTTTGGTTGTTGGTGCCAAAAAATTCGTTGTGCGTTTGTTTCTTCCTGCTCCCGTTTCTAGGAAGGGATGGTTCAGGGTACTTTCCAGCATCTGTCTGAGATTCTTGTTTTGATGAGTTGGAAACAGAGTGGTTATGTGGTTGGCGGGAGCCCCCCTTTCTCACTCTTTCCTTCTTTCCTGTCCTGACCCCCAGGGGTGGGGGGGGGGAGTCAGTCCCCCCAGCCCAGAGCACAGCCCAGGGGTGCGGAGGTGTGGGCCACACCCAGGTTCCTGCTCCCATTTTGCGGGGTAACCACCCAGGGCTTGCTGCCCACTCCCAGCATGGGCGGAGTGCCTCGGGGGACAGGCAGAGAGCTCCCCTCATGAGCACTGTCTTTGCTCAGCATTGACCATGAAATTGGGCTTCCCTTTGAGTCCGCAGCGAGGTGGTCAGTTTCAAAGCAGACTTCCATGGCGAGACACATTTTTCTCAATCGTTCCAGCAGGTTGAAACCACGTTAGACGACCCGGATCCTAGACCCAGATCGTTTTTCCCCACTGATGGAGAAACTCCAGCCCCCACGCATTCTCCTCCTCCCCACCCCACACCCCCAGGTCCTTCCATGACAGCTAGGTCGGTCAGGCTGTCACCCTTACACGGAAGGATGGGTGACCCGGGGGTGGGGGGGGATGGCAAGCCCAGGGCCTGTCTCTGCCGGAACCGGGGGGGGGGGCGGGGGGGGCGGTGGGGGCTGCAGGGAGAAGGGAGAGAGAAAGATTACCCGCGACTCCCCACCAAGGCAGGAAGAGCGGAGCCCGAGCGTGGGCGGCGGGAACCGGGAGGCTCCGGATTGGCGGGCAGAGGAGGGGGAGCTCCGGGGCCTGCGAGACGCCCGCCTGCGTCTCAGCGTCACGGCTGAGATGGCACAAGGCGATGACGAGTGGGCGCAGGGCTCCTGGGCATCCCGGGCCCGTGTGTGGCCCACGGGGGCGCCAGCAGTCCCAGGGGCCACGAGGGAACACAGCCGTGCTGGGGATGCCATGGGTGAGCAGAGACCTCGTGCAGCCTCAGAAAAGCCGCGGTGAATCCAGACGTCGAGATGCGAGGTAGCAGCCCAGGGCCCAGACTCCAGCGGAGGCCGCAGCGCATCAACCCGAAGGCTCGGAGGGACAGGAGCAGGGGCCTCACCCCTCCGCCGCCCCCAGGAGAACACGCGCCTGCGGTCCCAGCCTCATTAGTAGCAGCGCCCCCTTTCTCTCTCAAACGAGCCCTGGACTGATCCGACCTGAGCGGCTATAAAAGAAATGTTACAGAATAAGGCGCAGATTGTGGTTCCATTTGTTAATGAGAACAAAATCTCCTGCCCGAGGTGTCTCCGTGCGCCTGCCGAGGACCCGTCTGCAGGCTGCTGCTGGCGGTGCTTCCCCGAGGCCGGGGGGGGGGGGGGTGGGGGGCATGCGTGAGAGCGTGGCACTAGTTTCATTTGCGCGGCTGGTGGTTTTTTGAAAATGAAAAGCAAGGGTCCCGTTCCCCATCCAGAGCGCAGGCGTCCCCAGGAGGGGGCGCCAGGGAGGACGCCGGACACTCGAGTGTTAGAAATGCCGAAGGGACTGAGCGTTTCCCGTAAACTGGGCCAGCTTGTATTACTGCAAGTGCACCGAGCGTGCCAGGTCATGCTCCGCAGAGCCGAGTCTGTTTTTCCTGTTGCCCAGAGGGCGTGGGCTCGTGAGGAAAATCGGACCAGCCGGAGAGACGTAAGCGTTTTCTCTGTCCAGCTGAGCATGGGGTGAGGGCTTTAGTGACCACACTGTGGCTGAGCTCTGGCTACTCATCTCGAAAGACTGGTTACTCACGTCCTCCCAGGGACAGAAATTATTCTGGTCTTTTGCGAGAGCCTGACCTGCTTTATCTCTTATTTTAAGGTTCTGCCCTTGGTCCACACTCAGGCGGAGGGATAGCCAGCACCAGATCCCACGGTGCTGCCGCCCACCGGCTACAGGGGACCGCCACTGTCCCCACAGCCCTGGGCAGTCAGGTGGGGTGGGGCAGCTGCAGCCCCTGGGTAGTCTCTTCCGGTCCGGAGAGGCCTCCGCACTGCCCCGGTGGCCGGATACATGTTCCCATTTGCTCTGTGCGGTGACATGACAAAGACCGGGGAGCCCTCCAGAGCACCACTGCATAGCCAGCGACACCCCGTGAAGTGCTGGGGTGTCGACAGAATGTCATTGCACGGAAACCGAAGAACGCTGCGATACAAGTGTCCCTGTTTACGGGCTCACAAGGACATTGCCACGGTCCCTTGGGAGCAGGCAGACCACAAACCCTCCCCCTGCCCTCTGAGCTCATAACAAAGGGAGAGCCGGCCCGTGGCGGTTGGCAATGAGAGAACCCCTTCAAGAACAAGCAGTCCCCGGGCGCACTGCACTCCTCGTTGCAAGAGAAAGAGGTACTTAGATGAGTCACTCGATTTCAGTATTGACAGAGGGGAAGGAAAACTGCCCCTTACGGAGCTGCGGACAACCAAAAATACACAGAACGCTCCGCATACCCTATATACGAGACCAGTCTCTCAACGGGCTCCTTCAGCTGCTCTGTGACACGCTCTGTTTCATCAGCCCTGCGACACGTGTTCCCCCCTGCCCCCCCCACACACACTCTGACCTCTCTCAAGTGGAGGGCGCCTTCACACCAGCAGCCTCTGACAGTCTTTGGTTGTCAGGTAGTGGTCATGATACGGTTATCATTGCTTAAAACTGCTAGAATATACAGTGTCAGTGGCAAAACTTAGAGTGGCTTGAAGGAAGGTTCTAGAAACAACAGTGTAACACATGTTCGCCCCGAGGCTTCCAGGGAGTGTGAGGAGGAGGTGGGGGAGGTGGGGAGCTGCTGTGCCCAGCGGCGGGCCTGCAGGGGGAGGCCGGAGTTGGCTGAAGCTGCATCATGGTCATAAATCCAGTGCATGAGGCAGACCAGTGGTTTCGGTTCCTCAGTGGGTTATTTTAAGAAATGCTGCATCACCAGTGTTTTCTGATAGAAATATTAAGGAAAATTACCCAAAACTTTGGAATGAGGGAGAATGGCATGTCCTTTTAATGTGTCACAGGTCACGAAATGGTGGAACGGGGTGTTCTCCTGTTTTATTGGGGATCTACTTGTCGGTAAAGGCTTACAGTTGGTGAACTTACACGTCCACTCAGGGGTTTTTGTCTGGGTGAAATAGAAATGATCTTTGTCTAACAGAAAAGTAACTACAAAGATATGTTTTACTGCCTTGTAGGACACAAACCAGGTAGAAACCGGTCTTGTTTCTAACCGAGCCATCTCCTTCCAGCATTTTTTTTTAATGCCCACAAAACGCTTTTTCTGCGGTCCTCCTTGGAATCAGGTGTATCACCCTGTAACAGGGTGCAGCCAAGGGGGGCCCCCAAATGGGGATTTGTAATGGGGTCCAGAACTCAGCATATTCAGGAAATACTAGAGAAACATATATATGATGTCCTCACCCCCACCAGTCTGAGCTGGGGGAAGGGACACATGGAACAGGAACAAGCAGGGCTGTTTTGTACAGCAACGGCTTTGCAGCTAACCTCTGGCGTGGTCATTTAACATACCTATAACCTTTAACTGGTTTCATGGATATGTTAAATAGCTGTGGCCACGCTTTGAGCCAGCGGGATGGGAGTGACTTCAACCCAGAATGTAACTGGGAAGCAACTCCCCCTAGTTACAGTGCCTGCATGAGAGCTCAGAGATGACTGGCTCCACGCCATGGGGCCACGCCTGCCCAGACCTACTATGGCAGCCCAGGAAAGCTGGAAGAATACAGGAGTGCTGGCAGGTGTAACTGATTGTAGGAGGAGTCAGAAGTGGGGCTGCAGAGGAAGTCTGGCACGGGGATTTAAACCCAGGCTCAGCAGCCATACCAGAGAGGACCATGTGGCTTTGATGGAATAGGTTGGGACCACACAGCTTGGGCAAGAGTTAGGACCACGTGGCTTTGGGGTGCTCCCTTCTGCCACACGTGGCGTAGGCAGCAGGAGAGACTTTGCCTGGAAGAGAAGGGGAGAAAGGACTCTTGCTGGTGGGCCACAAGAAGGTGCCACGTGGCTCTGGATTCCACGCGTGGTGGAAACGCAGTGAATGGTGCTGGAACTGAGGGGCTGCCTGAATCACAGACTTCTACTTCTTTTCCTGAGATATGGTGCCCTGGACTGGGCAAAGGGAAGAAGGAAGGACTGTGTGCATTTGCGGGTATTTTAAAGAACTTTATTTAGTATTTTAATGAAGATATTAAGTCATTACTCTTAAGTCTGTATAACTTTTAAATAAATAATTCCTTTCCTTTTCACCAATCTCTGGCATTGAAAGATGTCTTTCCTCTGGCAGCAGGCAAAGCGAACCTAGTAAGTGGGGAGGGACCCAGGAGAAAAAGGGGAGATTCTTTCAGTAATAGTGTATCATTCACCTCCCCCCCCACACACAGGTCTGTTCTGTAACAACACCACTGGTTCCACCTTAGCTTTGACCTTTGTTCATTGCACACTTGCATGTGAACCTTGTTGAACTTTTTTGGAAAGAGTAAGTGTCAACGACTAAGTGGGAACATGATTTAAAAGAGCTGGAATGTGAAGAACTTGTAGAAATGCCTTCACCAATTTATTTCACATTCTTCTGTAGGTTCTGCAAAAGGCAATTAATATTAAAACTATGATTCAGCGCAAGCGAGAATGTTCAGTAAATTTAAAGCGAAAACCCTACGTGATAGGAAACTGCGGCGTCATAATTCAGCTGGCAGTGGTGCATGGGGGAGCCAACGAAGGCAGACGTAGCTGAAGCAGAAGGAAGTCAGCTGCAATCTTAATGAGGACGGAGGAGGAAACGCGCCCAATGTCTCAAACCCGGAGGTGCGGACTGCCAGGCCTGGCCTATTGGAGGCAATGGAGTCGCTGGGGTGGTGGCTATAAGTTAGTCTCCGGTGTCCGGTCAACTCATCAGCGAGGGTGTGCACTGTGGTCCCAGGGGCTGTGGCTGAGCTTGGAGCATCCACACAGGGAGCAGGATGGACTTGGGCTGGGTTGACGTTAACAGTTTATGGGATAAGTGTCTGCTTAAGATCAGGAAGGTTTGGATCACTGAGTAAATCTAACCCATTGTTAATACTATTACATCACATTTCAGGATAATGCGTTTACTGGGAACTCAAGGTGCCTACAGTGATAAAGATAATTTGCCCTATTGAAGAATTTTACCAATGAGCCTTGCGATCCCGGTGTCAAGTATTTTCAGTGATTTACACTTTTGATTCGAAGTGTAAGGAATGATACAATTTTTTAAGTTTGAAAGCCATATTGAAGCATTTTAACAACTTAAGCTGCCTTATTTATATGTTTATGTGATTTTAAAAAGTTATCTAAGGTCGGAGGCTGGGTGAAAAAGGCGAAGGGATTAAGAAGTACGCGTTGGCAGTTACAAAGTAGTCACGGGATGTGCACCACAGCACGGGGAATTCAGCCACTAATACTGCAACAACCACGTGTGGTGCCAGGTGGGCGCTCGACTTATCGGGGGGGGGGTCACTTCTTTAATTGTAGAAGTATCTAACCACGACGCTGTACACCTGACACAAACAGAAAATAATATTGTGAGCTATAATTGTAAAAATGTATCTAAAGTATCTGAATATAATAAATATAAACAAAATCACAATGTTTAAGGGACCTCCTGACAAATTTAATTAGTCTCCTTAAATATTTTAAATGCATTTTCCCACTTTTTTAATATTCCGGTTTCTTTTTAAGCATTTCAGTTGCTGTTTGACAGACCTTCCCAAATAGTAAATATGATTGTTGAGAAGGTACCTAATTAATAAAATAATAAGATCTGAAAGTGGAGCTTAAAAACGTAATGAAGAGTGAGCTTATTTTTAAAATGAAACTTCAATAGGTTGAATATTAATTTTTAAAACCAAACAGTCCCTGAATAAAACTGGTTAAGCCACCAACTCAAACGGAGACCACAGCCAAGAAATCAGGAGAAGGCTGAACCCCCGAAAGGCGGCAACGGAAGAGTTAGGAATGGTCACCAAGAGCAAAGAGGTGTCACTAGAGACCAAGGCTAAGAGCACCCACACCCTCGTGTTCCCGATGACTAGGTATGGATGCCAGTCTGGGCAGTGAAGAGGCCGATGGGAGAAGAATGGATTCATGTGCACTGCAGTGTTGGTGGTGAGCTCTGCGGGCACCCTGGACTGCCAGAAAGATAACCAGGTGGACCCCAGGGCGAATTAAGCTGGGAACATCATAGGAAGCAAAAATAACACAACAGAGGCTGTCCCACTTCGGGCGCATCCTGAGCGGTGGGGTTTCTCTGGACGAGACGAGAGTGCTGGGAAAACCAGCTGGCGGCCAGAGAAGGGGGAGACCAACCAGGAGACGGAGAGGCTCCATCAGAGAAGCCGCAGGTGTGCGTCTGCAGGAGCTGAGCGGGGCTGCTGAGGACACGCGGACAGGACGCTGTGGACGTCACTCACGCATGGGGGTCTCCAGCAGCCAGGAGTGGACTCAGTGACATGTAACACTCATAATCTTTTCTACAAAAAAGGACTCTGGACCTGCCGCCCCAATTCACACTGATGCCCACATTCACTTCTGAGTCCAACGAGTCTGGTGCTGGTGTCGAGCGAGAACACGGACTAGCTCAGCATCACTCCACTTTCTGGACCTCGGGAGGGGGCGTGAGAAGGTTAATGGATGACAGCTGCTCTGTTTAGGATGTCTTCTTCCCCAGCCCCGCTATTTCGGAGTTTCCTTTCAATTCTACACATTCAGACACTGGGGGTCAGTGTTGCTCAAAAGCACAGACCTCGGCTCAGCCTCAGGATATAAATAGTTTACGTAAATCCATTGACAAATCACCCAGAAAAGCTTTGAACCGTGTTCAGTGTTCGCAAGCTTGACAGCGGAAGCAAAACACATCGTTACGCAGAGCTCGGAAGCTGGCGCGTGTGCGACCCGGGCAGGTCTGCGGTTCTGTTGGGAACACGGGAAATGGCTCCTTCCGAAAACCATCTGCCCCTTCTGGGAGCTTCCTTTCCATGCAAGGGATCACTTAGTATTTAAAAAAAAAAAAAAAAGAAAGAAAAAGAAAAGAAAAAAAGAGGGACTTTGAAGTGTTAGTCTGCTTCACTAAGAGTGACTACTTCACGCAGGGTGAAAAGCAGGGGCCAGGGAGAGGATTTAAGCACCGCAGAGGAACACTGAAGGATGGAAGAAAGGAGTTGAACTCCCTCACTCGTGGTTTCAGAAGTGGTCCAGGCACCTGACACCTCCCAAGTCAGAAATGCTTCTTCCTTGTTCCCGCTCCTTTGATTCCTCCTCATCTCTACCCTCAAAATCAAGCGGCGACTTGGATTTGTTTGTTTGGTTGCTTACTTGAACTGTTTTAACCACAACTGTCCAGATTATGTTTCCCCTGGCTCCTCAATGTGGACCCTCAATTTGGCCCCACCCTGCCACCTTATCTCACTGCCCTTCTCAACCCCCACGCAGCAGAAGGGCCGGAAGCCCCTCAAGTTCCAGTGCTGCTGGGGGCGGCCGCAGCGACGGGGGGCAGCGCTGTCATTTGTGAAAGTGGAAACCTCTGTGGTCCTTTTAGGCCCCCACCTCTCTCTCCTGCCTTCGCCGCCCACTCCTCTTTTCTGTTCTCACTTCTTTCTCTTTGTTCCTTTTTCATAATGTAAAACCGACCCACTCCATTAAAGAGTGGCTTTTTGATGAGCTCTACCACTTTGTTCTTGACTTTTAAGGGGGACCCGATTTGGTGACTATGAACAAGCTTCTCATAAGCCAGAAAAGGGGGTTCACAGATATTTAACTGCCCAGCTTTGCGCTCCACAGAGCAGGGGGGGAGTTGAGTTGAGCCTGGGTTGCGTGTTCGTGTCTAGCAAACCCCAGGTGCCTGAGCTGTTGGGGTCACACTCTCTAGTCTTTGAGAAGGCCTTCCACCAGGAGAAGGCCGTTGCCTTGGCCTGACCCACTCCCTGCTGAAGCAGATGGAGGGTGGAGGGACCGGGCCACGTCCAGGCTGGTCACAACCAGCGAAGGGCCAGATTCTGTGGGTAGACCTGGGCCACTGCCAGTCTGAGCCTGGACTCCAGAAGTGCCTGGAGCAATGAGAGGCTGCAATGGGTTCGTCCTCAACGGTGTCGTCAGCACTTTGCTTCCGCCCTCCACCCGGCTTCCTGGCCACGCTTTCTCCTCGCTCCGTTTCTCCCTCCGGTGCCAAAGGGAGGGTCTCACATTCCGGAGCTCTTGACAAATGTCTGTGTTGGATAGATGGATGGATGGATGTTTTACATCTTCATTGAGGAAACACCAGGAAAAATTACACCGTGAAGTGAACACACAGAAAAAAAGCACTGGCTCGCTACTCACGGTCAACAAAGCTTCGGGTCACAAGTTCACAGTTCATTCCCCTTTGCAACATCTTTGAAGGGGGCTGTGCGGGTTTGGTTTGTTTAGTTATTTTGGGTTTTTGTGTCTCGGGCTGCAGAGGTTAAGAACACAGGGTTCCTCTACCCATGACCCATTTCCATCTCCGGGCTGTGCAAGGCCTTTCCCTTGCTTATTGATAATCCTTCACTGAGAGTTTCCCTTCTGTAGGCAGCTTGTCACTGCACAGTGAGGGATTTATATTGTCACTAAGAATTCTAGTACATGTTATATAATATATATGAATATATTAGAACTATTATTTTTATTGAACTATCCAGAGTTTATTGAACCCTCAGATGTAGGTTAACATTCTTAATGGGTATAAAGAGTTCTTACAGATCCACACAGAATATAGGTGAACAACCTCACACAAAGGTGGAGGAAATAAAGAAGTCATTCACAAAAAAGAAGTATAAACTGTCAAACGGCATAAGCAAGTAGTCATTCTTGTTCAATGAAACCAATTTTTAAAAAATGGGATGCTATATTTACTCACCAAATTAAAAAAATGTTAACTCAGTGCTGTAGAGAGTAGGAAAAAAATAGAGTTTACAGACTCTGTAGTGAGCAGGTTCATGTGACTCAATTATTAAAGAAGGGCAATTTGGAAAAAATATGTAGTCTTTAAAGAGTAGATGGTACACTCAAACATATGTACACACATACATACAGATACACATAGATACACACACATACACAGGCCGCATACCCTTTGGCCCAGCCACTAAATTTCCAGGAATATGACCTACAATGGCCAACAAACTTGAGAAGACACTTCATCTCACGAGGCATCGGGGAAATGCAAATGAACAAGATAGCGTTTTTAATCAGAGTGGCAACAACCCCAGTTCAGAGGCCGCCAAGCGTGAGTAAAGTAGGGGGGACGCACACACACCCTCATCTGAGGTCTGGTGGCACAGTTGCTCTGCAGCCGCTCTGGTGGGCACTGCGACAACGCGCCTCCTCCCTGACGGCGCAGTCCCACTGCTTGAGTCTCCCCGGAGAAACCTTTGCGCATGTGCACAAAGCAAAGACCCAGTGCCTCATTGCTCGTGCTGGCGGAAACTGAAAAGACCCAAAGCCAGGAAAGAGCGCAGGGAACAGTGATTCGGCCTTATGATGGAGTCCTACGCAGCAGCTGCGGACAGGGACGCGGAGCTTCCTGGGCCGATGTGTAAACGTTTCTAGACTCTGCTGCTGAGCGACTCGGGAGCGCGTTAGCGTCTGTGCGCCACTCCCAGCGTCACAGGTAAAAACCACCCAGCACCGTACACTCTCTTGAGATGCGTGAAAATATGTGTGAACGCATTAAAAATAGAAAGGTACCCACTAGCCAATAAAGGTAGTTATCTCTATAAGAGTGACAGTGATTTGCCCTGGCTGGAATAGCTCAGTGGAGTGAGTGCTGGCTTGTGAACCAAAGGGTTACTGGTTCGATTCCCAGTCATGGCCCATGCCTGGGTTGCAGGCTAGGTCCCCAGTAGGGGGGGTGTTTGAGAGGCAACCACACATTGATGTTTCTCTCCCTCTCTTTTTCCCTCCTTTCCCCTCTCTCTACAAAGTAAATAAATATTTTTTTAAAAAGAGTGACTATGATTAGTTGAAACTGGTCATTGATAGGTTCTTCAGTCATATCTGTAATGTTTTAAGTTTTTTACCAAGAATAGGTGTTCTTTTATTACACACGCCTTTTAAAAAATATTTAAAAGACCGATTGTAACGATGGTGCTACACTAATCTTCACCCAAGCATTATTTGGAGGAGAGGAAATTTGGAAATAACCTAAATGTCCAGCAGGGAGGAACGCAGGACGGATTACAACATGGCCACCCACAGGTCGCATGCGCAGTCCAGCCAGCAGGAACGGGGCGTGGAAAGGGGCGTGGACGGCCCAGAGCTGCTCTTGGAGGACATTTCCTGGGAGATGCCTATGTCCACTCTGTTTCCAACTCCTTGGCCAGAGCTCAGGGGGACCGCACCTGCATGCAAGGCCGTCGGAGAACATCAGTCTCTGTTTTGGGGTGACCGTGTGTCCAGGTAGAGTCTCGACACCACGCAGAAAGAGTGAGTATGGGGAGACTCCTGGCAGTGTCCACCACTCTGTGCGTCAGCCTGCTCCGCTCTTCTCCCCGCTTGTCAACTGCTCCCCCCATGAGTGCTCAACCCGGCAGCTGCAGCGTCCTGTGTGACACGGACCCATGAGGGGAGGGAGGAGGTCAGTCAACCACACCCCTGGGGGGCAAGGGCTACACTTGACTGTCTCTTAAGATATAAACCTTCTTGGAAAATGGTAAAGACAGTGAAAATACAGCTTTGCCGTACATGGATTCAATCACAGGAAAATACTGAAATGCAATGTTTCCAAGCAGCTGACTTGATTTAAATGTAAACAGAACAAAACAAGAACATTTACCACCATAATCTTCACCACGGCACTTTACAATTTTCAGAGGGTCTCCATATTTTGATATTAATGTTACTGTGCTTGGTAATGAACATAACCACCATTTGTAGAAGGTTGTATTCATTCCCTATGGCTGCTGTGACTAATTACCATCATCTTAGTAACTTAAAGCAACACAAATTTATCATCTTTTCATTCCGGAGGTCGGAGTGGCAGAAATAAGCCTCCTGGGACTAAAGTCAAGGTGCTGGCAGGGCTGGTTCCCTTGGGGACACTGGGGGACAACACGTCCCTTGCCTCTTTCAGCATCCCTTGGCCTACGGCCACATCGCTTCAATCTCTGCTTCTGTGGTCACAGCACTTTCTTCCACGACTCACTCCAGTCTCCTGTCTCTCTCGCGGAAGGGCCCTTGTGACTACACCAGGCCCACCCGGATAACCCGGGATGACCTCCCTGCGTTAGGATTCTTGGCGTAATCAAACCTGCAAGGTCCCTTGTGCCACACCAGTCACAGGCCCCAGAAATCAGGACGCGGGCACGCTGGGGGTGCATTTCACGTTCTGTGCTCCCTGTTGTCTATGCACCATCACCAGCCCTCGCAACATCCTGTGACCGAGGTGTGACATTCGGTATGAGTGTTATATTCAGTTTGCGGGTGAGATCATTGTATAACTAACAGGTGCCACACACTCTCTGAGGGGTAAAGTACAGAATCCAAAAGTACATCTACCCAACTAAAGGTCATTCTCACTTAATAACCACCGGTACCCTCATCTGACAGATCAGAACCCACTGTTGGTGGAAACAGCCCTCAACAAGTCGGGGAGGGGGCACGAGTGACTTCACGAGTTCTCTCCTCCTGCACCATTTCCACAATTCTCGCAATTAATCCAGAGATCTGGGCCACTATGAATCACCCACCTTCACTTCGTGAAAAAAAAAAAAGTGTCCCTAAAATACTGAGAGCATGAACACAACTGTAGAATACAGTGGCACTTGGGACGGAAAATCCCCTACAATGTGGAAGAAAGGAGACATAGGCCATATTTCCCTATGAGGGACCATACTGATGGGGTCGGGGACGATGGTTTCAGGGTGCTGGGGTACATTCTGGGGTTGCCTGGGAAAGGGCATGGCTGGGTGTTTCTAAGCGTTTTGCCACCATTCCTGTCTCCTAGACCGAAGCACACGGGTGCGGGCACTAGTTAACTATCGGAGCCGGACTTCCCTTTCTCCAGCAAACAATGCCGGAAGGTCTTTCTGCTTCCCCCCTCGCAGCCATGGTAACCGTCCATGGGCAATCCGTGGTTGCCAGCCTCCTCAACCGGAATGAGATTTGCTAACAACCTGTGTCAACCCAGGACAAACAAGAAAAGGTTTTTGTTTTGTTTTTAACCCCACTGGGCTCCTTTGTAACTCTGGTGTTTCGGAGGAAATGTGTGCACCCTAATACGCCCCTTTCTGCTACTTTGGAAAGTATAGTTCACACACAGAAGTCTGTCCCTGTTCTAAGGCTACATGGAGAAATAACAATTAGAGACATGGTGCATGAACCATGCTTGGTGGGCCAGGAGCCATAAACGGGTTAATTCTCACAGCTGCCTTAAAGTCGGTACTAATATGACCCGCATTTTATGGATGAGAGAGCTGGTATTTAGAAAGCGGAGCCCTGAGTCAAAGCTGCGTATCAGTCAGGGCGGAAGAGAGATCTGATCCCTCTATAAATGATTCTCGGCTAGGGTCAGTTTCTTAAAAATACTGTTTCTTTATGCATGCATTTTTAATTTACCAAAAGCCTATGGTGTCCTGTCTCTCTTGCTGCTTCTTACCCTCTCACTCAACACTGCTTTCTTAAGACAGCCCCATGCGGCTGCAGGGACATCTGTCCCTGTCTCTAGGTGCTCCACGGGGCACATCCATATGTCTGGCCTGTTGCTCTCCACGCGCTGGGGTTTAAGGCACAGCTGAAAGCAACTTGATAGTTTAATCCATCCCGTTTCCACACTTTGGAAAGAGATGAGGCCCCACGACTGGAAGGGGATGCAGGCCCCCACCAAAGGGGCAGAGGTCAAGGGGAGGCCAGCCCCGGTGTCCCCCACCCACCGAGCCGCCCAGCCTCTGTGTTTTCTCACGGGCAGCCAGGTCAGTAACCCCTGCCCCGCCTATTTCTCAGGGATGAGATGGGGCTCAAGTGAAACGACAGATGAGAAAAAGGACTTTGAATAGAGTCCCTAAGCACATATCCAGGGGAATCAGCTCACACGGATGGATCCCTTCTCCATGGTGGCACCGGAGCCCAGCCTGGTGACTGCAGAAGCAAGCGCACTCATCCCCCCGCCACGAGGAGGCGCTCACACTCCGGGGAACACAGGCAGTTGCGTTACCCTACCCCACCCCACCCTCGGCTCACCCAGTTGCACTCCCAGCCTAGCGGTGCTACCCCTTGGGGCTCTGCAAGGGGGGTGTGTCCGGCCCTCAGGTCCTCCCTGCCTCTTACCCCCTTCCCACCATCATTTCTATCCCCATGCCGACTCCAGAACCCGCTGCCGGGGCACAGACCTCCATCCTCGCCAGTGTCCGTCCCTTGGGACGTCCCGCCAGAGGGAATGATGGCGGACTTTTACGATTCCGGCAACACTTCGCTCTGCCCGCTTCCACGCCCCCTCGACCACAGCCAGGACAAGAACACACACGTGCGTTCTAGATCTCAAACGCAGCGGCCCGAGTGCACGTGGCCACGTGGGTGCGGACCCAGCCTCCCGACTCCATCCTGCAGCGACCTTCTTCGGGAGGGGCTCCCGGGGCCTCTCTGCTCCAGGCACAAAGGCTGGAAGCCACTGCGCTGCGAAGCTTTTCCTGAGGCCCCCCGGCCCCCCGCCCACCACCCCCTTGCTGAGCCCTCTGCAGGGGACAGGAATTCCTCTGGCTTTTCTGCTTCCTCTGCGCCCGCCCACGTTTCCAGTGCAGCGGTTATGCCTCAGCTTTATTGATGGGTTGGCAGGTCTGTTCCTCCGAGGAGGCGGAGGAGGATGCTGACGGTGGTCCCATTACTCCCCGCCCACCCACACCTGTGTCACAATGCGCCTCTGTTGTTTAAGCCCGCCGGTCTGTGGCACTTGGCTACAGCAGCCAGACTAACACAGGTGGCCATCACGCCTTCCTTTCCGTGTTTTTCGCCCCTACCTCTGTAAAGCTTAGCCCGGCAGCTGGGACACACTGACGGAAAGGAAAATCGGTCCTTGGGAGGGCAAAGAGCGGTCCTTGCCCTTGAAGGTCTCATACTGCGAGGGACGTCGCAGAAAGGAGGAAGACAATTCCGTGTGGGTGTGTAATGCCAGGCCGGAGACATGGACTGCCGGGCCTCGGTGGGGGCCAAGTCCCTCCTCACTCCGAGGGGGTGGGCGGTGCTAGCAGCCACCTGGGAATCTCCCAAAACCAGACCTCCAACTGCCAGCCAGTCAGGCGGAGGGAGAGAACTAGAACAAAGAGAGAACCAACCAGCAGCAAGGGAGACTGGGCACTACGTGTGGTCCTGTGAGCGGTTCGGTTTACAGATAACGCTGGCGCCTGACCTTGAGGGGCGTCTTTATAATCTGCCGAGTCTGGGGACCAGCGAGTGAATTTACATAGACCAGTGGCCTGCTCGGACAAGCTAGAGTTCTAGAAATTTCTCTCTGGCAAAGCGAGGCCGGATTAGAGCAGGGTATGACTCACTGTCAGGATGTTCCCTGCTCTCTGTGGACACCAGGAGTTGAGGGAAATCTTTATCAGTCCCCAGCCTTGGGGGCAGGCAGCACCCCTGGGGCTGGGCCTTGCTGGGAAAAGCCTCCGAGGTCTTCTCCTGGGCAGGAGGAGCCTCCTTACCAGATGTGCCCTCCTATTTTTACACACAGACAACTCCCACTGTCCTAGGGTCTGCCTCTAGTTCTTGGAAGTCGGGGTAAAAACTCTCATGGTTTTCATCACTCCTCCAAACCGCCAGCTTGAATTCAGCACGTAGTCCTGGGACACTGGGGAAGAAGTCGTGCCCGTCTGTGTCATGTTCCTGTCCCTGTTCTGCCCCCGTTCATGTCCTGTGCTACATTAAAGCTGAAACGAGCAGCTCTGAAGGCCTTCAGGGAGAGGCAGAGGGTGGGCAGGAGCCTATGGGGGTGAGGTGCTCTAGACAGACCCTTCCCCAAAGGGGCCCGGAGGTGGTGGTGGGGGGAATCCCAGACCCGAGGCCGTTCCCTCTGCCCCCAGACACACAGATGCTGTCTGCTCAGATAAAAACATCTGTTTTGGTCCTGTCGTCTTAGCCTCATTATTTTTATCACCTCTCAGAGGACAGGGGTTGCCCTGAACGCTGAGCTCCCGAGGAAGGAAAGCTGCTAGCACAACGCCGTCTGCAGACCTCCGGGGCTCCGTCAGCGGGCTTCCACCTCCTGAACGCTGTTCCAGCCCGGCCCCGGCCCTGGGGAAGCCCTGAGGCTGGATGTGGGCCTGGGTCAACGAGTGCTTGGGTCTCTCCAGCACTCATCCCCCCCCCCCCCGCCCCCTCACGCCCCCCCCCACCCCACCCCCCTGCTGCAGACTTCAAATGTCAGGAGTCTCTGTTGCTGACCTTTGGACAGTGAGGGGGCCTCGGAGGATGTCCGCATCATCGCGGTCAGCCAGCTGGGAGGCCCCGCCGCAGCTCAGCTACAGAGCAAGGCCGCCACCCGTGTGGCAGAACCTGACCCCGTGGCATTTCCCTGCGGGTTGGATGGGGTTTGATGGGCTTGTCTTTTCCTTCCTCTTGCCGGCCTCTGGGCAGTGTTAACACTGATGCAGTAGAAGCCACGCGTCACCCTGGCAGGGGGTGCACTTGAGTAACGGCAGGTTTGTGCCCCAAACCCAGAGGGGCACTTAATAAGAGCAATGGTCAGCAGGGTGTGGGCTGTGGCCCACCCAGCTGGCCCAGCAGGCCCTGGGGTCTGCTTTGCTGCAGAACTTGGTGAAGCCTCGCCCCTGTCCACCTAACAGGACGTTTGGGAGACGTCAGCAAGTCAGGACCCTAAACCCCGAGAGATTTAAGGGGAAGGGAGAAAGGGCCAGGCTCTCGGGGCTCAATTTCGTTACTGTTGTCAGCGAGGAATTTGTACACGCTGGGCGAGGGCAACGTGTTGAGACAAAAACTTTCAATGTCAAAGTCATAAACTTGCAATGCAGTTTGTTTGAACTATGAATCATTATAATCAATATTCCAAGTGAGATATTGCACACTGAAAGAAATCAAGATTTCCATCTTTTCTCGAAAAACGGGAGGACGGCAGCCCCATGTCAGCATCAGCACCAGCTCAGAAGCAGCTCCGTCTCTCCATGGAGCCAGCTCTCCCGTCTGCCCGAGTCCCGTCAGCCGCTTCTCAGCAGCTCCCCCCTCGCCTGGCCCCCACAGGCCTTTGCATCGGTGGGATCATGCTTGCTCAGTGGACCCCAGAGAGCCAGTGTGGGGAGAGCTGGGCCACAGCCTGTTCTGGGGACAACCATGCACCCAGCACGGGGTGACAATCCCGCCTGCTTGTCTGTCTGTCCAGCAGGAAGACCCTCCCCACTTTCCTGCCCTTATGAGCAGCTGCTGGGAGACCGTGCAACCTCCCAAGGGGCAGGGGGGGGGAGCTGCCGGGCCGCAGTCCTAGGGCAGCCGGGAGTCATTCTGCCCCCAGTGCCGCCTCCCAGCGGTACCCCCGGAAGGGGGCCCGGCAGAGCCTTCCCATGGGCACAGTTCATGCCGATGACTCAGTTGAGTGGGAACAATCTGCCCCAAAGGCAAGTTTAAGTGTAATCTCTTTAGAGAAACACACACTTGGGATTTTTTAAGCAGTCAGTTTTCCAGAATTTTTCCCAGAACATTTTTGTTTTTAACCTTAAGGTTTTTGCACCTATTCTGGTGTTTGGAGACACTGCAAGGTGGAGTGTGTTTACAGATAAATACTAACACTTCCCACCCACTAATCAAAGACCCAAAGACTGCAGGGCCAGGGGGCAGTTCTCGTAAGGCCAGGTCGTCTGACACTCTGGGCAGGAGAGAGACCAGCAGAGAGGAAGCAAATATCTAACTTCTCTTCGCACAGTCAGCCTCGCTTACTTGACCTTGACATATTACATGAACCACCAGAAGCTACAGCTTTGGAAATTCTGTCTCCTCCGACCCTGGCTGAGAAGGGTGTCACAGGTCCCTGCCCCTGAGGCCTCCTGACACAAAGTGGGGGCTGCAGGGAGAAGCCCGGCCCCCTCATGTCCAAACCAGGCCCAGGAGTGGGCGTAGGACGCCCCTTCTAATATCCCCCCTCCCTACTGCCTCCCCCTCCCTCCTCCCCCCTCCAGGCAATCAACACAGCCTTGAGCCTCTACACCGAAAAGTTTCCACTCGTGTGCGATAACAGCTCTCCCTGAACACACAGAACGATGAATGTGCTGACTCAGAAACTACAGTGTTTTAACCTTCAGTGTAGGGTTTCCAAACTGCCACCCTGGTCCTTGGGTCATGCTTAACTCCTGCCACCCGGAATCCTTTAGAGCAGTTCCTCGCATTTCAGACCCGAGAGCGAGGCTCGGAAAAATCTTAGGATTCCTATTCTCCCTTGCCAGAGCCGCCCCCCGCTCCGCCCCCACCTCCGGAGTCCCGGGTTCCCCTCGGAGGCCCCGCCCCTCACGACAATGCACCGCAGAAAAGCCCGTCGTCCGCGCCAAGGCCAGGTGCGCCCAGTCGGACCACCGCGTCCTTGTTCGGCAGACAACACGATAAGCACCTCCAGGCGCGGAGCCCGGCTGGTTGCCCTAGCGACGCCGGTGCTGACGCCCGACCCCCCTGCTCCGTTAGAAGGCCGGCTGTGCCCTCGCCGGGTGGGGTGAACGAGGGGCCGAATCAGCCACGCGCTTCTCAGCCCTGAAGGACTTACTGAGGTCAGCTGGCTCAGCGAAGCCTTGAGAAGCCCCGGGCCCTCCCCCTTCACCGGTCCTCTCCCGAGTAAGAGAAGCTGCACTCGTCAGGGTGGAAGAAAGAGGCAGGATTCACGGGGTGAAGAGCTGAGTGTCCGCCTTCCCTACCGCCCCCGCCCCCCCGGCTCACCTGTCTGCTCCCCCTGCCCACGCGAAGGCCCGATGATGACCCAGTGCTGGGAAACTCCACTGCACATCCTCACGTAGTTACTTATCCCCCAGCGCGGAGAAGGCACGCGAGCTTCCGTGGGACGGCTCGCCGCGAGCTGGGCGTCAGCACCCTCCCGAGACACCTGAGCTGTGTCTCCGTGCCGTGGCCGTCCAGTCTGACCCACGTTCCCAGGATTCGAAGGCTGGTCTCTTAGGACGCCAGCTGGCCAGCCAGCAGTCCCTGGTGGGAGGCCTTTCAGAGGACCATGAATAAACGTGACACGTTTTAGTCAACTTTAATTTCAGTATTAATTACCAAATAACTACTTGTGCTAGTAATTATTAGAGGTAGTTAATTAACTTTAACAACATTAATTATTTAATATTGTTTGTCATATGCTTCTTCGGTTATAATGATCCATCGATCACTCGCTCTGCGTGTTTGCTGGCTCGGGAATGCAGGGATGCAGGAGCAGGGGGTGGGCGGCGAAGCAGGGGCTGCGACAGGCTCAGCGGGAGAGTCAAGGGAGGCACCTGTTCCGCCGTTGGGCTTCAGGGAACCGTGACAACGTGGATCTCGGAACTAGAACAGAGGGCGTGTTCTCTTCTAGAATGTTCTCGGTGTGGGTGTTTTAAAACTCCCAGTCAATCTTCTTGACTTTCAAAGAATAGATCTGTTT
The DNA here is from genome assembly GCF_004126475.2 of Phyllostomus discolor. Classification (NCBI taxonomy): domain Eukaryota; kingdom Metazoa; phylum Chordata; class Mammalia; order Chiroptera; family Phyllostomidae; genus Phyllostomus; species Phyllostomus discolor. Next base: position 86,856,129 of record NC_040913.2, on the reverse strand, counting down.
CGTTTGTGTAGATTTTTTATTTAAGAGAGAATTCACGGCCCCCAGAGTGTGATCAGCTGGGAGCATCGTACCAGGTAAACGGTCTCTCCCCCCATGAAATTCAGGACGTGGGGAGTCCCCAGGGCGGGTGGGGGGGGAGAGCTGAATGAACCCTGGGCGCAGGGACGTTAACCGGATCGGGGAAGGCCGGGCAGAGAATGACTTTAAATCAGTTCTTCCGCCAACCAGAGGGATGCTCTCCGTGTGCTTTCAGCAGACAGCCGCACACGGACACCCACCGGCCACGTCCTTCCTCGTCAACAGGAAGGAGAATCTACTTATCGCCCAGCAAGAAAATGCCCGGTCATAAAAGGCAATGAGGTTCTGAGCCATGCTACCTTGGAAACATTGTGCTACATGAGAGCCAGTCACGAAAGGACAAAGTTGTGTGACTCCGTTGACAGGAGGCACCCAGAGCAGCCCATCTGCAGAGACGGGAAGGAGAACAGAGGTCACCTGGGGCAGAAGGGAGGAGGCTGGGGAGGCCTTGCTTCCTGGGCACAGAGCTTCTGTCCGAGACGATGAAAAGTTTTGGAAATACTGGTGATGATTGTAAAACATGGCAAATGTAATTAACGCCATTCCATTGTAAACTTAAAAATGGTTAAAATGATAAGTGTTATGTTATTTCTATTTTGCCACGATAAAAAATACAAAATAATAAAAATGAATAAAGAGTTGGGACGCTTTGGGCCGTTGAGTGTCATGGGACGATTTTGCTGCAAGGACTGACAAGACCGTGTTTCTAGAGCTTTTCCTGGACATCCCTCCCCAGACATTCCTGCTGAGCTCACAGGTCTGCCTCCAGGCTCAGCCCCGTCAGGAGAAGCTTCCAGAATCAGGGAAACACATTCTGGGGAATGAGTTTGCTTGAAGCCTTCGTCTTTGGTTTTAAGCAGAATTTTTAAAGTATCATAAAAGCAAAATGGCTATTTAAAATTAGCTAAAATAGGCCCTGGCCATCCAGCTCAGTTGGTTAGAGGGTTGCCCTGCTACACCAAGGTTACAGGTTCCATCCCCCACCCGGGCACATACAAGAATCAACCAATGGCTCTGGCTGGTGTGGCTCAGTGGATTGAGCGCCAGCCTGCGAACCAAGAGGTCGCTGGTTTGATTCCCAGTCAGGGCACATGCCTGGGCTGGGGGCCAGGTCCCCACTAGGGGTGAGTAAGAGACAACCGATCTATGTATCTCTTGCACATTGATGTTTCTCTCCCTCCCTTCCCCTCTCTCTAAGAGTAAATATATAAATTCTAAAAATACATATATTTAAGTAAAGAATCAACCAATGAATGCATTAATAAGTGGAACAACAAAATCGTCTCTCTCTGTCTAAAATCAATCAATTAATCGATCGATCAATTTAAAAAAGGCTGAAATATAAATGTAACTTTAGGGAAAATTCATTACACATGGTATCGATGGCTAGGTCATGAGCAGTCAAGTTTAGTTTTCCTTTTCTCTCATTTCAGGAAGTAAAGATAAAACGGCTTTGCTTAAATATAAAAACCGAGCCTCTCTCCTCCTCTTGCTTCCTTGCTTGCGTTGGCCGGTTTGCCGAGAGCCCCCCGGCCGTGGCTGTGTGGGTAGGAGGCTGAGACAATGTCTGCGTCCTTTACAGCCACCCGGGTCAGGTTTCCGCTTAAGTTTCAGGAGGCAGAAAACTCCTCAAGGATTTCCTTTGAAAATAAAGACCTTTTAAATAGCCCTGGCTGCACATGTCACATAACACAGGGAAGCTTTTGCCCAAGATTATTGGTGTGCATGGCTTGAACTTGACTCAAGGTCAACAACGAACCCACGCTGAGAAGAACCGCGGGGTGATAAACAGGAGAGTGGAGTTTGCAGTTCACCGGGGGTGACGGTTATTTTAGGTGCTAAGTTGGCTAGGCCACAGTACCCAGACAGCTGGTCAAACATTCTTATGCATGTTTCTGAGAGGGTGTTTTGGATAAGACTTAATATTTAAATCAGTGGTAAAGCAGATTGCTCTCGGTAGTGCGGGTGGGCCTCGCCCAATCAGTTGAAGGCCCCAATAGAGCAAAAGCGGGAGAGCATTCGGCGGCAGATTGCCGTTAGACTTGAACTACAACATCTGCTCCTTCCTGAGTCTATTGGCTCACCTTGCAGACTGGGCTTGCCAGGCTCCATAATTGCGTGAGCCAATTCCTTAAAATAAATCTCTTTTTATATCTACATACACATCCTTTAGTTTCCGTTTTCCTGGAGAACCCTCACTAACACAGAACCCTCTTACACAGTTGCAGAACGATTTCCATACGCCAATTAACCTCGATGTCTTCGTCTGTAAAATGGAGAGTGTTATGTTCCCCGGGAGTGTTCCGGGGACAGTGTACGTGAAGCAGGGACACATCATGGATGCTGAGTACAGGCAGCTTTTACGAGGGAGCACTACAAGCCTGAAACTAAAGAAACTGTTTCTCTCGCTTCAGAAGCTTACACCTTTGCAAGGGAGATGATAACAACCATGGGGGTGGGCAGCGTGCCAACACCACAGAATCAGTGCTACAGGTTTGTGCTCTCCGGCTTGAGGAGGACGGAAATATCCCAGCCCAGCCCGGCCCATCACACTCCCACACAAGGATTGCTCTGAGCTGCGGGCAATTAGCTCTCTGCCCTCTTCCTGACTAAAAGCAGGACAGAAATTTCCATTTGGATAGTAGGCATGTTCTTCTGGCCACCAGGAAGAATTATTCAGAGACAAAACTCTTAGCCCCTGAGTTGACTCTTATTTGCATAACAAAGCTTACGCAACAAACCTATTTGCTTTTCCTTTCCTCACCTTTTCATAACTTACCACCAGAAATCCCAAAAATCCTTTGGGATCCCAGAAATCCTTTGTCTAGCCTAGGATGGTATATAAGCCTCCACATTCTAATACAAAGTCTTAACAAAAATTAACACGGTGGAATGTCTCAGGGAAACAGGAAAAAACCCGGTACTCCAAACAATGTGTTCTTTAATAATTACTTAAATAATCTGCAAAGGGTAACTCTCCGGTTCCTTTCTGCAATTCCCAGGAGACTGTCTCTCTGAGGAACTAACCACCCTCTACAGCTGTAATCCCCTCCCTCTGTAAGCATTCCTTGAATAAAAGCCCATAAAGTTATTTTAAAAATGAAATAAAAATAACCACCTCCTTGAGTCACATTCCTTTGTGAACTCCCATGCATAAGGACACAATTAAATCTTTTTTTCTGTTGTTAATCTGTCTTTTGTCAGTTTAATTCACAGGGCCGCCGGTTACTGAATATAGGAGGGTAGAAGACTATTTTTCTTCATGTGCAGCATCATTAAAAATATAGGAGATCTCGCAATGAAGGCTTGGCCTACTCTGAAGAGATATCCCCAATCTCCGATCACAACCCTATTTTTCTCGTCCTGAATTGACAATGGGTTTACCTAGAGAAGACAAAGGCAAAGACATTCAGGAAGGTAACACTGGCCACCAACTGGGTAGAAGAGCTGGAAAAGCCCACACACCCCTATGTTCATAGCAGCGTTGTTTACAACAGCCAATTTCCAGAAACAGTCTAAGTGCCCACCAGTAAATGAGTGAATCAAAAAACGATGGTACATGTACACAATGGAATACTACACAGCAGAAAGGAAGAAGAAACTCCTACCATTCGCAACAGCATAGATGGAACTAGAGAGGATTATGCTAATGAAATAAGCCAGGTGGCAGAAGACAAATACCATAGAGTCTCACCTGTAAGTGGGACCTAATACACCAAACAAAAACAAATGAGCAAAACAGAACCAGAGGTGTGGAAACAAGGGACAAACTGACAGGGACCGGGGGGTGGAGGGAAGGGAGATGCGGGAGTGAAGAAGGGGAAAGGCCTAGCTAAAAACACAAGCATAAATGACCCACTGGACACGAACAGAGGAGTGGGGATGGACTGTAGGAGCACAGGGGTGTGGGGGGCGGGCAGGCAGGGCAGGGGAGAGCACCAGGGAAAAAATTGGGACAACTGTAATAGAACCACAATAAAAAAAAAAAACCTTTAAAAAAAGTTTGCATCCCTAAAGGTTTTAATAAAGTGCTATAAAATAAAAAAAGAGTGAATCGATCCACAATTACAGGTTGATTATCCCCAGCTTCTTGATGCATTAGATTAGAGGTTGAAATTAGATGCATGGAACAAAAAGCACGGGGCTCAAGCCAAAGGGGCTTTAAAATGCAGTCAAGGGTCAGCTGTGCTTCTTGGCGGCGGCTGGTGTCAGGAGAGTCATTGACATACATTCCCCGAGCTTCACTGTGCTCATCGGTCAAGTGCAGTTGCGGAGCCCAATGAGGACGCAGCGAATGCCGGCGGCTTCGCCCACGCGGGGAGGTGAAGGGCTGACAGCCGCTGAAACAAACGTTGTTAACCAAGCCCAGGCTGGACGGGTCCGGGGCAAAGACAATGGAGTTTGACAGATTACGTGTTAACGGGACGACTGCGTAAATGGGAAAAAAAGAGAGAACGATTCCGGAAAAATGGAAAGGGCTTCAGAAATATCGCACCTCCTGACTGTGAGGGCTTGCTGACGGATTTACATCTCAGAGTGCTTTTCCGGCCTCCGTGTCAGTAAAGCAAGGGAGTCAGCCCTGCAGGGCTGGCGGAAGGCAGGCCGCTGAGCGCGGCTGGCTGGGTGCATGCAGGTCTCACACGAGATGGACAGCAATTTGAACATGTCACCTACAATGTCATACGGTGTGCTTGAGTGTGATACTGTCAGGACTTTGTGATTCAAGTTTCATGTAATAAACTAGGGGCATTATTTGTGCCGGACCCCGTGTGTAGGAGAAGGAGAGAGAAAACCCATGTCCCTGTGCACCAGAATACATCGAATTTCACTAAACTGACCTTGACGGCACTAATGTCACCTTGACAGCACTCGAGGTGACCGGCTGGTCAGAGCGGAGCAGAGGGGATGCGCCTGGTGTCCGTGACCCTGAGCCACTCCACCCTGCCAACCTTACGATGGTTCTGGGTGAGCCCGTGGAACGAGACGTGCCGTCAGACTCCAGTGCAACTGTGCGGACCTCGGAGAGTGTGTAACCCACTGCTGTCACTGCCGGGACCCACGGGAGACTCCGCCGTGCACAGGCGTCTGTACACACAGACACGGCATTCCCCTGACTCTGGTTACTAATGAACATGGCAGGCGGGGTGGGTGAGACAGCCTGAAGGATGTGTCTTCCTTTTCTTCTCTTCCCCCGCACAGGTGCCGGGGTCCCAAGTGACAGCGAAGAGGCAGCCTGTGCCTTGATTAGGTGACGAACGTGTGCTCTGATTTCTGCCCAGGAGCACAGGGAGAGGCAGGCGCAAACTCCTGGGTGGACAGCGGATTCCTGCAGTCGCTCTCAACTCCTGACTTCAGCCCCGCTGCCCCCACCTCAGGACTCGGGGGCTTCCTTAACCGAGTCAAAGGGTGACCTGTCAGCTGTCTCCAGAACTAGGAGGAAGCCCCTTCTATTAGCACTGGGTCATTTTTAAGTACTTTTAAGAAGTGCCGTTCATTTGACAAAAAATTTAATATACACCACTTCCTTATGCATATTGCTATTGATTTTTAAAAAGCATAATATTAGGAACCTGCCCTCAAGGATTTTACAGCCTGCTTGGGGAGTCAAACATAAAAATTAAATAGAGCTGTACACAGAGGGCACACATATTTTTGATTTTAAGAGAAGCTGGAGAGCACTAGCCCTCACTGAGCATCTGTACCGGGAGTGTTTATTGCTCCAGGTACCGACACGGTCACCTGCATTTACCCATGATTCCACTTCTCCGGAGGGTGAGTGAAAGACGCTATCTGCACCTTGCCCAGGAGCACGCCGAGCTCAGGATGGCTAAAGAACTAGACAAGTGGTTTCCCACCCAGAGGTTCTGGCCAAAATCCAGGAACCTTTCCACTACACCAAACCTGACCATAAATATCCCAAGTTTTTATGAAAGAGTGAGCACTACAGCTTGCTGCACCCAGAAACACCCCTTGGCTTTCCGGAGCAGCGCCGCTCCCAGCTGGGGGACAGCAGGCCTTATAAGCACAACTCCTCTGGGCTCCGCTCCGTTGGCAGGCGTCCCAGGCCGCCGCCTCCCTCCCCCGGCCCCATCCTCCTGCCTTTCCGGAAGAGGTAACTGCCTTCCTGCGGAAACTCTTTTCTCCCTGCTAACAAAGAGCAAGGCCCTTTCTGCAAACCCTGTTTGCTGCCCAGTAGCTCCTCTATGGAATCATTTAACTCAGGACAGTTTCGTGGTTTGGTTGTTGTTTTTTTTTGTTTTTTTTTTTTTTCACAGAGGGGTCCCAAAGCTTAGTTGAAAGCCAAGAGAGAAAAAGAGTTACATTGACAGTAGCTTCCTCTACATGGCTGTCCATTGTCATGGCACGGAGCTGTCAGCTTGCTCCCCCGTTCTGTGGTGTGCAGGCACGCACATGTCACGTGTGCGCACATTTATGTGGCATTTCCAAGTGCAGAGCAGAAAACTAGACGTTTTGCACTGGGGAGTCCATGTAGACAGGGACTTGGTCACTGTGAACGTCATGCAGGTAACACCCCAAACAGCTCACACCACAGTAATGCGGTGGCTCTCCATGGATCCTTTGGTTCACGTGAAGATTAGACAGAAAAGTCCAGAGCGTTAGCAAGCCTGCAACTCCCAATGGTATTATTTCTTCATTTTGGGGGTTCCTAAGAGGGATTTCACAGTGTCATTAACAGCAGTAGTAACCATCCTCTTACTTAACCAAAGCTAACCAACACAGAGTTAGAGGGTCATTTGGTGGTGTGTGTGGTACAAAGATGTGAGATGGGGGGACTTCCAGTCAAGATGGCGGAGTAGGCAAACATGGCTTGCCTCTTTACACAACCACATCAAAATTACCACTAAAATATAGAACAACCATCACTTAGAACTTTCAGAAATCAAGTTGAATGGAAGTCTGACAACTGTGGAATTAAAGAAACCACATCCATCCAGACTGGTAGGAGGGGTGCAGACACAGAACGGGCTGGTCCCACATCCATGTGTGGTGGCTAAAAATTTGGGAGGGACATCTCAGGAGAGAGGAGTCCCAGCCCCACACTAAGCTACCAGTCCAGGGTTCCAGTGTCAGGAAGATAAGTTCCCACAACTTCTGGCTACAAAAACCACAGGGGATTGAACCAGTGGAAGAAACTGTGGGAGCCCTAAGCAGTTCTTTTTAAAGAACCCACCCACGAACTCATATACTCAGAGCACTCCCTCTGAGCTCCAGCACTAGGGTAGCAGCTTGAAAGGCATATAGCAAGGAACTGAAGTGTCTGGCATCAAGGAGAGCAGAGGCCATTGTCCCTTTCCTGAATCCTTCACCCAGAGAGTCACAGAGTTGGCAAGCTGGTGCCATATCCGAGGCTCCATCAACCTGGCTAATACTGTCTTGGAGATCTCCAGAGGCTCCACCCCACCCAACTTACTGGCCCACCCAAGCTGCTTTTCCATATGAATGGCTGGTCTTGGCTCATGCTGCACAACTTCCTAAATCCTATATCAAACAAGCAGCAGCTGGCCTCAGTGAGCCCCAGGCCAGTACTAGCAGCAGCAGCCGCCAGCCTACATTCATAGCTTGGCTTCACCTGGGAATCTCCAAGCCCAGCACAAGAAGCATTCATCTCAGATTCTCAGATTACTTTATATCTTAAGCAGCGTGGCCCCAGGAGAAACACAGGTTGGGGCTGACCTTGGCCTGCACCACACAGGAAGCCCCTGGGCCAGCGCACCCAGTGGACAGCAGCAGACCACCTGCACCCTGCTCCTGAATAGCTGATCCTCCACAGAGGGTGGAGATTGGTGGTCAGTGGTCACAGCCAATCCTTGCAGCTGACTGGCCTGGGTAAATCCTTCCCATTGACCTGCCAACAGCACCCAAAGCTCAACTACAAGAGGAGGGTGCACTCAGCCCACAGGAAGGGCATACTTTGAGTACACAGCTTAGGTGATAGAGGAGGCTGTACCACGAGGCCCTACAGGACACGTACTATGTTAGGCTATACAGCCAAGACACAGGGCCAAAGCAGCTCTAGGAAATACATAGCAGCAAACACAGGGAGGCTGCCAAAGTGAGGACACAAAGAAAAATAGCCCAAATGAAAGAACAGATCAAAACTCCAGAAAAAAAGCTAAATAAAATGAAGATAAGCAATCTATCAGATGCAGAGTTCAAAACACTGTTTATAAGGATTGTCAAGGAACTTAGTGAGGACCTCAGCAGCATAAAAAATATCTAGTCAGAAATGAAGGATACACTAATTAAAATAAAGAACAATTTACAGGGAAACAAGAGTAGAGTGGATGAAGCCAAGAATCAAATCAATGATGTGGAGAAGAAGGAAGGAAAACACAACCAATCAGAACACAAAAATAAAAAAGAATCCAAAAAAAAAAATGAGGATAGTGTAAGCAGCCTCTGGGACAACTTCCAGAAAGCTATCGTTTGCATCAGAGGGGTGCCATAGGAGAAGAGAAAGAGCAAGAAATTGGAAACCTATTTGAAAAAATAATGGAAGAACACTTCCCTAATTTGGTGAAGGAAATAGACATGCAAGTCCAGGAAGCACAGAGAGTCCCAAAAAGATGGATGCAAAGAGGCCCACTCCAAGATGCATCATAATTAAAATTTAACCAAAGGTTAAAGCTACAGAGAGAATCTTAAAAGCGGCAAGAGGGGAATTCCCATAAGACCATCAGTTGATTTCTCAAAAGAAACTTTGCAGGCTAGAAAGGATTGGCAAGAAATATTCAAAGTCATGAAAAGCAGGGACCTACAGCCAAAATTGCTCTACCCAGCAAAGCTGTCATTTAGAATTGAAGGACGGATAAAGAGTTTCCCAGGTACAAAAAAACTAAAGGAGTTCATCCTCACTAAACCATTATTATATGAAATGTTTAAGGGACTTATTTAAGAAAAAGTAGAATCAAAATAATGAACAATACAATGGCAATAAATACATATCTATCGACAATTGAACCTAAAAGACAAACTGAGCAAACAAGAATAGAGACAGAATCATGGATACAGAGAGGGTTTTGATGGTTACCAGATGGGAGAGGGGTTCGGGGGGAATGGGTGAAGAGGTGAGGGGATTAAGAAGTGCAAACAGGAATTTACAGAATAGCCACGGGGATGCGAAGTGCAGTATGGGAAATGGAGGAGCCGAAGAACCTGCACATGACCTGTGGACTTGAACAATGGTGTGGGGATCGCCTGAGGGAGTGGGAGGTCCTGGGTGGAGGGGGCACTGGGGAAAAATCTGGGCACCTGTAATAGCATAACCAGTAAAATATCATTTAAAAAACCTCAAAGATGTGAGATTGGGAGCAGAACAAACGCACACCCCACGGGGATGGGGCTTAAAGATATTAAAAGAACAAACAAATGAAATAACTGATGCAGTGAAAAAGCAACTCGGAGCGGGGCCAGTTTTTCTGTGTCTTTTGCAAGTAAAAAGAGCACCGGGCTGGGGCCGGGGAGGAGAGACTGCAGCGTTGCGGGGTGGGCATGGGGAGGGGGCACAGGGATATCAACCTTAAGGGTTGTTCAAAAACCAGCTGATTCATCCACACACATTAACACAAACCACACATTTTAAAAAAATGGTACCTGGAGCGGCAGGGTTCTCCCTTTAACTCGCCTGTAGCTCAACACCATTTAGTTAGTTTTTCCAGTCCTTCCAACAGAAGAACAGAGGCAGCTTATGTGAAAGGGTTGACCGGTGAGGAAGGAACGTGCAGCAATAGAAGGTCGTAGAAATAAAGAGCACCTGCTCCAACAAAGGTCCCCGACAAGAGAGCCCTGCTGTACTCAAGCCCTCCAGCCTCTGAGCGCTTCCTTAAACTGAGGGCCACAAACACTCAAATGGGGGCAGAGGTGGGCCCAGCTGCCTGCAGCACAGGTGGATCAGGGCTACCCGTGTCCTCTCCTCAACTTCCTCACCAAGTGACATGTGACCATGGGAGCAAGTCTCAGGCTGAAGTCGGCCATAAAATAAACAAACACGCGGGAGCCAGGAGGCACAGAGAGGTTGTCCGGCCGGTTCTGGCACTCAGTGAAGCACCAGCTCTCTCCTGGTGCCCCAACAAAGGCCTTGCCTAACAGACTCACGTGGACGCCTGCGACAACACTGTAGCAGCGAGATTTAGCAACCACCGAGTCAGAGGCTGGTGTGAGACCCCTCCCGCAAGCTGTGGGCTCGGGCCCGTCTGCAATCCTGAAACGGAGACAACCTCTGGGAGGACATGCACTAGTCATTAGGATTTCTAGATCATAATACCCGGTTACACCAAGGGTGGGAGGGTCTGACACAGTGTTCTTAACCTACTCACAAACAGTAGTCCCCTCCTATCTAGGGGGATACAATCCAAGGCCCCCAGCAGATGCCTGAAACCACAGATAGTATCCAAACCTACCTACGCTACATCCATACCTACGATGAAGTTTAATTTCTAAATTTGGCACAGTAAGAGATTAAGAACAACAATAATAAAAGAACGACCATAACAACATATTGTAATAAAAGTTATTTGAATGTGGTCTCTCTCTTGAAATATCTTACTGTACTGTACTCACCCTTCTGGTGCTGTGAGATGATAAGATGCCTTATTAAGTCACTAACTTTCACCTTTTCACGTAGAGGACACACTTGATGGCTTCTCTGTGGCACATCTGAGCTGCCAGTCATCCCACTTGCAGGCGTTTGCTTGAGAGGAACAGAGGCTGATGTCCATGCGACACCGGTACATAAATGATCACAGAAGCTTTACTAGTTAGTGATGGCCCCGAACGGGACCGCCCCACGGGCCCCTCAGCAGACGAACGGATGAACACTCGGTGGCTCATCCATACGGGGAAACGCGACTCGGCAGCCTACAGGAATACGCTGCGGATACACGAGACACTGTGGGTGGCTCCCAGAAGTGTGCTGAGCAGGAGAAACTGGAGAAAACGAGTGCGTCATGTATGACTTCACTTACGTAAAATCCCGGAAAGGGCAACCTCATCTCCAGTGACAGAGAGCAGATCAGGGAGAAGGAGGGAGGTGTGGGCAGGGGAGAGGAGGTCCAGTCACAGAGGGGCCCAGGAAACAGAACTTGGAAGGCGACAGGTATGTTCGTCATCCCATTATGGTGAGGGTTTCCTGTGCGTGTGCATGTAACACCCCTGCCCAAATCACTCACTTGCAATATGTGCACTTCAATACTGCACATTTTATCGAAGGGGTCAGTTTGCCACTCTGAAATATGCTTCCTTGGGATTTTGATTTTTTAAGCTGGTTATTTTTAAGAAACAAAGACTCAGGAGAAACCTTTGACCTTCCCCCAACTACCTAAAAGGTTTTAGACAGAGTGTCTGCTCCGGGAAAGGAGCTATCATCCTAAACAACTACAGTTTAATATGAGGTAGGTGTGGTAGACAGGGGAAACCCAGCAAGGCCCTTTTTTATTGATGAGAGGGAGAGAGAAATTGCTTTGTCGTTCCACTTAATTTATGCGTTCCTTGATCGTGTCTCCTATGTGCCCTGACTGAGGAGCAAACCCACAACCCTGGTGTTCCGGTCCGTATTCTAACCCGCCAAGCTAGCCAGCCAAGGCCAAGGCCCCTTTAACCAAAGTCCTCTGTGTCCCCCTGTTAAAAATGGCCCAGCAAGCATTTATCTGCCAAATATTTGCTTTTCAATCTCCATGTGAATTGCCTTCCTCCTCTTCGAAGCCCCAAACCACTACCCACCCCCTCTTTCTCCTTAGCTCAAAAATGGCACATAAGCCTTAACCCACTGATTTGTCGTAGGGTCCCACATTCTTACGGAACCCCCATATGTACACACACAATTCAATTTGGTTATGTTCTCCTGTTAGTCTGTTTCATGTCCATTTGATTAATAGAGCAGCCAGAAGAACTAAGAGGAAAACACGGGGAAATTTTCTTTTCCTCCGCGTTATCATGTGCCAATTACACTTCCACAAACCTCAGAAAAGTTCACCGCTTTGTGCTCAACACACTCTTCCTGCAGTTTATAGAGTCCCTTCTATGGCGGCTGCCAACCCGGTGACTGGGTGAGAGGCTCAATACTCAGGTCCGGTTACAGCTCACGGCTCGACTGTTGACCGGTCTAAGTGCGTGTTAAGAAAGGTCAGGCATGTTACGGTGCTAAAATGAATGGGGAAATGAGATCGGAAGGAACAGGAGAGGCACCATGGGTCGGTGGCAAGTGGATGGGAAAGTGTGGGTTCCAGTGGTAGCACTGGTGCTCACAGAGGTGTGACCTTGAGCTCGCTTCTTAATGTCACAGTGTATTACTTAGAGCCACGAGGTCACCAGAAACTGACTCGGCTGAGACGTGAACAGATTAGAACCAGCCGCTCCAGAGCGTCTGAACAGTGGGGCTCAATAGCTTCACCCACAGTGCTCCTCCCTCTGGTCCTGAATTCAAGTCCAGGGACAGAGCATCCAGTTGGATCATTCTGAGTCGCATGCACACTGCCCCTTGACGAGGGGAGGGACGAGCATCCTATGAGCGACTACAGCTGAAGGGATTGGGGGCCGCTGTCAGCAAATGCAGGTGAACAGATGCTTGATGCAAAGGCAAGTGGTCGCTCTACCGATGATATATCGCACACATAGAATTAGTGGCTTCCGACGACTCATTATCTCCCACAAACCTGTGGGTTAGCTGGGCAGCTCCACTTCTGGTTTTGCTTGGCTCGTGTGTGCAGCTGCACTCGGTGCAGGGCGACGGAGTGGACAGCCAGGACGGCCACGCTCACACCTGGAAGAAGGTGCTGGCTGTGGGCCGAGACGTCTCGTTTCTTCTCTGCATGGCCGCTGCTCCTCCAACAGGCTAGACCTGCTGCCTTTGGGGGCGTCGCAGGACAGTGTTCCGGGTGAATGAAGGCAGACCCTGCCAGCCAGCTCAAGCCTGGTTCTGCATCTCACACATCTCTTCTGGAACATTCTTTAGGCAGTCCAAGGGTCACTGCAAACTCTAGGAAGGGAACGGATAAACTGCACTCCTGGGTGGGAGGAATGGCTACGTCACAGTGCAGAAAGTGTGCGTGCCAAAAAAGGGACGTGTCGCCGCTGAAAAACCACCCAGTGCCGTTAAGAATATTTTTATTTTCCTCATACATGAACAGAGAATAATAAAACCCACCTCCTAGGGTGATTATGATAATTAAATAACATAACGTATTTGCAAGATATTTTTCGCTAAAAAGCACTCAGTGAGAGAACGTCTGTTGTGAATGTCCTTATGGACTAACGGTGTAGGTGAGCAACCCTCAGACGGAAGTCTCTTGTTTACAGTACTTGTGTGGACCTCTTGGGTCGGCAGAGGCTGCAGTGTACACAGGACAAGGGACCGAGGTCTGTTGTCCAATTTCAGGATGACGTCTTGCTTATCACTTCCTTTCTCTAAGCTTCCAAATGCACGTGGACTAAGGGATGAAACACATCCAAATGTTAATTTGATTCACCTTCAGTTTTTGTCTTTCGTTTGTATCGGTCGGTGTCCGGTGAGCAAAACGGAAGTACTGCAGCAATGTCACGCAGCAGCAGGGCCTGCGCGGAGGAGACGGGCTGTGGGTGTATGGAAGGGCGGGAGCCCAGGAAAGGAAAACCCACGGCTTCCCTGCTGTGGCTAGAACACCGTTCAGGAAGCGAAGAGGCTGACCTCCCACCCGCAGTGCCCGTCCCCGTCCCGGGTGCTGGGGCTGCTGTGCTGCCGGAGCCAGCGCCAGATTCCAGCGCCAGGGCTGCAGGAGCCCAGGGCTGCCGCTGCTGTTGAAATTCGACTCCCTGAGCACAAACCCACATTCACCCCGCGCGGCTGCTGCTGCTGCTGCTGCTGCTGCGTCATCGCTGTTGGCTTCGCCCTCCCAACCGCCTTCCCGGCTCCCACCCATGTCTCCCATTAGCAGAAGCTAATTGGAAGCCAGCTGGCTGGGTCTGGGCAGCGGAGTCTAGCCCCCACCGAGGAGGTCGGGGAGAGGGGGAACACAGACAGATAGCCAGCACAGTGTGCGCCCGGGCCCAGATGTTCTGCACACGGCGCTGCTGTGCGCGGGTGTCTCCAGATGTTTCCTATTCGGGTCTGTTTGAAGCAGAGAGAACACATGTTGGATGTTTCAAAACTTCTAATAGAACACTATCGGAACACATTTTAACCATCCGACGATCACATCCCTCTTCCTCCTGGCCATTCCCTCCTCCCCTCCTTGGGTTTGGCAGGACATATGTAAGTGCTGGCAGAAACTTGCATTTCACACTCCGCTTTGCAGAGAACCCGTGGAATCTTTCTAGTTTCCTGCCTCTGATCCACTCAGGAGTGTTTCATCAAGTAGCCGATGCACTGTGTACATTGTGTGGGGCGTTTTATGCAGAGGGAGGGCAGATTCTTGATTTCCCTTCAGCGCGCCCACACGGTGCTCCGGGTTTTCCCTTCCAAAGTGTCCCCCATCCCTTATCAATGTCAGCACGTGCAGGGCAGCGAAACACGCCACTCCAAACCACGACGGTGGGGTTCAGGATGTGCCACTCCAAAAATACGCTGCTTCGGTGTATCAGTTATTTTAAACCATAGGCACTTGAAAGACAGCAAATGTGGGGAAAGACTTCTCCGAACTCCCCTTATCTGTCTAAAAACAGAACCTCTGAGAGGAACTCAATTGTCGCAAATGCCCTCCTGGATGTTTCATCAACCAGGGAGCCTGACTCTTGTCACAGGAGAAGAGGCTAGATGTCGACACCACACTCAGACACACGTTGTCACAAACTAGCGTAACTCTCGGCTTTTCTCCTAGGGACCCATTCACCTTCCCTAAAAATCATTTCCTCTCCCCCAAGAGGCCCTAAGCCTGAATTCTAAGCCACTCCTTTGAGTTACTCATTTTTCCCCGGGTCTCTCCCAGGTACACAAGAGGTATATGCGTCAATAAAATTGTGTTTGTTTTGCTCTTGTTAATCCGAATTTTATCACAGACATTTCAGGCAACAACTCAGAAGGGTAGAGGGGAAATTATTTTTTCTCCCTTATACGCACGAAGACTGCTAGATCCACAGCAAGGCAAAGGGTCATTCTGCTGAACTAGCAGTGACTGTCTCCTATGAAACAAGGTCACTTCCTCCTAAGACCCCAGCCCTGAGCTCATGAGACTCTTCTTGTCTTTTTCTCAGGTTAATGGAGCCTGGTTGTTCCTTCACAGGCACAAACCCCACTGCTGTGTGTAAGGCCGGCCGTAGAGGGGGAAGGGGTGGTAGGTCAGAGCCACTGTGACAAAGGACACGTGGTCAGGGATCGGGGAAAACTCTGCCCCACAGTTAGCTTCACAGGGGAAACCGGAGGATCACACTAAACAGCAAGGGCAGTCACGGAGACGGACAGTGAAGCGCGGCTTGCTCTGGAAACTGGCCGTACCTGTGGAACCCGACTCCAGTCAGCCTCTGCGCCCGGCTGCGTCACCCCAGGGCCCTCCATCTGAGGTAACAGCAGGGGATGCAGCGGTAAGTGGGGTCCTCAGGGGGTGAGAGGGGGGCATGTGACAAAGAAGGCTGAGGTCCTGCTATATGACAGACATGCTCTATCACTTTGTCATTTGGAAAACAACCTCAGGACATCATCTCCTCTTTACAAACAGGGAAGCTAGGGGGACCTCGCATCTAAGCAACGTAGCCAGAGTCAGCGTCCTGCCTATTCCACTCGCACTACAGTACAACCCGGGGCTGGCTTCCCCTGGGGGGACTGAGGCGCGAGGAACTTTCACTGAGACCCTGCCACGTGCCAGGCACTGTGCTGTGTGTTTGACACCTACTGTCTATAGTATTTTACTCTTCCTAAGCACCCCGAAGAGTAAAGTACAGTAGAGGTGTGACCTCGAGCTAGCCAGAGCTAGCATGGCACACCCGTTCTGCGGGGTGGGGACATAAAGTCTAACACTGTCAATGTGTCCCCAAGGGGATTCGAACCTAGGCCTGGCTTACTCTAAGGCCACCTTGTTTGCATGAACCAGCCGCCTCCCAATCTACTTTGGGGGTGAAGATACAAGCATCTAAAGGTCAGGAAGCGCACTGGGCACAGGGCAAGGGCTGGGTCACGGGCTTGGGTAGGACCGTGCAGAAACAGAGGACAGGAAAGAGCCGTGGGGGCTGGGGTGGCCATGCCCTCCTCACAGCTGTCTCGCCCCTTGGGCCCCTCTTCCCCGCCAGCCTCTCTCGGAGGTCAAGAAAGGCCTAGGCTACTTCCTTTTATTTTTTTCCAGAACCCGGTGTGAGTTTGCATGTCGGGTCCCAGCCAGGTGTTTCTGCAGATCTCCCCCGAGACGGGCCTCCCTGATGCCCGTTACTCCCTCCACCTGCACCCGGGTCTGCTGGGCTCCACAGGGCAGGCGCCTCTCATCACTAAGGGGCCACCTTCTTCCAAAGGTCGTACACAGTGCTGGGCAGGGCCCGCGCCTGCTCTCTAACTGGTCCCCCTAAGGACCCGTTACGTCACGGTGCACCCAAGGAGTGGACTATAAATATTCCTGACCGACGGGAAACACACATTAACCTTTAAAATAATCCCCAGCCTGGCATGGACCGTGTGGCCACAAAAGTCAATTTCCTGGGTTCACGCTGGGACTTGCCAGCAGCATTCAGAGCAACCACCCGGCACGAAGACGTCAGTGGCATCCAGCAAAATGGAAGAAGTGAGCTGCAAACATGTTATCATCTCTCAGATCTCTTCCTTTTACCGTCTGGTGTTACAAGGCAGGATTTTCCTGCCTCAGCAGCTTGTAGTCGTGTCTTCACCCCACACGCCCTACTCCCCCCCTGCTCCCTCACCTCCTCTTCCTCCTTCTCCTCCTCTGAAGAAGAAGAAGAAGAAGAGGAAAAGAAGAAGGAGGAGAGGGCGGGGGAGGGGGAGTCATGCGATTGGGAAATTGCTGGCTAAAAATTCCTTCTGCCTCAGCACTTTGTCCTCCTAACCTAGTTCTGCGGAAGGTCTCAGTGGCCAAAGCTTCATGCGTTCGAGCCAAACAGAGCTCGGAAACGGAGCGGAGTGCGAGGAAGAAAATCAGACAGTCTGAGGTCATAAAACGAACTCTTTTAGCCTAGTTTTCCATTCTAGGTAAATGTCATCTTCAGGAACATGCTGTTAAACACCATTTTCTGAAAAACCAATTCTGGGAAGCGATGAACAGGGGATTTCCTCTTGGCCAGGAGTCTGGATCTACTTTTGGTATTTCTCATCCGCTGCGTGTTCAGCAGGTGATCCAAAAGGCAGGAATGGTGCCGGGCCATTCCTCCCTGTACAACAGCTGCATGGCAGACACCCCGAGGGTCTGAAAAACAACCTCCCGAGTAGTGGCTCTTAGGAGGAGTTAGAGACAGACTGCTTTATCATTCTCAGCGGACTCCAGAGGCATTTCCAAATGTCTGTTTCCCGACCTGAGTTTTCGTTCGTCTTTCAGCTGTGGACCAGCAAACCCTGTGCCAGAAGTTACCTTCTCCCACTGTCCTGGTGTCTTCAGCTCCAAGATGGGATGGATGGGTGGATGGATGGATGGAGGGTGGTGGATGGATGGATGGCTGGATGGGTGGATGGGTGGTGGATGGGTGGTGGATGGGTGGATGGATGGATGGATGGAAGGGTAGATGGCTGGATGGGTGGATGGGTGGTGGATGGGTGGATGGATGGGTGGATGGAAGGGTAGATGGGTGGATGGGTGGATGGATGGATGGAGGGTGGTGGATGGATGGATGGCTGGATGGGTGGATGGGTGGTGGATGGGTGGATGGATGGGTGGATGGAAGGGTAGATGGGTGGATGGGTGGATGGATGGATGGAAAGGTAGATGGATGGAAGGGTGGATGGATGGATGGAAGGGTAGATGGATGGAAAGGTAGATGGGTGGATGGATGGGTGGATGCATGGATGGGTGGCTGGGTGGATGTAAATGTGGACAGATGCACATGATCCTCTGTCTCTGGGCCCAAGAGCCTGTGCTTGGAGGAGCTAGTCACCTCTCAACAGTGTCAGGCTTCTGTTGACTCGAGAGTCCACCTGGAAACCTAGGGAAACCTCTCTTGTAGGGTGATAAGCAATGCTCCCTCTTCCAGCTTATGGACTGGCCACAGTACACAGGAAGGGAGTCACAACTTAAAGATAAAATTCACACATAAACGGTCAGCCAACATGTGAACTGTAATCTGAAGTCTCACAGTATTCCTCAGTGTCACCAACAATCACAGGGATATTCTGACACCTTGCACCATCTCGTCTGAGCCGCGTCTTCCTGCTGGAGCCGCCCCAGCGGAGCCTGTGGCGCTGTGCTCTGCGGAGGAAACTCCGCCCACAGCTGGCTTTGAGGCCCACACCCCACTCCCCTGTCCGTCTGCGTGGGGGTAAATTTCCTCGGCCTGATGACAGTGTCAATGAACCTCCTCAAGTTCCTTGGAACTTGCCTTCTGAACACTAATGGCAGATGAAATAGCTTGTCATTGAGTCCAAGGAACTTTCACTGAATTTCTGCTCTTCCCCAAAACTACTCCAACAGAGGCTTCCTCCCCTGGGTCCTGTCCTACCTGACGGAGGCCCCTGGGTGCGGTCACACTCAGAGCCCAGAGCAGCCAGGAGGAGGGTCTGGTGTCTCCACCCAGACAGAAAGTGGGTTTTAATACTTTGAGGTGAACGCACTTTTCCAAACTGCCCATCAGGAAAAGGTGTTCCTATTTCTGATGTGCATGTTCATTTTCTTTTTCCAGTCGCTCCCTGGGAACCGCCAGGGCTCTATGTGGATGACTGGCTCCTTTTCATAAGTCCCCCGTGAGCCTCCGCGCCCTTCCTGACGCCTTGATACACACGGCCCTGCTACCCAGAGGTCACCGCGAGGCCAACGGCAGAGCCATCTGGCACCCAGGATGTGGAAAGTCATCACTGGAACCCACAGATCATCTGGGTCTATTAAGAGACCTCCATGTGCACTCCAGCGCTTCCTTCGAGAAATTCTTTTCCTCAGTGTAACATCCAAAGCACCACTCCATACAAATGAAATTAAATCGGACACTCGACTCTAAATATGCCTTCACAACCATCACTGTTCATAGACTCGGCCCCTTCCCCGCCCTCCTCCCCACCAGCCCTGGCTGCCAGGAGCCCTGTACTTGTTTGCTGCCTCCAGTTCTCTCCCTCTTGGTTTCAGATTCCACACCCCTCACCGCCCCCCCAATCAGTGTTAGAAGTGGCATAAACAACCTTATCTTTTGGCAGCATTTTTTAAAAACATAAGTCCTTTCTTTTCTCTCCACTTCCCCAGCCCTCCCTGGGCTGTATTAGGACCAGCTTCCCCTGCTTTCCCGTAGAGCCCGGTCCCGGAATCCGCACCTGGGAAACACTGACAGCCTGATGGCTTTGCCCATCCAGTGGGGTGACTGGAGTTCAGCGGATTATGGGGCTCACTTCTCTGTGGTGTTAACTGAAGGTCAAGGTCCATTGTTCTTCAAACCCCTCCTTTAGAACACAAAGGCCAATACCGTTCTCACCAAACCAGCTTAAAACCGGATACCTTGGAAGCAGGTAGGTGTGGCTGGACAACATTCACCCCTGCAGGGCTGCTGCCCAGCAGGTGGGGCTGAGGGCCTGGCCCAGGGGAAGGTCCCTAAGGAGCTCCTTCCTCCTCTCGCCCCATTGACACTAAATTGCACGGAGTCTCTTTTTAAAGCCTTCCGGAGGAGGGTTCGTCATTGACCTTGGAGTGTGCCTTCATGCGTGATTTAAATCTAATTCACTGACACGCTCAATCTAAGTCATTTCTCGTTGTGATTTGTCCAGTGCGCGAGTGAAAGGCTGCCTCTGCAGCTCTCACTCCCTTTGCTTTGGAGCCCCACTCGGCTGGCCTCTGGGGAGCAGCCCCATGACTCGGGCCGTGTCCTGCTGAGCGCCGAAAGAAAGGGCCCCCCATCCTCTGCAGAAGACCCCCCGTCACAAGCCCCCAGCACCCGCCCGTCTCCAAGCTGCGTGGCCTCAGTTTCCCCGACAGTCTTTGCAGCCGTCCTTTGAACTGTCTTAAGGATTTGTTTCTCCGCCAACACCGCACCCTCGCGGCCCAGGTTGACTCCTGAGCAAACGGCAGGCAGGGGTGGGGTGAGGAACGTGCAGCCCTTTCAGAACAAAGGCCAAGGCCAACCCTGCGTCCAGGAGGCAGAGCAGAAGTGGGACAGGAGCGGCCAATGGCAAGGACAGGAGCAGGACACAGAGACCTTCGAGGGCACAGGCCTAGGGGCCACATGCAGGGCTTTGCAGCTGCAGCTGGAGACGTACCCTTCCCACCGAGTGCTGCCTTCAAACGTGGAGGGTGGATTTGAAGGGCAAAGAGGAGAAAGGAGAGGGGACAGGAGTAGTGAGGGGAGGGGAGAGAATGACTCGTGGAACATGAGGAATGGTCCTGGCCTGGGAGCGGCTCCAGGGCTGAGAAGCAGATACAAATGCACTGAACTCACTGGTAATGCCGGAGGCCCTGACAGCTCTGGGCGGGCACGCCTGGGTGCCTCCCCGTCCTCCAGTTGCTGGGTAGATGAGGCTTTTCCCTCCGTGCCCTGTGATAGGCAGAGGCATTCAAGTCATTGGAAGGGCCTTGGCTGGAAATATTGGGGAAGGACGCACTCTAGAACCTGCTCTTCTGCAGTTTCATTTCCTCCAAGGGTGCCAGTGCCACAGAATCACAGGGGGCTGCTTTCAAGGGGAAGTTACAGGGCCCGGGAGGCTTGAAGGGGGCGAGAGAAAGCTGCAGCGTGTGTAGGTGTGAGCAGAGGGGCGGCACTACATCCTGGAGAGGAGCTCCTATATGCCCACTCACCAAGGCCATGGGCAGTGGCCCCATGTGCGGGGTGACTGAAACCTCTGGACACTCTGACTGCACCCCCTGCCACCCTGCAGGGACCCACTGCACCCACTGCCACCACCAGGTACGGTCCGCGCTCACGCAGTCCTTCCACACTTCAGATGGGCCCTTGGAAGCGACGAGAAGCAGGGCTTTTCAGAAGGAAATAGAGAGTGTCAGCACGCTGGAAACTTTAAGGAAAAAAATCTGAATATTTTGCAGAAGTGTCTTCTTCCATGAGTGCCAGTTGGAGCTGGTTTCCTGACTTTGAGAACCTAGACTTTCCAGAGTGTCTGCAGAAGGAGTGAAGACGAAGGATTCGCAGAGACACTTCCCCCAGTGTTCGGAGAGCGGCGGTTGGCCAAGATGGCTATTTTGGGGTTGTATTTTTAATTTTGATGAAAGGGTCACTAGCAGAGACACGTGCCCTCATACATGCTCCGTTCTCCAGAAGAAAGCACGCGCCAGGGCGTGGAGATGCCAAGGATGGGATGACTGGTGGAGGGAGACACAGTGCTGGTGGAGATTACCGAGCTAATATTTTGTGAACATGGTTGTGAATTTTATTAGAGCTCTGGTTGTAGATGCCACAATTTTTTAACAATCTACCCCAGCCCTCCTTTTCTCATAAGCCCAATTATTTGTTATGTTTGATTCTGCAGAAGTTAGATTTTAAGCCCTGGCTGGCGTAGCTCAGTGGATTGAGTGCGGGCTGTGAACCAAAGTGTCGCAGGTTTGGTTCCCAGTCAGGCCACACACCTGGGTTGCAGGCCACAGCCCCCAGCAACCGCACATTGATGTTTCTCTCTCTTTCTCCCTCCCTTCCCTTTCTAAAAATAAATAAATTAAGTAAAATAAAGAAATATTTGCTTTAAAAAAAGTAAGATTTTAATTTCTGGGGTTGGGGGGTGGGGGGAATGCATACAAGGTATTACAATAGAAACATCAGTATTTGGCAATTTCTGACTTGTTGATCTATTTTCTGGATTCTTGTCTCATTTCAATTTTGCTGTATTAGTTTCCTTTTGCTGCCGTAAGAATTTGCCGCAAATTTAAAACAACTCAAATTTGCTACCTTACAGTCTAAACACCAGAAGCCCGAAAGGGGTTTTACCAGACTGAAAGCGAGGTGTGGGCAGGGCCGTGTCCCTTTGCTGTCCTCTCCAGCTCCAGGACGGGACTCGGCATTCATTCCGAGGCTCCCAGCCGACAGCTCTCAAAGGCAGCCGTGTCCCGTCCGGCCTTCCTCACGTTCCATAAGCCTGATTCTCCTGCCTCCTTCTCATTCATAAGGAGCCCTGTGAGTACACTGGGCCCCCCTGGATAATCCAGCCCAGTCCCCTCTCTCCTCAGAGCTTGGATTTAATCGTATTCACAAAGTCCCTTTTATCATGTAAAGTAACATATTCAGAGTTTCTACGGACTAAGGCGTGGACCTTTAGGGGATGGGGGGGAGCATCGTTCTGCTACCGGCCTGTGATTATTTCCCTTTCCACCTGTCCATGCCTGGCCACACCCAGGTGATCCCAAGCCCACTGAGAGGAAGGACCGCTTCTTTGCCTTCTTACTGCCATTAACATTTGCCCAATTCAGATACTCAAAGGCTGTGTTAATGAACTTTCCTTCCCAATTCTCGATTTAAATAACACCCTTCCAGGTTTACCTGGTATCTTCCAACCATGGTATCTTCCCATCTTGCTAGACAAAGAATGCAAAAATGATTCAATATTGTCCCCATTGTCCCTAAATGTGCCTTGCAAAATTCTCAAGGTAAATGGTTAGCATCCAGGGTGCGGGCTCATGAAAATATGCACAGCACACGCACAACTGGAGGTGGAAATAAGTGTGCCACTGTAGCCAGTGCAGACTCACAGAGCACGGACAGAGCTGGGCGGAGTGGGGAAATCACCCAGGGAGACAGAGAGTCAGAGCGGGTCCCTTCTCTCTCCGTGCGGAACAAGGTAATGGGGAAGTCAGGAAAAGTGTGACAAAGTGCAATAGAATAAAAAGGAGAACCCCCAGAATAGCAAGGTGCATTTATAACTTTAACATGAAGGCCTGTCCAGAAAATATCCAGCCACATACTATGACAAAGAGAGAGGCATTTATTGAAGAAGATACAAGAAACATTGTACACAGGACAGTGACACCTTACCCCCCTTCAAAGTAGGCACCTTGGGACCTCGCACAGTTCTCCCAACCGCCATCAGCTGCCCCATTGTATTTTGCTGAATCTCATCAACAGTCTGAAATCTCTTCCCTTTCAAAGGTGATTTGAGTTTTGGGAAAACCCAGAAGTCTCAGGGTACCAAATCTGGGCCGTAGGGGGGCTGAGCCAACTGGGTGATTTGTTGTTTTTCCAAAAAACTCTGCATGAGACGTGATGCATGAGCAAGTATGTTGTTGTGACAGAGCTGCCAATCACCAGTTGCCCACAGCTGTGGCCTTCTGAATCATCCAAATAGTTTCCATGGAGGAGTGTTCAAGTTTAATGAACATTTGACGCAGATTTGTTGCTCTAGTCACTCAGCCATTTAGAATGTGACGGCCACACAGCACACTTGCTCATTCACTGGCGTCTACCACCCCTGCTGACTAGTACAGTGAAGCTGTCATTGTTCACACATGTGCATTCCAGTCCCCTCTCCTTGGCTGCCAGGTTACATCCACGTCATGCAAACCATCCCCATTATAGTAACGATGGCTGGACTTTTTCTAGACAGACCTCATACATCAGAGGAGCAAAGGAGTTCTCACCTTATTGAAAGTGACAGAAACAAAATCGAAAAATGTAGAGAGACTATTGGGGTTTGAGGGAGAGCAGGAGGGGCTAATATAAGCAGACTTGGGGTCCTGTGCTTTGTCAGTCAAATGCTCAAATTTGGACTCCATCGACATTTCAAGCTTATCTCCCTCCACACTAGCCCTCTCCAATATTGTAGGTACAATGATGTGGTTACATTGCTCCATACTCCCCTACCTCGCTGTATGTAAAAGTACAGTCTCCTCTTCCTAGTGTTCTCTCCTGTCTGCCTCGCATTGCCAGGTTTAGCTAAAATACAACCAGGTTTTCCCCAGTGAGGAAAGATCCCGCCCCCCCCACACACACACACTGCCCTGAATTCCAGAGCTCTTCGTTTGCAAAGTGCAGAGTGCCCAGAGTTAATCCTGTTTAGCTTTAGTTATAGTTAATAGGCTTAGTGATTAACACAGGTAAAAAGCTGTTGTTCCAGGAACTGGAGCGCATGACTACACCTACCCTCACTCCAGGAAGCCTGAAAGCAATTCAGTCTTTGTGCCCTAGGAGGACTGCAAGTGATCAAGAGGTCATCTGTGAGCCATGGCGCTTCAGGGAGGGACTGCCCTCCAACCAGGACGCAGATCGTCACTGGTCAGCAAACGAAGGGATGTTAGGCTAGGAAAATCACGAGATTGCAATTTTTATCTGATTAACCTTTTTCCTGAATCCCAAACCCCTTACCTACCCTTTTCTTCTCCTTATAACAAGGTCAGCTTGAGATAAGATGTTAAGATGATTTCTAGAGCACGTAACCTGCCGTCTTCTCAGATGGCCAGCATCTGTATAAAGTGCCCATAGAGATTCAATCCTTGTCTCTACTTATTGGTTCTGGTAGTTACAGGGGGCACGAATGCCGGCTTTTCTGGTTTCACAACCGTGTGTGGCTTCACCTTCTGCAACATACAGCCCCTCAACACAGAGTCCAGGGTGGCTGACGGTATTTCCCAAAGATTTTTCATCACAACATCCCCTATCCAGGCTCTTCTAGAACTTCGTCACCACTCTCTGAAGACATAGAGTTGAATTCCCTTCCTTAG
This sequence comes from Phyllostomus discolor, assembly GCF_004126475.2. Taxonomy (NCBI): domain Eukaryota; kingdom Metazoa; phylum Chordata; class Mammalia; order Chiroptera; family Phyllostomidae; genus Phyllostomus; species Phyllostomus discolor. The sequence goes on along the minus strand of NC_040913.2, from coordinate 86,831,347 downwards.
ATCTGGGCAGGTCTGTGACTTCCGTGCTTTATTCTGCAAACCACTGGTGGCCGTGATAACCATTAATCCACGTTTTTGCTATAGTGTTTGTGAACTAACTAGCATCTGGAAGAGATCATCTAATGTCTTTAACATGCCCTTGACTCTGTCACTGCATCCCTATCATTGGTGATGCAATAGGACACTTCCTCTGTATTAAAGGGTCAAGGGTCTACACTGGAAACCTTATAATTTTATTAAACAATGTCACCCAATTAAATTTAATAAAAAACATTTTTTTAAATAAATGCTTTTTCGGTTGACTATGTCTATTGAGTCAGCAGTTACTGCTGAAATTTGCTTAATAGCCCTTCCAAAATTATACTTGCGGAATATAAAAATAAGTGGATTACTTAATTTCTATTGAAAACGCAGTGGACGAGACACTACAGGACTTCTTGGGCGTAGAGGCCGATGGGCTTCGGTCTTGGCTGCTGGTGCACTGGCGCCTGGAGCCCTGAGCTGCTGTGTTAGGAGTCCACCACCTGGGGCTGCCGTGCTGAGAGGAAGGCACACCCCACGGAGAGGCCCGGGGAGGGTGCCCCAGCCAACAGCACCCACCTTCAAACACTCCCAGGCCCAACACCAGGCATGTGCACAAAGGACTCTTCGACTGACTTTGTCCCCCATCTGCTGTATCACCCCAGGTGTCTAGACCCCCCTATATCACGGAACAGAGGCAGGGCCTTTCTGCTGCCCAAACTCCAAACCCACAGAACCCACGAGCATAATAAGGCGATTGTTTTAGGCCACTACATTTGGAGGGTAATTTCTTATGCAGCAATAGTAGCTGAGGCACCAGGGAGGAGTAGCCGGCATAGTTCCACTGAGTTTACTGCTTGGGAGTGTCCTGAGTCAGAGGAACGGTTATAGCCTCTATGGTGTCAGGTAAACTGACACCCTGAACAATTACAGGACAATTAGCGGCTTCCCCGGAGTCTCAGACACAGTGCTGGGGGAGAGAAAATCATGACAAAAATCAGTGCTCTGAGTTACGTCACTGGGGGCAAGAAAAATTACTGGGGGGCATTAAATCACTTTTCTAGGAGAGCAAATGAGCAGAATGCAGGCGCCCAGAGACCCCTGAAGGCGGTAGGCACAGCACCCTCTGCCCCAGTACCCTCCAGGGTGAACTGCCCGCTGGTGTGGGGCAGACCGGCTCCAGCCCTGGCGGGAGGGACCTGCGGGAAGAAGGCAACCAAGGAAGCTTCTCAGGCAGGTGAGGGGTTTCCAGGTGGTCTGAGGAAAGCTCTTTCTGGTGCCTCGCATACAGACGTTATTTTTCACGTCACATGGTGGGCCGCGCACACACACACACACACACACACACACACATGCACACACACGCACACACACACACACACACACACACCGCTCAGCTGACAGCAGCAGGACTTCCGGCGGCTGGATCAAGTACTTGTTGCTCGGAAGGGAAGGGAAGTGCCCGCTTCCGCTGAGCTTTGCTTTATGTGGCTGAAATGTGAGGAACTTGGCAGGCCTCCCAGTCTGAAGCCTCTGCCACCGGCCGATAAGGCGAGCAGAACAGTCCCCGCCGAAGCGACTGGAGCCACAGCGAGCTGTCCCTTCGCAAGACGCTTCCTTATATGGGGACGGGTTACGATGAAAAACAAAACACAGCAGATTCTGCGATAGTGTCTCGGCAGGGAGCAGTCATGCACAGACGTTGTTGAGACATTTAGGAATCCAGGCAATTATTACTTGGACTATTGTTTTCTTTGTTTAAAACATCTGAAGAATTTTGCCCAAGGCAGGGTGGAAATATAACATGTTTATATTTTCTTCCCCAATTAAATTAATTCATCAATAAATAATCACCGAGAAGGTAACTCCAAATATGTTCCTTCAGAGGAAGAAGTTCCAAGAAGGAACTTTTAATGATCTGTGAATAGATGTTTCCTTCTGTATTAGCTGGGGCTCATTTATTGTGTGTTACAAATTTGCTCAACATTCAAGGCTCCAGACTTGAATTTTAAATATCAGGCTTCTTCTGGTATTGAGGGGTGTAAACATGTTTCTGATGGTCGCTTTAAGGCATGGCGGTCTTATTTAGTGTCATCACCCATTAGGCACCCTCAGTGAGCTCGTCACTACATGGCAAAGTCTCCAGCATTCCTGGGCTGACGTTTGGAGAAAAGTCCGCCTCACCATGTTGTATTAGTTAAGACGGTGCTAGCTGCTATCAAACATAAACCCCCAAATCTCAGTGGCAAAAATACTGTTATTTATTTATATGAAGTACAAAATTTTGCTTGCGAAATTTATTTCCCACTCGTGCGGTGTCCCAGTGGCACAAGGCAAGGGAAGGCAGAGCTCCACTCTATATAATCCCGGGGAGACCCCAGCTGCAAGGGGCAGCGCCATCCTCAACGCAGGATGAGTTGCCCTACGAGAGAGAGAGCAAAGGATCCTGTTGGCCAGGCCTGGAAGTGTCTCCATCGATTCGCCCACAGTCCCATGGCCAGAACTCAGACACAGCCCAAGTTAGATGCACGTATTTCTGGGAAATGCCATCGCTGGCTGAACATCGATTTCCAGCAACACAAACAAGCATAGCTCTTCGGTGAAAAACCAACCCTTCTACCACACAGCTCGTTTACACTGTGGGTTCTGCCCATCGCCCGGCCTATGGCCAGGGCCGAGGGTCAAGCCCAGTCCCACCAAGACCCAAAAGACTCACGCTCTGCTCTCTTAGTCTGCATTACATTTAGCCTGGAACAGTGCTACGGGGCTGAGGGACAGTCCTTCCCGGGAACACAAATGGATGAAGCTCTGCCGGCCCAGCTCACAATCCTGCACGGGAGCTCGGTGGCCTTCCACGTTTCCAGGGGTCCTTCACCCCAGGAGCCACCAAATGGGGAGGACCTCGGGAAAGAGGAGAGGGTTCCTCTGGTCCTCTGTGGTAGGTGGGCACCCCCACCTACCCAACTTTGGGAAGCCGGGACCAGGCATAAGAAGATTTGCTGTGGGGCTAGGTCCTGGCTAGGATCTCACTTTGTAACAGACCCTAACTGTCCCGGTTCTTCTGCGAGCACCTACTGCTGACCGCACGCCCAGGGCAGCCAGGCCTGTGCGGAGATGGATCACTGATGTAACAGGCTGGCCTCCTCTGAGGCCCCATCACTTTCCTGGTGAGGCAACCTAGCTTGTTTTTAAGGACGGCAATGCAAGTTATCATTTGCTGTTATCCCATCAGACTAGGCAATGTGCGAAGTGCAGTACAACTTTCTCTCTGTACTAGTCACAATGGTTCTGCTGGATAGAAACCGGGTTTTCCGTTTAAACGGAGGTACCTCAACCAGGTTAAGTAGCTCGGTCCTTATTTTTTAAGTTGAGCAGAAATAGGATTATTTTTCCTTTAAGTAGCTCATTCAAAGTAAATGATGAGTGGCTGAGCGGAGATTCAAGTTTGGCCCAATGGGACTCCCAAGTCTGCTCCCCACCCACCACACCACCTGACGAGTGCCCCGCCTCCCTCACCACTGCCCCACGGGGCGCTTTCCACCAGCTTCCAGGAGCAAACGCTCAGCGCACAGAAGGAAACCCCAGCCCACGCACTCCTCCCTGGCCAGACTCACCCAGATGTGTGTTCTCAGCCTGCTCGGGGCCCACCCGATGCCCCCCACATGCAGAAAGCTTGGAGAAAATGTATTCATTGGAAAGTGAGATTTCACATGCGTAACTGTGCACGGCGATAGCATAGGGTCAGTGGCCGTACCCGTGTCAAGGCGGGGCCGCAGAGACACACGTGTTACAGATTCATCATCACACAGGGCTGACTTCCTTTGCCCAGTGCTCTTCACAGTCCGCAGGGAGGAATCCCTTCTCTACCCCCAGAGATGTCGCAAAGGCAACACCGGCTCAGAGCGTGGCCAGCTGATCACCAAGACAGCCTGTGGGCCAAGCCACAGAACATTTTATTTATTTATTTATTTTCATTGCTTTTAGAGAGAGAGGAAAGGGGGGGGAGAGAGAGAGGTAGAAAGAGAGAGAGAGAGAGAAGGAGAGAGGGAGAGACATCAATACGAGAGAGAAACTGGATAGGTGTCCCCCTCCCACACCCACCCTGACCGGGGACCGAACCCACGACCTTCTGGTGTACAAGACACTGCTCCAACCAATTGATCCACATGAGGCAGGGCACCACAGAGCATTTTAAACGAGAGTTACTAAAGCCAAGATTCCATAGGACTTAGTATCACCTTCTTGAATAAAACATTTTTTGTGTGCCTCTGTGGAGACTTGAAGCAAAGGCACAGCAATCTGGCGTTGGAGATCGTGACCAAGAAAAGAACACCGCATGCCCCCTTAGAGACACTGTTAACACAGCGTCTTTGCTCGCTGGCGCACTGAAGAAGTCCAGGCACTGCGCCGGATGTTGCGCACACGCTGTGTCACTCAGCCTCTCTGACGTCCCTACCAAGGCCGTAGCAGTCTCACTTCTCTTTCGCAGAAGAAAGCAAGGACATGGTGAGAGTCGGATTCAGTGCGTCACCAATGACAGCGGGAGAGCCTGAGCCCGGATTTGCCTGGCTCTCTCTGGAGCCCGCGGGCTTGCCTGCCGACCAGCCCACACAGAGACTCAGCTGAGTGCGAGGAGAGGCAGCCAGAAGCATTTCCGGCCCGGAGAGCAAGGCCGTGCAGTGCTGCGTGGCACTGCTGTTGTGCAATTTTCAGGGACGGGACACAGTGTTCTGAGGTTGCACAAGGAATGTAAACAAGACAAATGAAATCTCTCAGAATCGGTGCTAATCCCTTGCTGAAGCTGGATTCCAGAAAGAGCATGTGTGTTCCATTTGATGAGGGAGCTTGGTTGGCTCCCAAATGCTCAAAAAAGTGTTGAGAGCAGCAACTGAGTTTTGCAAGTGTCTGTGCACGGAAGGCAGTTTATTTCTTCCTTAAGCCAACAGTTCCTTTGCTTCTGTCGAGTCTCAAAGGCTTGTTGAGCTATTTGAAAATTTCGAGGAAGACTAGAACTGGCCTTTATAAGGAGAGCCCCAAAGCTGACTTTTGTTGATGAAAGCATTTTCACTAGGTTTGCTAGCCTGGCCTTGCTTGGTCATTCCCAGCACATTGCAATGCCATCTATTTAAGATTGTGAGCCCTCGTGGGGGCAGCAATAGGATGGGGTCCTGTGCAGGGCCCCTGCCAGCATGTCCCCCCACACGTAATAAATAAGTAGATCAAGGTCCTGTCCCTCTGGAAGTGTTTCAACTGCTTCAGATGAAAATGCTCATGTAAAAAACTCATGTATATATACCCTGGCTGGCGTAGCTCAGTGGATTGAGTGCAGGCTGAAAACCAAAACATCGCAGGTTCGATTCCCAGTCAGGGCACATGCCTGAGTTGCAAGCCACGGCCCCCAGCAACCAGACATTGATGTTTCTCTCTCTCTCTCTTTCTCCTTCCCTTCCCTCTCTAAAAATAAATAAATAAATAAAATCTTAAAAAAAGAAAGACCCTTAAAAAAGATGTAATTCTATTAAAAAAACAAAAAACACACAAAAAAACTCATGTATACTTTACCACGTTTTTACCTGTAACTGAGGCTTTAGGTAGACATGGCGGGTACAGACAAGGTGAGCCCTATGTTTATGATTTCATCCCGACAGCACCTGCGAGTCTCTGGGGACAGCACTCTCACGTCCACGGTGCCCACAAGGACACTGAAAGTCAGAGAGGTTAGAGGTTTTTCTCAAGAACCCAGAGGAGCTGAGCCCAGATGCAAACCCAGGTCTCTCTGCTCCCAAAGACAGGCTCTTGTCGTGTCTCTGAATAACAGACTGAAGTGTTCTGGCACAATCACACGGCTCCTCGTCTGAGAGGCCACGGGACCTCGGCATCTCTTCGCACTTCCTGGTCCTCTGAGGCATCGTAAGAATCTTGGAGAACAGTAAGTAGGTGATTCTTTTTTTTTTTTTATTCACTTTTAGACAGAGAGGGGGTGGGGAGAAACAGAGAAACATCAATGTGCAGTTGCTGGAGGTTATGGCCTGCAACCCAAGCATGTACCCTGGCTGGGAATCGAACCTGGGACACTTTGGTTCGCAGCCCGCGCTCAATCCACTGAGCTACGCCAGCCAGGGCGAGTAGGTGATTCTTATAGGTACCTGTAGATAGTTTGTTTTTTTTTTTTTACATGCATGGTCCTTTCTTACTCACATACCAAACTCCCCAAAGTCTACTATCCATTCTGTGAAGTAACGCACAGTTTCATCAGTCCGAAAGTCACTTAAGTGGAGCCCCAAGAATTTGCCCATAGTTTCCTACACACTGTGGAAGTTTGAGCTTTTATTAGGGTCCCGTGACACTTCTGTTATCTGGACATATGACTTCAAGACCGGACCACTCGGCCCCGCTGAGCCTGCCAGTCTCATTCACGGGCCTTCATCCCAGCTGGGGCGAAGGGAAGCCAGCATCTGGGCCGGGCCACGCTCAGGATCCTAGCGGGCCTTCCTGCAGTCTGACCTTCCGCTCTCGACAGATTTTGATCATCCCAGAGACCACAGACTTGGAAATGACGCCACAAAATCCTAATCCCTGGTTATTTCTGAAAATGTTCAATAAAACTGACTTCTGATGTTTGCAACTCCCAAGAGACCCTGTTGTCCGTATTCCTTTGTCATGGATGCACAGACAGTTTAAAGACGGGAGCCCTCCCCTCATCCATCACCCAGGGTAGCTGTTGTTTCCACAGGCTCTGTCAAGTCCAGGAACTCAGAGCCAGCGTCTCCCGCTTCATTATCTCTGCACCTACGTGCGGTCCCCTTCTCCCAGCTGGACACTGACCAGGCACAGCTTCTTTCTGAGGAGTGTGGCCTCCCCCCAAATGACAGCTCACTGCTGCTCTGAGCGTCAAAGAGCCAAACCCAAAGCAAGCCCTCGACAAGGTTTGCCTCGGCTACAGCTGGAAAGAAGAATAGGTAAGGGGCCCAGCCTCCTCTTACCAGTCAGGTGTTCAGTGGGGGAAGTAGAGGAGGAAGTCACAGGAGTTCCGGACAGGTGTGGGCAGATGAACGAGGAGAAAGACAGAAGTGGGTTCAGGTTTTGTGAGATCCCGAAGTTGATATAATTTGGGGTGCCCCCTTGAAGAAAAAAATGCAGCATTATAAATATAAAAATAGGGATGAATGTCAATAGAGTGAGAAAAGAATAAAAAATGAGATATGAATTTAAAACTGACAGGTAACACAGACATCAAGAAGTCCAGAAAATTAAGATTTTTCACTGCTGAAAATACCCCTACCATACTTCCAAAAGACTTTTATTAGCTCCCTATTTTTCATTATTTTATAGAAAGAATACACATACATGGCAGCCTTTTCTCCAGATGGTTGGAAAGTTCCTTCCCACTTTATAAGTTGTTGATAACATCTTATCAGTGTTCAGGATTGCTTTCAAGTTTGGGGAGACCTTTGCGGTCTCCCGTTCACAGAGGAGCCGTGACAGGTGTAGTCACTGTGCTTAGTACCACCTCGGGTTGGGGGTCAGGAATGCGGGAAGTCAGACAAATTCTATTCCGTGCAAATTCTATATCAAAAATAATACATACATATTACATATATAGAATTCTGATTATATAGAACTGATGCACTATATATACAAAATATATGTATAGTGAACTTACAGTGAAATACTCCTCATTTCCAAGGTCATTCCCAGCGGGGAGAGCTAGCCTTTGAGGAAGTGTCCGTGAGAACGTCATCCTCTATTTAACAGTTTTGTGCATGGAGGACTGGAAGAGTTTCCCGCAGCCTAGAGTCCGGCCCCACACACTTCGGTCATTGTTTCTCCCCTGCCCCCCACGCACTCTCGTGTGGGCGCCACCGGTTCCCCGACACCCCACACTCGTGTCCCCACGCTGGGGTGAATCTGCCCAGAGGGCCGGGAGAGTATTCTTGGAAGCCATTCCTCATCAGGAAAGTTAATAATAACCACAGGGGATTCGGTTTGAAAGCCACGCGAATATGCCCCATTTAACCCAAACTAAATATATCTCCAACTCAGACTCCACTAAAGCAAAAGCAAACACCACCCAGGGCCACTCCCGAGACCGACACAAGACAAACAGAAACAGGGAGAAGTCAGACTGGAAACAACCAGCTGTCTTAACGTGCAGCTTAATGTCTTACTTTCACAGATTTTATAAACGTAGGACCTTTGGACCGATTCTGAGCTTCCTTGTGGGGACTTAGAAGAGGCCCAAGGTAGCCCAGGGCTGTGGGGCTTACGCTTCAAGAACTTCTTGGTGCATCGCCCCGGGCAGTTACATTGCAAGGAACACGGCAGAGGCAGAGCAGGGCGTGGAGAGGGCTCCGTGTGACCTGTGGTCCTCCGTCCTCCGCACTGTGGGGCACTGCCTCCCCCCCACAACTCTGGGACTCACAGACCCCCTGAGGAAGAAAAGACGGAGGGGAGCACCCTCAAATTCAGTGCATCCAAAGGAGGCCCAGTCGAAACCTTCATTGTGCCATCAAGTGGACAGAGGGCTGGACAGAGCGATCATGTTGAATTGCAGGAAAAATAAAAGCCACTTTTTGCCGAGAGAGCTGTAACCCGTTGTAAAGTGTAACCCCAAACTCCTGTCTACCGAGAACCTCGGAATGTGACTTTGAAAATAGAGACTTTGTGGATGTAATTTTAGTTAAGGGTCTTCAGATAAAATCACCCTGATTTTAGGATATGCCCTCAATCCTGCGGCAGATGCCCTTATGAGAGGGGCAGACCCCAGGAGACACACACAGAGGCGGCCACAGGAAGACGGAGGCAGAGACTGAAGTGACGCAGGCACACACCCAGGAACCCCTGGGGCCACCACGAACTGGAAGAGGCAAGGACGGACTCTCCCCCCAGCCTCCAGAAGGAAGCACCGCCCTGGCGACCCCGGGATCATGGACTCTTCGCCTCCAGCTGGGCCTGGGGCACCGGTGAGCGGTGAGCACTCACCCTGGTGCGCCAGCCGCAGGCTAGTCGGGCTACTTACGAGGTTGCTCAGGGCTCCAAGGATTCCTAGCCAACGAGGTAGGACCGGAGGAATGGCCTTTTGTGACCTGGCCTTGGAAGTCATATGGCATCACTTCCATCATTCTCTAACGGTCAAAGCGGTCACAGGCCCAGCCACAGTGCAGGGCAGAGGACACAGACCCAGCCCTGGACGGGAAGGGTACCAGAGAACCTGTGTCCGCGGTGTGCACCTGCCATGGAGTGGCCTTCTTTCACCCTTAAACCCACGCAGGACCCAGGGGACAGCTCGGGCTCTGTGTGAGGAGCTGCAGAGCAGCCTCCTCTGGCTCAGCCCTTGACGCTCCGTTGAGACAGACCGCGGCGATGGCACATGAGTGACTTAGAGCACCGTTTCGCCGAACTCTCTGGGAAGCGTCTGTCCCAAAGGTCCGTCGGCAGACCTGCATCCCTAGCTTCTCAAAACCAGACTCCGGCAAGTAGGTTGACATCGCCTTTTCGTGTGATGATCACGTAGCCTCTTACGGGGGTGGATGGGGTTCTCCTGAAGGTCATAACGTTCCAACTGTCTATCATCCAGGCAAGAGATCGTTTCTGGGACAGGAAATAAGGACCCTGAACTGGGGCGAAAGATACACCGCCTTCCTCTCTGGAGCCACGGCCTCGTCTGGTGCTGCGTCTGAGGAGGGAAGGGCCCGCGTGTTTCTGGCAGTGGGTGTGGGCTGTCCCTGGCCACAGGCGAGCAAGCCCTGGTGGTGACAACAAGGAGGCGGCGTGGTGCGAAAACCCGGGGCAGCTCTGAGTCTGTGCAGTGTTTGTAAATGATTTCCCAGGAATATCTGTATCTAGGCTTATAGCTACATCCCTGTCTACACCTATGTCTAGGTCTGGTTTCATGTTTCTTCCTCTATCCTTGAACCTCAAGTAAACCCTGTCGTTTCGCAATCTCCTTGGGAGCTGCCGGGGTGAAACCCTAACCTGGCCCCTGGAAGCGGAGGGCAGGGAGAGACCAAGCAAACAGCCAAGCCCTTCGGCTGGGCCGGTGGCAGGTTTCGTAAACAAGGAAACTCACCCAGGAGGCTCGCCCCGGACGAGCAGGTTCCCACACCCGCCCGCCAGCATCTCACAAGTTCATACGGCGGAGGCTTTCACCAAGGTCAGTCACATCCAGTGGAGGCCTGGCCTGGGGTTGGTCACGCACCCAGGCCAGATGGTTTCACCAGCACATGAAGGTCACAAGGCCATGTCCTTGGGCAGCATCTAGTGCGGGGAAGGCAAGCAGAGCATGCGTTCCAAACACAGGGGGACCAGTGGGGACTTTCTGATCACCCGGCTCCAGGTCAGAGGTCAGAGCAGGGGTCACAGTCTCTGGAAGACCTTCCCCAGCACTAAACATCATACTGTGGTCTCAGCCCTGCCGGGGGGAACTGAGGAAAATCCAAGCCCGTGCAGTCAGAGAGCGGAAGCCCCTCCCTCAGGCTGGTGGGGGGAGGGGTCTCTGGCGAAGGCCAGGTGCACCCTGTGGAGACGTGATCCGCAGGAGGGTCACCAGCAGCGTGGCCAGAAGGTCGAGGTGGAAGGGCCTGAGAGACCTACCTCTGAATTCGAGTCAGATGAAACCTTGGGAAACAGCCACCAGTAGCCAGCAAACCCTTGTGTCGGCAGTCAGTAGCCTACAATAGTCCAGGAGGGGCCGACCCCTTGTTCGCTGCAGGTCAGAGGGCAAAATGGCAGCGCAGCTTTCGGAAATGGGGTGGCAGTGTTTTTGCACAACGAGGTCAAAGACAACATACTGAGTTGCCTTAGTCAGCTCGGACTGCCATAACAAAATACCACTGCGCTCAAACAACAGATGCTTATTTTTCTCACGGCTCTGGAGGCTGGAAGTCCAAGGTCAAGGTGCCGGCAGGTCTGGTTTCTGGTGAGGGCTCTCTTCCTGCTTGCAGGCGGCCACCTCCTCTCTGCCCTCAGTCCAGCCTATAACACACACCCACCCGATACCCAGTCATCCCACCCCTAAATACCTACCCGAGCGAGCGCCACACAAAACTAGCACATAGATGCTTCAAGTACTTTATGCATCATCACCCCAAACTGGAAACAACCTACATGTCCTTGGAAGAGGACCAGACTCTGTCACCCCGAAATATGCCGCGTTGGTATAAGGATTCTTTTGAGCTGAAGTCAACTGAGAATCCGCAGGTGAGGGAAGGCATCTCCCCAGAGCTCCCCTTACCCGACTCAGAGCAGACACTTCTGAGAAGGCAGGACAGCCATGAATTCTCTCGCCTCACGAGCTTTGTGACCACGCAGAAGATGGAAAGTTGGCGCCAACGTGGGCCCGTGCTGACGCTCTTTCCTCAGGAACGCTTGCCTTCCGTCCACTCCCCTGTGCACGAGCCTTCCCATCATCATGCACCGCCCCTGGAAGCTCAAACCCCTCTTCTTTCGTCTTACCACTTCAGCACTGTTTTATGGCCCTTTTCCTGAAATGGTAGACACGCCTCCTGGTCTGACAGCCTTTTGGAGGGTTTTGGTTTCTGGGAGGGTCTCTCTCTCGTGCATGTGAAGTAAGCCTTGCTTTGCTGTTCAGGTGTCTTTTATCAGTTCCGTTTCCGGGGCTTCCGAGACTTGAACCAAGGAGGGCAGAGGAAAAGGGGTTCTTTCCTCCCCGACCGCTTCCACGGATGCATGGGTGAGCAAGCTGGGACCCGTCCACATGATGGAGTATTGCTCACAGCACAGAAAAGGGTGAACTACTGACGCATGACTGAATGACGTGGTTGAGTATCAAGTCTGTCAGGTGGAGAGAAAAAAGCCAGACACAAAAGGCTGTGCATTGTACAAAACCATTCACATGACCTCCTGGAGTAGCAAGCTGATAAGCAGCCACCAACGTCTGGGAGGCGGGGAGGGGACGACTCCACCGAGGCAGGAAGGAAGTTTCCGGAGTGCAGGATGTATATTTTTACGTCGTGGTTGCGCTGGGGGCTATGCATTTGTCAGAACTGGATTGAATGCATTTAAGACATTAATTTGGCCGCATGTAAGCAATATCTCCTCATTGTTTCGCATGAGGACGAAAGAAGAAAATGACCCAGAATGCACGCCACACAATTGTTAAAAATGGAAAAGGCCCATTCTCGCTGCCACGACGACGGTCACATCCCACAGAAGGCAGTTTGCAAACGGGGGCTGCGACCAGGGATGAAGCCTTCGGACAGTCACACCGGGAGTCTTCCTTTACTTCCTCGTCCCAACACTTGGCGGACGCCTGCCGTGGGCGCTGTTCTGGATGCTGGGGCGTGTAAAGGCGAACTAAAAATAAGAGACCGGATTCTTCCTGCGGAAAGGAAGGGAAGGGACTGTCCCCTTCTCCCTGTTCTTTCAGAATTTCTTTCTCTGTCCTCTTCAGATGTGGGTAAATCCTTCTAATGGTCAAATAAGTCTGTTGCCAGTGCCTCTTTGAAATGTAACCATGGGAGAAGAGAATGCCGTATCTCCCGGTCACCCGACTCAGACCGCAGACCCCTAGCTTATTTCGTAATCAGAGACTGAATACTCTTCCAGATCACTTCGGGCACCTGCGTTATCCACAGCTTTACGGGGTCACACTGCTTGCCTGTCATGTTTGAGAACGTGGCCACTTGCGTACCCTTAATATTGACAATGTCACTGGAAGGCGTCTTGCAGAATCCTCTTTGGCTAAACTTGCAATTGGGCTTTTCCTTTGTGTTGAAGTATTAAGCAGCTCCTATTGAAAGTCACTAGAAACATTTGATCAGCTTGGGAGCCTGCAGGGGTTTTTTATGGTGTGTGAAGTGGCCACACCCATTTCCCCTGGCTTTGAGAACTTTGTAGTTTATTCTGTGTGATGAGGTGGCTCGCAAGGCCTGGCATCGGCCGGGCAGCTTATGGGCACACGGCGACTCCTGTTGCAGCACCGTACAGCCGTGCTGTCTTTGCGAAGGCATTTTCAGTGGCCGTCAGGGTCAGAGGTTAACAGTGTGTGGAGCCACCGACACAGATAATGACACAGAAGTGGCTAAGAAGGTGACAAGAGGCTCCTAGGCTGGCCACGTTTGCGGCACCTTGCTCCTCTGCCCAGTGGCCGGCACTGCAGTTCCTAATTTCATACATGTCACCACGTGAAGAAACAAAGTGACTCTTCAGCCAGAGGAAATCCGGCAGTTTCCAAAAATCACAAGGCCTGGAGAACTCCACTTCGCCCCCAGAGCTGGAGCAGGTCGACCCGCTAACGAGTCGAGCCGACCTCTGCCCTTCCTGCCACCCCAGCTCCGCCCTCCCGAAACAACCCTGGAGAGCACAGAGTTCAAGTCCCAGCCGGGGAGAAAACCAATCTGAAAAGGAAGAAGAAGACAATAGCTTTGCTGCAAGTTCCTGCCTGAGCGACCCCGAGGCTAATCTCTTCCAGGTCAGACCTCGCTTCCTGAAGGCTCCTCAGCAAATGTGCGTGTTGTCGGTGGGGACTGTACAGGCTCCTGCTCCAGGGCCTTTAACCTCCTGGGAACGTGCATGGACACATAGCTGTCGTGAAACACCCCTCACGGCTGATGCAGGAACTAAACACTAATCCCATAGAAGTGTTTTGCAGTTTTGATTGTTCTCATGTGTGTGTGTGTCTTCTTGCTTCGGGTGTTTGTTTTGTTTCTTTCTTTCTCACAAAGTTATGAAGCAAAGCACCTTTGGATCGCGGTGACACATTCTCACGCAGCAAAGCCCCTCCCTTCCTGTTTTGTCGGGCTGCCTCTGACAACATTCCCAGCTTTAGAACAAAGAGTGCGTCCCCAGCCTGTAAAGAGGTGACAAGAACTGACCCAGGAGGGCAGAGCCAAACCAGGCCAAGGCGCTCAGGTCCACACGGAATTTCCGCGAAGCTCTGGAAGGAAAAGTCGCCTGGTGGGCATTCAGTGCCTGTTTCAGCGAGGGCCAGCCCCAGGTGGGGGCAAGTGAACCCCGAGTGTGTGTCTGTAGCCGCTGCCCCCACTGGCATGCACAGCGCTGCCCACCCAGGAGCTGGAGGACCCGCAAACAGGGCCCCGGCCCTCTGCTCCCCCACCCTCACCCCTCACCCCTCACTCCTGTGCCAGACAGCAAAGGGCAACTAGAAACCCTTCCCTCTCACTTCCGGCCATGGAATCCTCCACTTCTACCCCCTCACTCATCATGCAAACTTTCAGATATTGTACATCTTGCTCTTTCAAGTTGATTTTTGGGGAAAAGTCTCATTTTCCATCCCCAACTACCTCTGCATGGTACCCTTGGAGGACTGGCTTTTCCCAGCCCCTGGAAGGACCTGGGCCACCACTGTTGAAAAGGAAAAGAATTCACTTAAAAGAAAGACCTTTGATCTAGATAAAAAATCATCACGGCTCCCCAGGGATAGGTGGATGATGTAAATGCATCCTTTGCCGCTGCTTAGGTTAACTAGCATAATCTGAACAGAACCACTAACTTCTGAGACAGACATCGGTACTTCTTTTGCAGATTTTGTCCGCAAGTTTTCTTGTGGTCCGTGGTACCACCCCTGCCCCTTGCTGGATAATAAATGTCTACAGACACTTGGTGCGACTTACATCTTCATCATCCCCTTCCTTGAGGAGCAAAGAGAGAGTAATACATTCTACATTAAGCAAGCACTTTTTAAAAAACCATGTTGCCCAAGTAAGTGGCTGTGGATTTAGACCATCTGATAAGTGGCGATGGCTGCAGCAAGAGCATCGAGGTACTCTGTGGATGTTCTGCGGAAGGCGTGAATGCTCAGCGTTTGTCCTCTGCACTTATTTCAAGTGCAGCTAACCTCTGATTTCCCACGTTTCCTGCTGACCTCGCCACGGGGCTGGTGACGGTGTTGTGGTGTTGTCCACGTCCCAGCCCACCCAGCACCACTGGAGGGCATGCCTCGTGGCAGGCGGAAGCAGTAGCAAGTCCCTCCCCCGAGGCGGAGAGGCTCCTGCTATCTCTAGACACCGGCGCCTGAAAGGTCATTGTACTCTAAGCAACCCACGCACCGTCCTGAAAAAGGGGATGATTGTTATGCTGCGTCTGGAGAGGGTCGGGGGTACACACACAGTCAAGGGAGAACTGTTTTCACTGCACGTGCGCCTCCCACTTGGAATCGGACCAAGGGGATCCCACAGTGAGAGCAGGGATGTACCGAACTTATTTTGGATAGTTAACGTGACCATAAACAAGAAGGTGTGGCTGATTTTTTAAAATGACGCATGTGCATTATAATTGAAAAGAAGATATTAGGGCAAAGTATTGAATACATACGCATAACTTCTACTTTATCTATTAAACTGTTCAGAACATGTATCTTTATTTCCTCTCCTTCGGACCGGCCAAGCCGAGCGTGGCGTGAAGTCCCCTGTGACTGCTGTGTTTCCATCCACTTCTGTTCTCATCTCGCGTCCCTTCTGCCTGACATTGGTGGTTGCTGCGTTAGCTGGTCCATAAATGTTTATGACTGACCTTGATCGTGAATTGTGGTTTTCAGCCTCACATATTTTGTCTCATTTACAGCTTTTTGGCCTGAACTCACTTTATTTGTGATCCAGCAATCACTACCTGGCCTCTATTGTTGTTATTTTTCTAGGGTATCTTTGCCCGTTTCTTTATTTTTGGTCTTTTGAATCACTGTGTTGTTGGTGTGTCCATTAAATACACCGTGGGGGTCAAGGTTAGCCTCGTAAGCCAATTTCAGAATTGGCTCATGTGTCAGTATCGCCAGAAAAGAGAAGAAACAGCAAAATCCACTCCATTTATTGCTATGACTCATATGTTTAGTCTCAAGACTGTCACGTTATTTTCTGCCGCAGTTACTGCCCGTGTTGTGTTATTTTTCCTTTTGAGAGAGAGGAGCATCAATAGGTTCCCTGCTGTGAGTGCCCGAACAGGGGATCAAACCTGCAACCTCAGTACACACCCCAACGGGCAATCAAACCCGAGATCCCCTGGCGTACGGGACGAGGTTCCAACCAACCGAGCCACCCGGCCAGGGCTGCATAGAGTATTTTTCTTTATTTGGCATCGTTCCTTTGCTGTTCATTATTTCACTTCTTCTGGCATTTCAGAATGTGTGTGTGTGTGTTCCAGTGGCTGCCTTTGTATTCATCCCGTTTACAGGGCCCTTCCTCTCCCTTATTTCTCACGGAGGCTGTGCTCTCTGGGGTGTCCGCTCACACTCTTCCCCTTCACCGCTGAGCCGTGCAACTGTCAGTGTTACTATCCTAGCTTCTGTTTCTCTCCCTTCCCCCTCTCTTTCGGTGGTACGATTTTTACTTTTCTAGAACGTATACGATATAGGTACTACAATTCATGTCCTCGCCCTTGTTTGAGACTAAAGCTCTACAATGAATATATACTTATGTAATGAAATATTATATGTATATATAAGTGTGGAACATAATGGCATGATTGTGTAATACACAATATATATAATATAATAAAAACAATCATGGGATAATATGCTTCAAAAATTGCCTCATAAAATGCATTTCCACCGCCAGTCTTTTTGCTGAAGTTCCTCCAGTTATCACGTGGTCAGAGAAAGTTCATCCCCGGAAGAGCCCTACTGGACATGTGCACGGTATCCCCTGAGTCACTGCACGTTGAAATTGTTGTCTTTAACCTTGGTCCTTGAAGGACAGCGTGGCTGGAGAGAATATCTCTGGCCCACGTTCTGGCTCTTAAGTCCCTTCAGAATGCGGCCCCATTACCAACCAGGTTTATAAGTGGGCTCCTGAGAAATCCGATGCTTGTTTGACATTCTTGCCCTTGTAAGTACTTTGACCTTACAGTTGGAGACCCTGTGGTGCATTCAGTAGCGGTCCCCCAAAAGGCACGTCCATGCCTAAGTCCCTGCAACATGTGAATGTTACCTCATTTGGAAAAAGGGTCTTTGCAGATGTAACTCCGTTAAGAATATTCCCATTAGATCATCCTGGATGGTCCGGGTGGTCCACTAATTCAGCAACAAGCCTTCCTGTGAGAGACAGACACAGGAGGGTAGATCTGAGGCAGACGGCGGATGGTGACGTGGAGGAGAAGCCGTGCAAAGACAGAGGCAGAGACCGGAGGGATGTCGCCACCACCCAGGAGGACCAGGGCCCCCCCCGAGCCTGGGAGAGACAAGCAAGGGTGTGCCCTTGGAGCACCCTTCAGAGGAAATGTGCCCCCTGTTCACGCCTTGGTTGTGAACTTCTGGCCTCGGGAACTGTAAAAACATCAATTTACATTGTTTCAAGCCACCAAGTTTACAGTAGACTCTTACAGCAGGCCTAGGGAATGAATACAGGCCCTGAAGATTGTGTGTGTGTGTGTGTGTCTGTGTGTCTGTCTTTACATCTGACAGTTTATAGGAACGATGTCTCAAAGTCGTTTTTATAGATACAATTTCCTAGGGGGCCTTTTCCACATTTACATTTTCTCTTATGTCTGCAGAGTGTTCTGGAGAGCTGAACCCAGGATTATTTGCCTTGAAAGGCCTAGCCTCTTTCCCCTCCCCTGGAGCGTACAGGAGTGTACGGGCTTCAGTCTCGGGATGCTCTAACAAGCCTAGAACCACGGTTCCTGGACGGTCTCGCGGCGGGGCTTCCAGCTGTGGATGAGGTGCAGCGAGTTGCTTGCTCTTGCTGAGACTGGGCGTGAGGACTGAAGCCAAAGCCGCCTTCCCGCTGATCTGGCTGAGACCTGCGGCAGCCCTGATGGCGGAGACACTGGGACCTTCTGGATCCGTGTCTCAGTCAATGCTCGGTCAGTCATGTAACGGGTGTCGAGGGACCGGTTAGGGCGGGGACGACGGGGACTTCCTGATTCCGATTCCAGCGAAGCCGCGTGTTCCCACCGCCTGCCCCTCGGCGGCGGCCTCCTGACGTCTCACCTCCACGGAGGGGCCGCCGAGGCGAGGGCCTCTCTCGCCGGCTCAGTGCTGTAAACACCAGCCTCCCTGCGTGCAGGGCCTCCTGCCTAAAATAGCTAGCGCGGTTTCTATTTCCTGCAACTGAACCCTGCTGATACACACGGTTTTCCTCTTTCCCACTAACTGCTGGTCTTTGCAACCGCCAGCCCTCTAATTGGTCCTTCAGGTTCTGAAATGAAGGCTTTGCATGTCTCTGTGGCTCCCGATCTGCCTTCTCCAGCGTCGCTTCTCTCTGTACCCCTTACTGTCGCTGAAACAACATTCATTGGCTGAACGTCCATCTCTGCTAGAACTTAAGCTCCACGAGAACCAGGACTGTATGCTGTTCACTTCTGGAAAGCTCTTTAATGCTTAGGACAGTTCCGGCAAATGGAAGGAACTCAGTAAGCAGAGGTGAATGAATACATCGCTTTTCTAAACAGAATCCCGCTGTTCAATTAACGTATCAGTAATAGACTCATCAGTAATAGGCCCTTCATAATGCCTCCTCGTGAAACTGTCACCTAGGTTTAGAAAGTCCCCAAAGAACACAGAACGATGTTTGTTCTCTGAAACTTGGCACTGCGTGCAGGGTGGCCAACCACTCCTTGTTTGCCGGAGACTTTCCCAGTTCTAGCGCCGCAGTCCCATGTCCCAGGGACAACCCCCTCAGTCCTGGGCAAAGCAAGATGACGGTTCCCCCCAATTAAACCTATGAGGTGCGCAAGCAAGGCATTTGGAAGTGCATTACTTGAAATGCATCTAGCAAATAGAAGTTTGCAAACAGGAGTCTTCGGTCAGCCTGTGATTCCCTTCCCACATCACAGCCAAGTTGCAAACGACCCCTGAAGCCATCAGGCGAAATTTGAGCTACGGCTCTGGGCTGCATTTTACATTGTTCCTAAAATCTCCATCTGCCTACACCCCGATTATGTCAGGGCTCAGCCTGAAATCTCCCCTGCATTTCATAATTACACTAAAAACATAGTACACGAGCTCCCCAGGGGAAAGGCTGCAGTTTAAGTGCATAATCTCGTTGGAAGACAGAAGAGCAAACTTTTGTAGCGTTCACTCACATCAATATTAATTCTAGGAATAAATAAAGCCGCAGCCACCAGTAACCATAAGGAACTCACCCCCTGTCGCTGCTAACATTATCCTGAAATTTTAGGCAGTGTGTTCGGGTGTAATTTGTGGATTTGAAATGTCCGTGCCTTTGAGCTGGTGCATTAGAGAGAATTTGTAGTCTGAGGATTCTCAGATCCTAGACCCAAACTTCTGGAAGATGGGAGGGATGTCACGGTACTCTCTTTCCTGATGATTCACGTGATGGATGTTTGGGTACTTAGATTTCAACATGCTCTTCTCAACCAAAACTGAAACTTAAGAGATGCTGTCACCCTGGAAACTTTTTTGCACCTGCAGAAAACAGTCATGTTACTAAAATGAACTATTTTTGCCGCACAGGCGGTTGCCTGGGATGGGGGCGCCCCTCCAACCATGCGTGTAAGGGGTTAACAGACCGGCGTTGCACAACCCAGCACAAGGCATTCCACAGAGCCGGCGGTCTCTGTCTGAACACGTTTATGAAGCAGACACAGAGAGACTGACCGGTCCTCCCACCGGCAGCTTGCCCGGAGGACAGGAGGAGCACCCACAGCTTCTCTCCTTAAGAAACTGGTCACAGGCTCCAGAAAACACTCTTTTCAGACCGTGCGGCGACCTCTGAAATGCCCTGCATCTCGGTCCTGCCACAGCGTGACTCAAGTTCTTGGACAGGCGTAACATTTTCGCTGAAACCGGCTCTTAGGCCTGGCCACTTCCTTCCTCCCAGGCATTATTCTCAGCAGTAGAGAGAGACAGGAGCCCTTGCACCTGCTGCTGCTGTGGCCGTGGAAGGACACCTCCACAAAACCCTTGCTTGCCCGCACAGAGGGGCCAGCGAGGCCCAAGATGGGGGTTGGGGTGCTCTCGGGGCCCAGAGGCTGGGCAGGGCACCCTCCTACCCACCATCTTTTTGTGTGGGCACAGCCCAGGGCTCCACTCTCCGGGGGAACGCGGCTGCTCATGTCCCTAAGGGGCACAGCCAAGGGTCTGTGCCCTGCTCCTTTGACACTGATGGGATGATCCCAGGGGAAGGGGAGGAGAGGCTGAGATGACCACCTACCGTGGAGCCAACCTCGGTCCCCAGGTTGGGAAGGAAAGGCGGCTGAAACACAGCCCTGAGCAGCTCACAGTCCTGTGGGCTGTGACCCCCCTGGGGGAGGGGTCTACCACAGCCCTGGGACAGAAGGAGCGTGCTGGCTCCCAGCCCTCAGCTCACGGTCAGGTTCAGGTCCCACTGGCACTGGTCACCTGGCCCTGGGTGTGGCACGGGATGGAATTTCAGGATGAGGTAGCTGGACACCACCAGGCAAAATCCAGTTTCTGCCTCCATGCTCCTTCCAAAGTCAAACCGGTACCGAGACACTGGATAGCTGTCCTGGTACGCCAGGAAGGCCTCTCAGCTACCGGTCTGCCGCCAGCCTCTTCCCAGCATGCCTTTTGTCTTTCTCCAGCAGAAATCTGGCAGAACGCTGGATTCTTATTTTCACCTTTTATCTGGGTCTGTTTGTCCACAGCTAGAGTAACAGGGCTTTTAAACCCGAATGAATGCCACGTTCAGTGGATGGCCTCAAGCAAATGGAATGTCTAATGTTCCATCTCTCTAGCTCCGAGGGAGAGGCCATTTGGGGCTTCATATCTTTTTCATTCACTTGCAGAATGCTTACAAAAAGCACACGCCGAATCGCCAATCTTACTCGTTCCTAACACTCGTTCATCTCAGTAGCAGTTCCTTGATTGTCTCGTACACTGCAGCTTTGGTGGTGGGGGGGAAGATTCTATTTGGGGGTTTTAATTTCCACTGGATTTGTGTTGTGTGTCTTTCTCATCCATGCCTATTTCTTCTTCTCTATAAATACATTTAAACAGACTAAACACCCCCCTTGGCAGCGACTCCACCAAAACATGGAAAATATGTTACAGCCGAACATGGGTTTGTTTGGAGACTTGCAAGTGGTGTTCTGCAAGCCTGTGCTGGGTTCTCTCAACCCTGCGCCGAGGCGGAAATTCCTGTCACTGGGGTCAGAGTTCACAGCTGTGCCATGTTCCTCATTATCGGGGGGGGGGGGGGGGGGGGGCTCGGTGCTGGCCGCAGAGGATGGAGACTGTTGTCCCCACGGTTGTCACACCGCGCTGGCTACCTAACATGCACACGGCCAAGCCCGTCGTAAAAGCGTATCAGCTCGCCCAGATGCCAGCCCGAGGAAGCACGTGTCCCCGGGACTTCCTGTAACTGACAAGGGCGGAGGCCTGGGTCCGAGACACGCCCCCTGGCTTCGCTGCCTGCCGCCTGCCGACCCTCAGCGTTGCACTGTCCACCCAGCTGGTCTCCCTACGTTCCTGCGGAGTAACCCTTAGAAACGAAAAACAGCCTTTCTCGGGAATAATTGAATCGTGACTCCGTTTCTCATGGCCTGATTGGCCGCGGAGGATCATGGGTACTTCGACCGTGCATTTCCAAATCCTGAACCTCCCTGCACCTGGCAAGGTTTTGGGGGTCTGGTTCCGCCGACCAGGGGGTGGAGGGAGCAGGCGGGGGCCCCGGGGCCCGGCCGGATTGCTGAACCGGGCCGGGAGTGAGCAGGGTGCTCCTCCTGTGCTGGGGGCAGGGACCCGGGGTCACCCCCTACCCTTCCATGGCCTGGCCTTGGGACCCGGGCCTTCTGTTACTGGTCCTCTACGTTTATTTTAAAACAGGGCTACTGAAGAAAATGACACAGATGCCAGTCGCGAGGAGGAACTGGGAGAACAGCGAGGTGCCGAGGCGCCAGGGGGTCCCTTTCCTCCCGGCGACTCCTCGTTTGACCAAGAAAGGGAGGTCTTCCTGTGACATGGAGGGAACCACGCGGTCAGCAAGGCGCCCCTCGCGGGACTGGGCGGTCAGCAGCCCATGGCGCCTCAACGCCCACGCAGCCAGCCGTGCACGCTTGCTAATTGCTGGGCAGGGCTGCTAATTTTATGACCACCAATGACCTCTGCAGCCACACACACAGAGCCACGTAAAACCGGCCCTTTGTCTCTGACCCGAGGAGGCTTTTCAAATGTTAACCTCGCACTCTCTGCCACCACCCCCCCCCCCCGCACCCCGCAGGTCGGGGGCCAGCAGATGGGTCTCAGTTCCCCGATTTCACAGGTGTCCTGGGAGCGTAAGAGGTGACTCAGTGGGGCTCCCCCCAGGTCAGGGATACACCCTGAAGTACCACACGGGTGGGGGGTGTCTGGGGTCCTCGAAGCCACACTGCTCACTGGAAAAGATACGCCCTTAAGTTCTGAGACCTATGCGTAAGGCCCCAGGTTCCAGAAAGAAGATGGGCTTATTAGAGTCCGACCCCAGCAAACACCGCTTGTTCTTGAAAACGTCTTGTCCATGGGCCCGGCGTGTGACTTAATGCAGAGTTTTAGTCGCAGGTTTGAGCCTCCGGTGGGAACAGGAGCAGCACCGAGGCGGGTGGCACACGCTCACGGCAGAGCAGGGTGGCGGGGTGGTAAGAAGATTCACCCCATCATCACACCGGACTTGGGCTTCTCTCACGCCCTTGCCTCGCACTACCCGTGTGACCTTGAGTGAGGGCACTCTCATTTTCAGCCTCCGTTCCCTCCACGGGAGATGGAGGTAAATCCCCACCCTGCACATGACCTTGACGACTGCAGAAGGTGACTCCCATAGAACGTTCAGCACAGTGCCCGGCTCAGGGCGAGCCCTCCGTGGAGGAAGCCACTCGTGTCCTCCCGGTAAGGCCCTCCAGCGTGTCTCGTGCCGGAGAAGGGAACACTGTTCGGTCCCCAAGAAGAAATGGTACTTTGTCGTCCCGCCCCATGGCTGTGCTCCAAAGCAGACCCAGACAGAGCAGGCGTGATGCCCATTAAAAATTTAACTATATATCATATTCATTTATTATCAATCCACAGGATAATCTGATTGCTACATGAGCTCATAAAAGCTTTTTCACCTTTACAAAATTAAAAAAAAAATGTGCCACAAGGATGTAATAACAACTGCTGATAAACAAGAAAGGAAATCTTAAAATTATAAATTTGCTGTAGAAAAGATAAAAAACAATTATATTTTCTTTAGAATTTTTCACCTTGAATAAAATATTTCCCTGTATAAAAAATAAAAAAGCTTGCTCTGGTTAGAATTAGAGAACTTTTTTTTTTTTGTCTTCAAATCTGAGAATTTGCATAAGGTCTCCATGATAGTTTTTCTTTGTACCGCGTGGCATTCAAGCATAGCAGATTAGAAAGATTTTTCTCTCTTTTTTTAAAGCAGTCTTAACAGGGGGCATTGAGTAGTTCCTTTTCTTCTCCCCTCATGCCCCAGCGATGTGGAGCGCAGCCACTGAGAGAGGAGGAGGAGGAAAGGAACTGGGAGGAATGGCTGGGAGCCGCGGGGGGAAGGGCGGGGAAGGGGTGCCGAGTGTGCTGGGAAGGGGGGCAAGGTCACGAGAAGGTCTATCTGTAAGTGCTTTAAGATAAGGTGCAGAAGCCGACCGCAGATGTCGCTAGTACTGCCCTATGTACATATTCACAAGAATAAAAAATTCCGGCGAGTTCACATTTTCTCTTCCGCTCAGAGGCGTCCACTCCACCATGCTGGCCTTGACCGCGGGCAATGCAGCACCTCGCTGCCCGTGTGGGTGTTGGTCCTGTGATGTCCTTGAACTTGAGGGAGCAGCCCTGGGAGATCCAGCAGGCTCTTAGAGACACATGTCTATCACCGGGCTGGAGTCCTGAGTTAAAGCGACGCTCCAGTCCTGGAGTTGGACACAGCGATCCGTGTCCTACCGTCAAGGCTTTTTCCTTTAGATTTGTCTAAAACAGGTGCCAGAGAGAAAAATAAACTACAAACGAACGACAAAACGAAGCCAGGAACACCCCAACGACCACCAGGGGAAGCCGAAGGCTTAACAGCTCTTGACGCGGGCCTGGGCAATATCCGACGTCTTCTTGATGACGCTGGCCCGGTTCTCCCGGTTCTCCCGGTCCGGCCGACTGCTGCCGGGCGCGGCGGCGACGGGGGACGCGAGCGGGTGGTCTGGGTAAGGGGGCCAGGAGCTGCTGAAGGGCATGGGGTAGCTCTCCTCTTTGATGGTGACCTGGAGGTCCGGCTTGTTGGAGGTCACGAAGGTCGCCATGCTGGGCAGCAGGTAGGTGCTCCGTGTACCCATGTTGCTGAGGTACTGCTTGCCTTCGATGTTCCTCTTCCGCCAGGAAGGTCGTCCCTGCCGAAGGAGAGAATGGAAATAGGCGTTTTCGGGGCTTTCTAGGGAATAGCTTTTCTTTAAAAAAAAAAAAACGACCACCGTTCCCACGTGTTAGTGTTTAATTGGATTTCTCAAGGGCCGTGGAAGGAGCGGAAGCTTCGCATCTCGACCTCCCTCAGCAGGAGCCCCTGTCCAGCGAGTCACACCCCGAGCGGCGGTTTCTGCTCCCTTTCTACCAACTCCCCCCTGCTACCGCCCAGAAATGCAGCCTGGACGGGGCTGCGAAGGCAGGAGAACAGGCAGCCACTAGGCTTCCAGCTCCCCTGGGCCCCGGCCGCCCAGCCTGATCGTCAGGCAGGTCCTCGGCCTCAATGGTCGGTCTGTGATGGCGACTTGGCTCCTCCTGGGCGGCCCCACCGGATCTTTGAGTGAACTGGCATTTTCAGAGGGAGGGGAGTGAGAAACCCGGCACCAAACAGTCAGTACCCCCTTGGCTGCTGTTAAGTGGGTGCCGCTTGGCGCTCCAGGGTGCCAAGCCAACAGCCGGCCTCCAGGGCGGCGTCACTCAGAGGAGCTGGTTCCCTGACCTTGAAGAAACAGGGTCGGACTGCGTGTGAGTTTCGTGTACACCTAGTTCTGTCTTTTCCGGATTCCCGGACTGTGCTGGGAAGTATTTAGTGCACTGGGGAGTGAAGGAATGGCCGTCCTTCAAACAGCCATTAGCGTGTGTGTGTCCGTGTGTCCCTCTGTCTCTCTGTCCCTCTGTCCCCCTCTCTCTGACACGGGCACGAAGCAGGCTTCGGCAGGGATGCTTCCCATCATCACCGCTACAGCCGGTTCCTGCGCTTGTGTGAGCCCAGAGGGCCGGGGCCCGGGGGCCCAGGGGGCCACCCTTGCTTCATCAGCACTTTCTGACGGCTACTGCTGGCCACTGCTTTTGGCCACCCAGCCCCTCCGCCTCTGCCCGTGAACTCGGCTGTTGGCTGTTGGTAAGAAGCGCAGCACCCCCCACCCGGTCCGGTCTCCTCTTCCTGCCATCACAGCCTCTCTTCCCGGGGGCGAGGTCAGGCACCCTTCCCTCCCGTGCGGCTCCCAAAGCTTCATCTTACACTTCAGCCTCCACAATACGGTAAAAGTCATGTTCCGTATACTTTACACACACACACCCCCAAGAGCAACCCTCAGGACCAACAGAAAAGAGCCTTCACCGGCAGCGAGGACCCCGCGGAGCCGGCGGCCAGCGTGCTTACCTCGGCACTCTCTTCGTCACTGGGCACGCTGTCGGTGGTTTCGCTTTCTGTGCACAGAGAGAAAACACAGGGCCGTCACTCCCGCAGCACCAAGGGCCTCGAGGCTCGGGCAGCGTTAAAGGTATCGGCGCTTCTTTTCTTCCAAGAGAAAGGGTAACTAAACTCACAATTTCCGCCCCCCCCCGTAAGGTCAAACATGCATGCGTGGGAGATGCCAGGGTGAATGGGGACGCCCTAACTGGCCCTAAAGAGGGTGGCTTCGGGTTGAGGGGTGGCTCACTCTCCACCGGCCAGGAGGGGGTGACGGTCACTGGGGTGCCATCTGCTTCCTGCTCCCCCTGCCCTCTGCTCAC